>NC_059142.1:55513198-55834090 GCF_020740605.2 Lemur catta | reverse complement strand
TTTGTGAACCCCCAAATTCATGGATACACTGTGACACGTGGCTTCCCCTGTCCAGTGAAATCAAGCAGCGCAGATGCTTTACAGCAGCCGTCCCCCAGCCTGGCACCAGTCACCCCTTGATCAGCGCTTTCTGTTGGGCTGGAGTGTGATCCTAAACTCTCCGCAGTGGCATATGGGGAGCACATGGCAGGTTCCTCACTGTCATCTCCAGATTTAGCCTTCCATTCCTTAACAGAGCACATCTTCACGTCCTGACTAAGCTCCAGCACTTCCACCCCTCGCCTGGCACCTGCCTGTCCTTCAGAGCCGTCTCCCCGTCACTCTGCATCACGGCCCCGGGGTAACTCGGGAAACACACGCCGCCCGTGAGATCTGCGAACACTGACAGCTGGGCTACGGTTTTAGTCCTCAAACTGACAGCGTGGGGTCCTCGTCTGCAATTTTTCACTCACTCACACACACACACACACACACACACACACACACACAGAACATGATGATGAGAGATAATATCCTTGAGAGGCTTGTTAAGGACAGAGTTAAGCCTTTACTTCTCTCTAAAATTATTGTACTTCGAGTATGTCAATTAATCAAGGAGAGGTGGGGATGGAGTTTCCAGGCAAGAGGATGGAACTGGAGACAGCAGGAAGAAGAGGGCTGGGCAGAAGGGAGTCTTGCCAGAATGTTCTGGGAGTGGCCGTGGATGTCTCCAAGGGTGGCCTCCACCACGGGCAGGACCTGCTAACGAGCCACCACAGTCCCCCCGGACGCAAATGCTTTACACCATGTTATTCTCCCCTTTGCACTTACAAATCTTAAAAGGTTACATAGTAACTTGTCAAAGCTCCATTTCTAGCAAGTGGCGAAGCCAAACTCAAGCAAGTCCTGTCCTTTCCACAGCTGCTCAGCTACCGCCGGCCGCTCAGTGCCAGGGCAGTGGTGGGGAGGCGGCGCCCCTTTCCTGGGGAGCTCTCCCCCGGGGAGGGGCAAGGCCGCCATGGGGGATGGGGTGCAATCGCTGGTCACTGGCTCCACCAATCCGCCCTGAGCAGCGAGAGACCCGGCTGAGACCCGCTCTAGCCTGTGCGCGTCCCAGTGGACCCTACAGCGCATCCCTTCCCGCTCCCCAGAGGGCAAGAGCCCCCCGCAGGACGGCAAGGAGGTGCCACCACCCAGGGCACGTCTGATGGGCTGAGATCCCCGAAGAATCCTGTTCACACAACAGGCTATTCACCCTCCAGACAGGTCGCAAAGCGGTACTTCTCTTTCTTCTTTAAATGCATTTGGTGAGCTTCAGAAAGAATTTGTAGGTCACGTCACTGAGTGGCTCTGAGTGACGGCAGAAGGTGAAGCACCTTTATGCTCTCCGATGGAGTCAGTACAAAGAGTTTGGGACAAACTGGTTTTCCTAATCTAAGCTGCATTTCCAGGAGGCTGCTGCCAATACCATGGCCTCTGGGGACAGAGCAAGGCAGGAAGTGTGTGGGCAGGGCTGACTAAGAAGACGGCTGAAGAGCGCACGTCAAAATCCTCGCTGAACACTGTACAAGGAAAGGCTGTCAGGCAAGAAGTGATAAAAAGAAGAAAAAGATGAAGTACGGGAACATTACTGGGGCCAAAGCAAAAGTATAAATAAAATGTTTGTCACAGATACAATTCTTAACTTTCCGGGAAGTGAGCAGTTAAATGAAACTGTCAAAACACAGCAGTTAACCCCAAGGCAACCAGAAGATACTATCTATTCGGACATGCAAGTTTAATGAGTGCACAGCGCAAAGTGCTCCACGCAGGCACTGAATCAGCACACTGGGAGCCACCCACCCACAATCCTGCCTGTGGCTGAGTCCTCACTGGCAGTTTGTCACAAAAACACAAGGTGGACAAGCCCCACTTTGGGACCATCTGGAAGGAAAGCAGGTTAGGGAAGGCAAGAAGAGGGACAGCCAGCCAGCAGGGGAGACAGCAGGACGGGGATGGATGGCGGCTTGGTAATGGCATCAGGGCGGCATGCCAGGGGACAGTGCCAGTCGCAATTATAGGGCCATTTTCACCAGCTGAACTGCACTGTCAGTTTGGGACTAATGTCATAATGCGAAAGCCCCAAGTAGGAGTCACTGCAGAGTAACGGCCCACGTGGGTCTGTCCACAGATCTCTCTGGAGCACGGCCCAAGCGTGGACACAGTCCTAAGGCAACTTGGCTTCCTCCTTGATTATCCACACCTGACTCTGAAAATCCTAAGAAAAGGTGGAACCCACTTACTTACTGCATCCCTGTATGGACTTCATTCCCAAACCCGGGGGTTAGGGGGCCAGGTAGGCAGAGTTGTTTGCTCTCATACCTACTGCTGTGCCCAAGGCAGGGGTCTGTGGGTCGCAGGAACAATGGGCAGCCCAAGGGAAAGGAGAAGAGCATGGAGCAGGACCCCAGCCCCACCCACCCTCCCTCTCCACCGCCCTCCCCTAAAACCTGCAGTTTCAGAGTTTCAGTTTGTGACTCACAGCCACTGGATTGTCGCTAAGAGGTGGACAGTCAAGCAACAGCCCCGTTTCAGGGAGGAGGTGGGGAAACCCGAATTCCAGTTACCCCAACTGCAAGCCCCTAGAAAACACGGAGTTACACATAAAACATGAGGTTCTGCAGATGACACCTGTGCCTGAAAGCCAAGTGTCCAACATAGAAACAGAACCACTGGCCTCTGGCCTCCCCAACCCCTTGCCCCCAGGTCCCCTCCCAGCAGGAGGGCAATCGCCAGCTTCAGTTCACTCCGAGCACTCGCGCAGGCTGCAAACAACTCTGCTGTCAACACCAGAGAAAGGACGGTCATCATTTCAATTAAAACGCAACCTGATTTCTATATGGCTTAAGGGACCGGGTCTCAGAGCTGTTGTTTTGGAGCTTCTCTCTCTACGTGTGTACTATGCTTGGCGTGAGGTGCCACAGAAAACATGTTGATCTAATAGTGAAACCGACTCCCAGTCCTTGACCACGGACTAACTGTGACATGCCCGAGAAGCATGACGAACAGAAGGGCAGCTGAAGTTTGAGATCTGCTCAGCAAAGCAAGAATGCTGCATGCGGTGTGGGTAACTGAGCTCTGTCAAGACTCTCAAACACGACTGCCTGGCCGGCTCGGCTCCCTGGAGGTGCCACCGCGACTGCACAGGACTTGCCACCCTGGCCCCTCAGACTGGGTCAGAGTGAGAATGAGGTCCCCTTCAGCAAAGCACGCTTGTGATGGAAGAGCAGGTTCTGTCCTCGTCCCTAGAAGTGTGCACTGGACAAATGGACACAGCTGGTGGTCACTCCAGCCACCTGCCAATGGTGGAAGCCTCACCAAATTTCTTCATCTTCCTTAGTAAACGATAAATATTCCCATATAAACTTGTTTTTAAGCCACCAGAAGAATTAAAACTCATCCCGAGTAAAGGAGTGTGCCCTCTGCTCCTGGTCCTGGAGCGCTGCCCCTGGGGAAAGGAGGACAGAGAGGGAGACTCCTGTCTGCTTTTGCCCCGTCAGCTCCAGCTCCCAGCTCGTTCCCTGTACTGAACTGTCAGAACCCCCAATTTGTTAGAAAAAATCGTAAGATAAATTCTTCACTGTACACCCTCAGCTCTATAACCTCCTACACCCACCTCCCAATAAAACTCTCAGTTGAGACTTAGGATGAAATGAGTGAGGTTTCACTGCACAATTTTCAGCTGGAACAACAGCTGGCATTTCCCCTTCAATCTCCCGCAGAACACAAATTTATGCACCTACAAGGCAATAAGGCAAAGTCTTAAATTTAATCAGAAGAAGTATTTCACCGGTGGCAAACCGATAAATTATTTAGAAAAGGACTCAATGGGCCTGGCAAGGAAATACGGGCCAGATACCGTCTGGCAGCCTTCGGGGAAAAAAAAATAATAGCCATGGTTTCTCTAAATTCCATCTTGAACCAGAATCGCCTACATCAAAACACTCAATCTTGAATAGTTACAGCTAGAAAAGTGAGGGGGAAAACGTCTAAGCATTCCAGCACCGGTATGGAAATCATCAGCTTCAAGGCACCACTCTGTGAGCCGCTGATGGGTGTTCAGGGTCAATTTTCCACACGTCCTGGATGGTCCCATCCATGCCAATGTGGAGGCAACGACTTCAGCAAACGTTAATGAAAATGACCTCACTGCAAATTGCCCAACCTTTGTGAGTCTTGCAATAAAGGACACAGAGGAAGAGAAAATCAGATCTATGGGTCTTTACATCAAAAGTCTAGGAAATTTAATAACATTCCCATTGTTTTACTGCAGATAGCACATCAGCCTCTCTTTATTACTGCAGAAGCTGGAGAGCCCTGTGCAATGCAATAAAGTGGTGCGTGTTTAGCTTTGCAATGTTTCAAAGGACCCTGATTTACAGTCGGGGACCAGACACCTTGCGCACAAACATCTGAGCTTGGTAATTGCCTCATGTTTTGTGCAAACTCTATAAGGCAGCATGAGGTCTGCCCCACACTGAGAACCACTGCTGTCTACGCCAGGCCTCCCTCACTCTCTCCGGTAACACACGAAGTGACGGAGAGCAGAGGAGCATGCCACACGCACTAGGGCATGTGCTGTCATTACCAAGTGCATACGGAACAGCCCCACGTTGGACATCAGACACCAGCCAGCAGTATCCTGTGACTTCCGTTACCGGAAGCTCTTCTCTAAAATAGATGATTCCCACTAATGGTTTGCAGCAGGAAATTTTTAAACATTCTTATCACACTTAAAAATGAATGCAATAGTCCTGGCATTCAAAAAGAAAATATTAAGTATTCATTGCTGTGGTTTTGCTTTCTGAATGCAGGCAAAAGATCCCACTCGTGTTTGCATGAACAACTTCTTTCCAGGCTGCAGCTGATACTTCCTTATTTCAGATCCCACTTAATAAACCAACCCAGATGGTTCAATGACACCTATTTCTGAGCATCCTATAACTTGGAAACATTCTCCTTCTCCCTAGCCCTTCAAACCATCTCTTGTTGAGAAAATTATTTTGCAGATCCATTCTTGAAATCCCATCAACTTTAACAAATTTTCCCAGACCTAAAGACCATATACCCAGAGAACTACACCCTTTTATACCTGTGCTTGCCATCCAGGGATAGCCATGCCACTGCCGTGGGAAGAGAATTCTCAATCCTGTATGTGATGCTACGCTGTCCTCTTTCTTATGTCACCTGTGATCATTTACCTATATGTAAATGTTGCCTGCCTTGTATCAGAATGCCTCTTCCAGATGCCATGAAAGAGATCTGCCCCTAAACAGAAATTTAGATTAAAAATAATAGATCCTACTTTAGAAGATTCCACTTACTGTCAGCTAGTGTGAACTTGCTGATACCTACCAAGCTAGCACTAAACCAAACGCTTAGCACTCAAAGAAAATTATAAATCATACCAAATAGAATAAACACATAATATCTTGAAATATTAAACATATGTATGCTGAAAAACTGTATTTTCTTATGTAATAATTCTTTAAAGGCTAGGCATGATGGCTCACACCTGTAATCCCAGCACTCTGGGAGGCTGAGGCAGGAGGACTGCTTGAGCGCAGGGATTTGAGACCAACCTGAACAAGAGCAAGACCCCATCTCTACCAAAAACAGAAAAAATTAGCTGGGTGTGGCATCATGTCTGTAGTCCCAGCTACTCAGGAGGCTGAGGCAGGAGGATCACTTGAGCCCAGGAGTTTGAGATTGCAGTGAGCTGTGATGATGTACTCTCATCTATGAAGAACTTAACGGGTAGATCTGAATTTATATGGTTATGTTCTTTTTTAAACAAATGTATCCAGCAAAAAGCAAAGGCACGAAGTCACACCCAGGAGATGGCCAAAAGTAGCTGAGTCAGAAAGGCATTCCTTTAAATTTATACAGTGTTGGTTGACAACCTCCCAGATACCAACGACACCATGTCTTCCAAGACTGCCACTCTGCACCACTCTCCCTTACGTGCCCACCTCACCTCACGGAGATCCTGGAGTACCTTCAAAGTCCTCAAAGGAGATATTTTCTACTGAAAACACTAGGCATCTCAACTATTTTTAAAGGAATACACCATCAAAATATCTCTCCAGTCCTCATCCAATCCCCAAGCACATTGCATTCTCAAGCAAAAAATCTACTGACTTTTTATACAAACCATCAAGAGGTAACAAATTTGAGAGAGGAAAAAGTAAAGGCTTTAGGCGTATATCAAAATAACCTAGGAAACTGCCTTCTGAAGAACTAAAGTCCATTATTGCTGACTTGGCAAGTTAGAAATGCAAAGAACAAAGACTCACCTAACACACAGAGATGCTTCCTTAGAGTGAAGGAAACTGCTGTCAGCAACAGCAGAACTACCTAAGGGCACTGTAAAGGCAGGAATCAACTCATTTTTGGCTATTCTCTTACTCTAAGAATGTAAATAATGTACGAGGAATCCTTAAATTCCAGATCATGTGGATAAATGACCCACAAATCAAAATCTCCACCAGGTAAGTGTTTAACGGGTTCTATAACACTAATCATTTGTTTCTACTGGGCTTATATCCAAGAGGGGAGAGTAAAACTCACAAGAGGGGCACAAGTGAGGCCACCGTCTTACCCACCTTGTTCATTACACTCCTTTAGATAGTTCCAGAATCAGCCCATAACACAAAGCTGAATATAAAGGCTCCTCCATAAACACCCAAAATTTCTAAAATTCTATTAAATTGATTAAATTCTTAAATCAGTTAAATGAGGAAGGCTAAAGGAAATAGGTGCTTGGATGGTTTACAAATAACTTAAGATCTTAACGGCAACTTGACACAGTTATATTCTATGGCATGTTTCTTTCTTTTTTAAACCTGTAAGATACAAGCAACAAAAGATACACTAATTGGTAACTGGCTCTCTGAAAAGAAGCTTCTGAATCAAAGACAAAGCATGTAATAGGTGTCATCTTTTGAATGTTGGGTGCTTTTCTTCTCAACTGTTTGAAAATTGAAGACAGGAGGAATAGCTCTAACTGACAGCTGAGGATGCAGAAAGGTTACGAAACACGTCTCCTGACGAAAATAAAAACCATGATTGAAGAGTAACAAGACAAATATTTTTTCTTTTCCAAAGATTTTGGGGGAAAACTTAAGCAAAATAAATTAAACTACCCAATGCCCACCTCACCGTGACGTGCCATCGCTACCGACAGCACGGCGCACTGGCAGCCGTGGGCGCCACCCGGCCGGCAGTGAGGACCGTGGGAGCACCGCGGCCTCCCGCCTCCAGCCAGGCGCTCCGACACCACGGAATCGCAGTCTCCCTGTAAGAAAGGAAGGGAAGGGCAATGAGAGAAAGCTTACCCTTGGCTGCCAGTTCTCGTACTGCTTCTGCAAATTCGCACCGATGGTTTCCAGAGCTTTCTGAGGGCCCATGGACAGAGGATCTGAGGAAGCAACGAAAAGGAGAAAAAGGTCTTCACATGCGCACTTCCTCCTGGGCCAAGGGGCTTCCACGTCACCTTTGACTACAGACAACAGCCTAAGGCTGATCTTTGTCTAACCAGATTTATGGAACTGCTACTGTGCCCAAACAAGCCGATGTGCCCACCAAAACTGGTGTCATTAACACCACTGGCACCATGATGATTTTGTATTTCAGCACCTGTGGTTTCCTTGCACTCTTGCTGTTTTGTCCCTGTGCTCCTGTTCAGGCTTCGTATGAAAAGGCTGGGGGCTGTGCTTCCACCAAAACTGAGGTCCTGTCTGCACGGGAGCCCTGCGGTAAGAACCGGGTCCCTCCTCACACCCAAACTGCAGCTCTCGTGTGCACGGGAGCAGGAGGAAGAAAGCAAAGAACAAGGAGGTGATACGTTTTAAATAATTTCCATCAATACCCTCAGTTCTCCCACAAAAAATCAATTTTACAGACACACATGTCCACAATTTGCCCATTCATTTCAGGACTGGCTTCTAGAGCAGCAGTCCCCAACCTTTTTGGCACCAGGGACTGGTTTCACGGAAGATAATTTTTCCATGGGAGGGGGAGGGGGAGCTCAAGCAGCCCCGCTCACCTGCTGCTGTGCACCCCCTCCCCATTCCTAAGTTTCCTAGAAGACAATTTGTCCACAGACGGGATGTGGATGGGGCCGGGGGAGGGGCAATGCTCTGCAGCCAGGTCCCGGGGATTGGGGACCGCAGTCCTAGAGCCAGTAACTCTAGATCAGCAGCTCGCAACCCTGTTTGGTCTCAGGACCCCTTTACAGTCTTTAAGATCGTTGAGGACCACAGAGAGCATTTGTTCATGTGGCTGCATCTATCAGTATTTACTGTATTTGAAATTAAGATAAGAAAATGTTCTTAAATTTCTTCATTTTAAAAATAATAAACCTATTACATTTTAACATGAATATTTATTATGAAAAATAACTTTTCCCCCCAAAATTAGTGAGAATATCACTGTTGTACATTTTTTGCAAATTTCTTTAATATCTGGTGTACTGGATAACAGCTGGGCCCTCGTATCTGGTGCTGCACTCATCTTTTGCATATGTAGTTCTGACGCATATAAAGAAAATCCCACCTTCTACACACATGTATCATTAAGAAAGACAAGAGTATCTTAAATAGCTGCTTTAAATAATCATGACTCTTTATATATATTACATCAAAATTCAACAAGGGGTTATTTCTTTAAGAATATTTGCAATGTAGTATCTGAAACCATATCAATGAACTTGTTGTACACTCTTGCATTAAAATTCACTGCTCTATGTTGCACCCTGAATGGATCTTCTACCCACAGATGATTCTGTATCATGCATTGGCCATTTGGAAAACACTGGTTCACTGAGCTATGCAGATCTTCTATTTCGCCCTCTAGCGTAAAAAAAAATACACACTCATTAACATCACCATGATCTCATCAGAAAAGGCTTAAGTATTGAGAAGCTGCCAAGTTCACAGTGGCAGATACAAGGTCTCTAAATTCTTATTTTTTATTTGAAATATCAAGTTTTATCACTGGCAACAAATATTGTCAGTTATTCTCCTTAAAGTGCCAGGCTAATTAATGTCACTCGTGCTCCAGAAACCATCTGCCAAATACCCCACATCTGCCTGCTGCGGGGAAAAAGCCACCACACAGCATTGCACGCGACAGAGAAATCCTTCATGGAAGGAAGGGTCGACCGAGGCTACAAACCTCACTGTTGTCTTATTCTAAGAAATGACACAGCCACTCCAACCTGCCACAGCCACCACCCTGATCAGTCAGAGCCACCAACATCAAGGCAAGAGCTTCCACCGGCAGAAAGGTTATGACTTGCTGAAGGCTCAGAGGATCATTAGCATTTTTTAGCAATAAAGCATTTTTAAGTTAAAGTATGTACATTGTTTTTTTAGGCATAATGCTAATGTACACTTAATAGACTAGAGTATAGTATAAACATTACTTTTATATGTACTGGAAAACCAAAGATTTGTATGCAGTGGTCTGGAACCGAACCTGCAATATCTCCAAGGTATGCCTGCACAGCTTTTAGTATTACTTGAATTTTTAGCTATGTGCATGTGTTACTTTGATAAACAAAAATTAATCATAAAATTAGGTAACAGGATTTTATAACTGGAAGAGATCTTCTTTACCCATTGATGCGTCGAAGTCATCATGGACTTTTCAAAATAGAGACGCCAGGCCTCCCTTTTGGAAACTCTAACGCAGTGGCTCTAGAAGAGCCTGGTCCCCCAGTGAGCACCTCTGGCTGAGGAAAACTTGGTGAACGTCTACCTTCTCTGAAGAACTGTGGCAAATCAATAATCAATAACTTAGGAAATTAGATGTTAATCTTCATTTTTCTTTGTTCTGGTAGGAACAGAGTGCTGCGGTCTCAAAAAATTATATCAACCCAAATGAACTCTGCTGTGATCTGAACCACAAAACTAGTAAGAGATAGAAATGGATTGGGATCAGGAAAATAAAAATTAACGGCCACCTAAGTGCATTGACGAAGCAAAGGGAAGCAGAAAACAGCTTTCACAAACAGAAGCCAGTCAAACAGCGGCCGTGGAGGGCTTTTCAACCACATGGAGCCGGCTGGAGAGCGAATGATTCCTTTGTCCATGCTGAACTGTGCAGCAGCCGGGGTGCTCAGTGGCCCGTGGCTGTAACCCACGGTGAAAAGAACAGAAACAGCTTCCTCTGCACGAGAGTAAAGGCCTGTCCATGCATCACAATTGTCAGTGGCGGCTCACCACGCACACCCTTTAATTAACCACAGGCGGAGGCCGAGAGGGAAGGGTTCCCAGTCTACCAGTCGAGGAAGCACTGCTGCCAGCCTCCTTGAACTTCACCCACACTACCCTCCCCAGAGTCGCAAGGAGGGCAGTGGGAAGGGCCCCAGGGAAGAGGGAGCGGCTGCCACTCTCTGCAGACCTGACAAGGTCCCCCCCCACACTGCTCTGTGGACCTAACAAGGTCCCGCAGACCCCTGGGCCTCGTTACAAGAGGCAGCACAGCAAGGGCCCACTTGCCCTTCCCTGGCCTCAGATCAGGACACCTGTCCACCTGGGGGTGGGGGCAGCTGCTGGCTGTTCATCAGGTTGTGACCAACCAAGGGGGGCTGCCACCTCCTACCACTGTGAATCCCTGTGGTCAACTGATTTTGTGGTTTCCTCCCAAGAATATGACACTGCGTGGGAGAAGAGAAGATATGAGAGGCAGAAGCAGAGAGGGGAAAGAATACGGACAACTAAAACAATGCACTTCTCATTCAATTAACTATAATTTAAATAAACTAAAATTAAATTCCTGGGTGGATATTGCTGACGATGTTATCAGTCTGAAGTGGGAATGTGGGATGAAGTGGACAGAACATAAATTTGAAATCATGCACCTGTAAAGCTAACGTAGGGGTTTGAGAAGTTCAAGGTGAGTGGCTCTTGTTGAGTGCTATTGACACATCGAAAATATATCAATACAAAAGACAATGAAAACAGATATTGACAAAAGACAATGAAAGGCTGGGGGTAATTAAGGTCAACTGCGAAAACTAATGAACCTATGATTTAAGCTGAAATGTAAAACTTACTCAATTGAAAAGCCTTTACAGGCGGTTTTGGCATCCCCCAGGTAGAGAAACTCCCACCTGTGAACAACTAGTTTCGGCTCAAGACCTGCCAAAGCTGGCTTGTCACCTGGCCTTCCCATGGGGTGTCCTATGGACTTCAGACTTGTTGAATCAACCCCCCATAACTGTGCAAGACAATTCCTCACAATGAATTCATATATATGCAAAAAAAAATTTTTTAATTGTAGTTCTGTCCTATAAAACTCTCCTAATGCCTTCATAGGTTTCTATTTTGCTTTAAGAGGAGCCTGGGAAAGAACTAATTGACCTTGAACAGCACGTGAGTGTGGGAGTGAACCAGTGCAGCGGGTGGTGGGAGGAAAAGCAGACCGTTAGCTGGCATTTGTATAGAACTTTCAGCTTCTCATAGATTTTCCTTTCTGGGGGATTTTCAGCATAACCCTCCGCGTTTTCACAACACTTGGAACTTCACCTTGCGAGGAACTTGGTCCAGCCCACCTCATGGCACAGGAGAAAGAGGGGAGCGTAAAGCAGTCACATGACTTGTCCAAGGCCACAGAGGCTATGATGGGGCTCGTGTTCAGCCAACCTCAAGAGAGGAGCTTCCTTTTTCCTTCAGTTTTTTTTTTTTTTTTAACCTCCCCAACTTCTTCAAATACAGACAGCTCGATTACTCATCCTACCCCTTTTACCTTGAAAACAGCCGGCGTCCCATCACCAACTGCTACCATGTCTGCACAACCCACAGCACTGTGTGATGGTCCCAAGAGACCCTCCCACCTCCTCGCTGGGGTCCTGAATCTGGCTGATTTTCCTGAAGAGGGTGGTGACCGGGCACAGGGCCACCAGTGCCCCCCGAGGTGAGCACAGGCTGAGCACCCGCCTCGGAAGTCCAGGTGCCTGCTGCCCATGCCCGTTCAGTAAAGGGCAGGCAGAAACACGATTATGAACTGGGAGGGGGCTGGTGGGGACAAGGGTGGGCTCCTGGGCCACGGGTGACACTGCTCCCCAGTCTGGGTCCCAAAGGTATGATCAATCTAGGAAAATGCGTCAAGCTCCTGCACAGGCTAGGCCAGCTGCACTCCTCTGCACGTCTGCTAGAGTTCAGTAAAAACATTAAAAAAACACGCAGAACTCACTGCTCAAAGAATCTTTGTACTTCTTTGTACCCTGCATGTAGGAGACACTGAATAAATATTTGTTAATTGACTTATTAACTGAGTACTGCCTACTAGATCAAGTGCAGATTTCTCTGTATGCCTTTCAAGGACTCTGCCACTAATTAGTTGCGTAGCCTTGAACAACTAATTTTTGATTGAGAAAATACATAATGCCAAAAGGGCTACTTTGAAATTAGAAATGATTTTTACTGACTCTGTTCTTATTAATCATAATGCCATCTCTATATATTTTATAGTTCGCAATGTACACAGTGAGAGGCATGTCGTCGCACCAAGCTCGGCCTGCAGCCACACAGCTCCACGGGCCGGGGAAGCTCCACTGGCAGCCAGGACCTGTACGTAACTCCACAGGAGCTATTTCCTACGGCCTGGTCCCATCCTAGCCTCCATCACTCCCCACATATCTACTAAAAAATTAAGTCCCCGTCTTGTCTATTACTGTATTAGACAAGAGCAGCAGCTGGGTGGATTTTCAACAGATTTGAGGGGACCAATGGGATGCTCTGTTTTAAAATACAGGACTCGTGGTTGACACACGATTCACTCTGGAAAGCAGAGGGGCGGCAGGCTCCAACCCATCCCCCTTCAGAGAGGGAAACGGAGATGCTACCTTGCAACACCAGCGTCAACGGACAGAGAAAACAGCGATTTAAGCCATAAGCCCCAAAGAGCCCAGGTTCCAGCTGTGGGCCCAGAGTTCTCCTGGAGCACACAGCAGTGACCGGCCCCCGCTAACAGGGGCCATGACCCCCCCATGCCCGGGGAAGCCCAGCTGCTGCACCAAAACTCAGCCCTCCAAGGTGAGGCTCCTCTCCTCCCCCGGGCCTTGGCTCTCACCTCCCCTGCCTGCAGCACCTCCTGAGCCCCGAGGCCACTCAGGCTGACCTCACACTGGTCCCCGCTAGTCCTACCTCCCCGACTAAGTACCTGGACAGCAAGGAGCACTACTTCGTACACAGCACTGCGCTTAACATGTAAGTTTCCACCTAGCAAATGCTTGCTGACCAACTATCCGATCTGTGATCCCACGATGTTCCAAGAATCACCACAAAGTCTGAGCAAGCACCACACACAGGTGACTGTTACTATTTTTAGCTCATCAACACAAGGTCTCTTAATGCCCACCTGTGTACACTAAGGGAGGAAGAAAAAGCTTTTTTCTAAGGAATAAAAGAAAAACAACGGTAAGTGCCTCCCAAATATTTCCTCGGGACAATAGGGTTTCCACGCATCTGACAAACCTATTGCATTCTCACCTCGTGTGACGCACAGCGACCACTGGCTAGCACACAGAACCGTTCCAGCTAAATTGCACCTCCCCTGCTCAGCATTCCGCTCGTCTACACTCCACTGTCAAACACAGAGAGTCCCCCACAAGTGTGGAGCATGCATCGTTCTTGAGCACGACTGTTTTTAGTATTACTGTTGTAGCGTTTAATGTTGGGCTATAAAACAAAACAGCCTCTCCCCTGCTTCTCTGAAAAGAGACAAGTGTCATTTCCATGAAATGAAACAGCATCTCATTATCTAGAGGGATGAGGAGCGGGTGGGAAGAGAGGCAGCGGCAGTCAGCCGGGCAGAGCGGGAAAGGCAGGCGCGCCCAAAACGCTGCCCCTCCACCTCGTGCGGGGCCTGCACGCCCGTTCCTCCCAAGGCTGCCAGCCACGGCCACGCCCGTTCCTCCCAAGGCTGCCAGCCACGGCCCACACCTCACATCGGAACGTCTACAGCAGGGAGACGCCACCTAGCAGACAGGCCACACGGTCACTCCCCAGCAGCCGGGCGTCATCTTGTTTACTCACTCGTGAATACGACACCTGCTCTCCCTCAGCCTCTGGAAGGAGCCCGCTCTCCAACGAGGGCTTAGGTAGTGCACGCATAGGTACATAAAAACAGACTGAAGAGTCGGGATCCATCTATTTCTCACGCTTCCCATACCTGTTGTCTCTGAGACCAGAGCACACAGACCATCTCCCTGTCCACCCCGGCCTGCCCCACCCAAAAGCAATGCCCCACGTCACAGCCTGGAGCCAAGCTCAGGTGGCCTGCTACCCGACACACGGAGACAGGAAACTTCGCGCATTCTCCTACCAGACACCTGCTGGAGACGTCAGCTCGGACTGCACAGCTGTCCCGAGGCTGCCACACTCGATACCGGGGTGCAGTGAGGCGTGTTTACTGCACCTCTCTCCTGAGTTCAGCCACATGGAATGGAGCAGAAGAGGCCCAGATGCGGCAGGCAGCCCACACTCCCCACGCGCACCTCAGTGGGCCGGGCGAGGGGCAGGATGTGGGTGTTGGGTGCTCCCAGGTGATTCCCCTCCAGCCATGAGGCAGGTGCCATCATTAGCTCCACTTTACAGATGAGGAAACTAAGGCTCAAAAGAGTTAAGTAACTTGTGGCGCAGCTGGAATGAATAAACCCGGAGGAGTCTTGACGAATGCAAAATCTTTTGATTTCTGGTGACAGCTCAAAATGCTAAGACCAAATATAAAACACTGAGTTGCTGCTTCTCAAAGGAAGCATCTCTGTAAGATATTTGATTACACCAATCCCTATAAGGAAGGCTTCCCCCACGGCCCACTCCCTAGCAGGACCTGCCCAGTCATTCTTATCCTGAAAAGGGCAGAATGAACCGTCACCAAGCCTGGGTCCTCGTCACTGGCATCCCCCTCCTCGCCTGGCTGGCCAAGCTGCTTCACACCCTTCGCTCTGCTGGCCGCTGGGCCGCCTGGGCCTGACACCTGTCTCTGCCCCCAGAGCCCTGGCTCTGCCCCCCACCCTCCAGGCACTGTCCATCCCACGCAGTGCCCTCCCCAAGTCCTCCAGTCCACAAAGAGCCCCGACTCCACCCAACCTGCCCTTGCAGCTTTCCGCTGGAAGCCGGCTCTACCCTGAGGATTCTAGAAGCCCCCACCATATACAAAATGTAACCCCACTACTCCCCAGCTGGGCCCCAACTCTCAGTCTTGGTTATGGGGATGTCATCACCCCCGGGGCTAGCCACGCATGAAGCCCAGGCAGGTGTTGAAGATGCTGACATCCCTTCTGAAACAATCCTGAAGCCACGAGGTGGGTGTGGGTGAGGGCGGCACCTGCTCCGGGACGAAGGGAACTGCAGTGGCCTGGAATGGGCTGTCAAGTCTGAGCCTGCAGAAAGGTGTATCCGCAGCGGGGTGACCCGTACGGGTGCTGGGCCGGGGCGGGAGGACACCGTGGGGGACAGTACGGGATGAGGGAGCCTAGAGGAGTGGCGATGGCTGGGAGGAGCCTTCCGCCTGCCGGAGAGGAGCTGCCTGCATGGGAAGACCCCGCTAGGCTGGAATGGGAGGCCCACGTGTAAACAGAGACAAATGTGTGCACACGGAAACACGCGTGCGCGCGCGCACACACACACACACACACACACACACACACACACACACGCTGTGTACACGCACGTGCACTCCCTTGCTCTGCCCAGCGAGCAAAGTCCTGGAAGCAACAGCGCACAGTGAGAACACCTGGTGCCAGACCTCAGCTGCTTGTTCCATGTAGAGGAACTGGCTGACTCCAGGAATGAGGCAGGGAAACAGGTGAATGAGACAAAGTACGGAAGTGCTTGAAGAACGATGGGAACAAGACAAAAGGCCTCGGAGGCCAACCCGGATGGGCTCCAGTGACCAGCTGGCAGACACCAAATGACAGCACTGGATTAGAATCCACTGAATCAAAAACGAGAGCATGAGTTCAAAATGAACAAATTGGGAAGTGATGAGGAAAGAAACATTTACACATGCTCAAAGCACCTCTTCCCGAAAATACTCATCAACTACAAAGGGGAATTTCACAATGAAGTCCGGCAGGCGCCAGCTTAATCGAGTGAGAAGAGTTGCATAACCATAATGGGATAAATCAAAACCACACACCGCCTGCTACGCCCCGCGTGGAAGCAGCTCTCTCCTGTGACGCTCCTGCCAAAGACGCGTGACCCAAACGGAACCATCAGCAAACAGGAGGGCAGCCCCGGCACAGAGGCTGCGTCTGCAGGCGCCAAGGTCCCGAGACTCGAGGCTCCAGGCCCAGGGAGAGGAGACTGGAAGCCTGGCACTGAGCGGATCCTCGGCCACAAAGGACGCTACTGGGACAAACCAGCAAGCCCGACGGCAGCCCCCGGCTCCCACGCAGTGATGCATCTGTGCTCGTTCCTGATGCTGGCACCGACTCAATCTGGAAAGAGAAACTCCCTGTGGCAGGAATCACACTGAAGAGCCCAGAGGTGGCCCGGCCCACACCAGCAGCCCCCACACCAGCAGCCCCCACACCAGCAGCCTACTCTCAGTCAATCAGGCAAAAACAGCTTAGGGCCACACTGGCAACTTCTAAAACTTTTTTCAAAATAAAAAATAAAATGTGCACAGCCAGGCACCACTGCAAATTTCCTGAATCCAATCACTAGGACTTTTTTTCTTATCCCATATAGTTAAAATCACCATCACCAGGACCAGGCCCACCTACTTTTTAATAAACGCCAAATGAAAATTTTTCAACTTAGAAAAAGCATATGCCCTTCTGAAGTCAAAATCCAGTTGAAATTATCACATAGATTACATTTCTAAACTGCAGAAAAAAATTTAAAAACACAATATAAAAAATCTATTCATGTGCTGGATTTTGACATGGAGAAGGAGGTGCAGAATTCTTTTCATCAACGCTGAGGAAACACCGATCAAAGAGACTGCGGGGAGCTCTCTTGGGTCGTGGGGGTGCGCATGACCCTCGAGAACCTAACACACTCAGGCCTCTCAGCCCAGAAAGCGCAGCTCCGCCCTCAGGCACACTGCCTACACGGTGGAGCACACAGGGGAATTTGGATCAGGAAGGCTTGTTCTACAAAACCTAGCATAAGAGTAGTTAAACAGGGAGAAAACAGAAAACTGATTAAATTCAGGGTGACAAGGGATACGTGAAGTGGAAACAGCCAGTGGCAGCTACTGAGAAGTCAATTCCGACCAGCACAGTCTCCAGGACAGAGGAGCCAGCCAAGAAAGCGCCTAAGGAAATCAGCCACAGAACACGGCTACTCTGTCACTGGGTATTGGAGACTAGGAACCTGGGCTGGGCCAGGGAGGCTCTAAGATAAAGATTGTCATGCTAGGCCAGGTAATGCCTGTAATCCCAGCACTCTGGGAGGCCAAGGTGGGAGGATTGCTTGAGCTCAGGAGTTTGAGACCAGCCTGAAGAGCGAGACCCCATCTCTACTAAAAATAGAAAAATTAGCCAGGCATGATGGTGCACACCTGTAGTCCCAGCTACTTGGGAGGCCGAGGCAGGAGGATTGCTTGAGTCTAGGAGTTTGAGGTTGCTGTGAGCTATGATGATGTCACTGCACCCTAGCCCAGATGACTCTGTCTCTAAAAAAAAAAAAAAGACTGTCATCCTGAAATACCCTCAAATAGTGAAACAGGCAAATAAAGCAAGAAAAACAACTTTTTTTCCCAATTCAGTTTAGAATAATTTGGAATTTTTGTTAAAGTAACAAAGAGAACTTTTTTTTTGCTTAGGATGCAGAAAGCCACAAAAAAAGTCACCCAATCCCATCAACAAGAGAAAATGGGATAATCAACAACATCATAACTTGTCTTGCGCCCATCAGAGGGCTGAGACTGCAGGGCAGGAAAATAACCTGAACCCACAAGGACTGTCCCCTCCGAGAGAGAGACGGACACACACGTGGCTTCCACCTAAGAGAGAGCACAGGCCAGTAAAAGAAACCAGCTAAAACGGCAACACACCCTCACAGCCCACCTGTGGGTTAGCACACCAGTCTGGAAAGGCTGGGGGTCCCAGATGAGGGGTGCTCACACTCCCCAACACGTGCCTCCACGGGCCTCGTGGCAAATAGCAACGGGAGGCTGAGCAGAGGAAAGCTCCCCCGGGCCGAACAGCACTCGAGCGCGGCACAAAGCCCCCCTGCCCTCACAGACCTCTCCTAGCGAGCAAAGGCCAGAAGCCCCCAGGGCCAGAAGCAGGAGCCCCTGCCCACAAAGTGCAGGCACAGACCCACTGCACCAGGGTGGCAGGGGGGTGGAACAGAGACAAAGCCTGTCTTGCTCGTGGTGAGCACAGAAAACGTCCCAGGACACGGGCAAAAATCATCAGTGATGGGTAGGCTGAGGGAAGCAGCAGAAAGGTCTACCCAGGGTTGGGGGCAGAAAATGCCTCGGGCACAGAATGCTATACTGAAACCAGGCAGAGGTTTGCTACCACTGGGGCAGTGAAAACGCCACAACTGCACACACACAAGGCCCAGACACACAGGGAGGCCAGATGAGGATGTCCATCCCTCCACAAGCCCGGCACCGAGTCACCAGCAATGCACAGCCAGCGCCAGGAGAGAGGCCAGAGTGGGCCCTCGGTGAGGCGGGTGTGCAGGCACCACTCAGGCTGGAGGCGGAGCAGGAACCCTGGGGAAAGCCTCTGGCACACGCACACTCACTCTAACACGTGAGCAAAAGGACGGTACCGGTCAGCTTTGTGTGCCCACTGTGCCAGGCTGTAGTCCGCAGAGACCCAATCAGACGTGAAGCTCGGCTTGGCTATAAACGTATTCTGCACATCTGCTTATCGGCTGACTTGAAGCACGGGAGATTTTCTTTGGTGACATGCGTGGGCCTCGTCCAATCAGCTGAAGTGTCTTAAGAGCCAAACTGAGGTTTTCCCAGGAAGAAATCTCTGCCTCAAGACAGCAGCATCAGCTCCTGCCTGGGAGTTCCGGCCTGCCAGCCCCCACAATCACACGAGCCAGCTCCCCGAAGTAAAGCTCTTTACACATACATGCAAGTGCAAACACACACACACACACACACACACACACACTTCTGCTACCATTTGTGCTTCTCTGGAGAACCCTGACAGACACAAAGACCAACTAATCGCTCCAAGAATATGAAGCCTCTGCCACAGTGGGCACAACCACAGCAACAACCAGTCCAGCCCCAGCGGACTCCTGAGTAGACTACTGACTACACCACTGACCTCATCCTCCACTACTCTTCCACATGTCCAGCATGCAATCAAAATGTATAAAGCACACATAAAGCAGGAAAAAGCAAATCTCAGTCAAGAGATAAAGAAATCAGAAGAGTCAGACTCAGAGATGAACCAGATTTCTGAGCTACAGGTCAGAGACTGTAACATAACAACGGTTAATAAATATAATGGAGGACCTAGACGAAAAGGCGGACAACATGCATTTCAGCAGATATAAAAACTAAAATAGAGTCCATGGAGAGTCCAGAAATGAAAAACCCAGTTTCAGAGAAAAAGAATTCCTATGACTGGTTTATCAGTAGACTGAGATGCAAATAAGGGAAAGCTCAACAAAACATGAGAGCAAACAGAAGAAAACATCCAAGAGCTGTGATACACCACCAAACAGTCTAACACATATATTATTGAGTCCTATAAGAGGAAAAAAAACAAGGAAGAAGAAATATTTGAAATATTTCCATAATGGCCGGGAATTTTTCAAAAACAAAGGCATCAAGCTACACATCCAAGAAACTCAGAAAGAATAAATTCTACGATCATGGTCACACACACCAGTAGGCTCAGCTACTCAGGAGGCTGAGGCAGGAGGACTGCTTGAGCCCAGGAGTTTGAGTCCAGTCTCGGCAACATAGAGAGACCCTATCTCTTAACAAAAAATAAAAATGAATTCCAAAAACCAAACACAAAAAAGATATGTCACAGACAAGCTACTAAAACTCCAAAGGTAAAAAAATCTGGGTTGCCAGAGAAAAAAGAAACAGAGAAACAAAAATAAGAAATACAGCAGACTTCTTATCAGAAACTATGCTAGCCAGAAGACAATGGGTGACTATTTTAAAGTATAATACTAAAAGAAAGGTGTCAACACCAAATTCTACAGCCAGAAAAAATAACTTCCAACAACAAAGACAAAATGAAGAATTTTTCAAATAAAAATCTGGGAAAATGCAATGCCTGCAGACCAGCATGACAAGAAATGCTAAAGGAAGTTCTTCAGGCAGGATGATTACAACATCAGGTCGAAACTTGGATCTAAGCAAAGAAATGAACAGTCTCAAAATAGAAAATAAGAAGGTAAATATAAAAGACTTTTATTTATAATTACTATTTTTTATCTTTTGAAAACTGACAATACCAAGTGCTAGTGAGGATGTGGAACAATAGGAACTCTCAGACGTTGCTAGTAGCAATGCAAAATGGTACAGCAGAAAAACAGTTTGGCAATTTCCTTAAGAATTAAACATATACTTACATGTGATCTAATAATCCCAGTCCTAAATATTTAAACAAAATAAAACATGTCCACACAAAGATCAAATGCTTTATAGCAACGTTATCCATAACTGCCAAATCTGGAAACAACTCAAACCTCCATCAACTGGTAAACAGATACCAGCCTGGGCAAGAGCGAGACCCCATCTCCGCTAAAAAATAGAAAGAAATCATCTGGACAGCTAAAAATATATATAGAAAAAAATTAGCTGGGCATGGTGGCACATGCCTGTAGTCCCAGCTACTCGGGAGGCTGAGGCAGGAGGATCGCTTAAGCCCAGGAGTTTGAGGTTGCTGTGAGCTAGGCAGACACCACAGCACTCTAGCCCGGGCAACAGAGCGAGACTCTGTCTCAAAAAAAAAAAAAAAAAAAAAGATAAACAAATAGTGTCATACCCATAAAAGGGAATAAATGGAAAAATCTGCTAATACATCCAGCAACATGAATGAATCTCAGATTAATTCCGCTAAATGAAAGAAAGATACAAAAAGCTACAAACTATATGATCCTATTTACATAACATTCTATAAAAGGAAAAACAGCATGTACAAAAATCAGATCAGTGGTTGCCAGGGGCTAGAGAAAAGGGAGGGGACTGATTACAAAGGGCCCCATGGGACTTTTCTTGGTGTAACAGAAATATTCCATACATTGACTGTGGCATTTGTCATACAACTGTGTATGCTTGTCAAAAGTCACAGGAATGTATACCTACAAAAGGTGAATTTTACCATACATAAATTGTATCTCAATAACCTTGATGCTAAAAGAAAAAAAGTAGACACAGTGTATAATGGTTAAGAACAGAGACAGCAGACATTATGCAAACCATATATCTGATAAGGGACTAATATCCAGAATATATAAAGAACCCCTATAACTCAGTAACAATAGAACAAACAATCCAATTTAAAAACAGACAAAGAACTTAAATAGGCATTTCTCCAGAGAAGATATACAAATGGCCAATAATCCCGTAAAAAGATGCTCAACATCACAAATCACTGAGCAAAGGCAAGTCAAAACCACAACAAACAGAAGGGCTCAGCGGCACAGAGCCTGCCTGCAGCCCAGCTACTCCCGAGGCTGAGGAGGGAGGATCTCTTGAACCCAGCAGTTCACAACCAGCTGGGCAACACAGTGAGACCTTGTCTCAAAAACAGACAAGCCAACAACAACAACAACAAAACCCACAGTGAGATTCACCCCACGCTCACCAGGATGGCTCCTATCAAAAAGCAAAGCAAGTACTGGCAAAGCTGTGGAGAAACGGGAGCCCCTACGCACTGCTGGTGGGGGTGTAGAATGGTGCAACAGCTGTGGAAAACAGTATCGCAGCTCCTCAAAAACTACCAATAGAATTACCACGCAGTGCAGCAATTCCACTGCTGGGTGTGTACCCAGAAGGACTGAAAGCAGAGACTCAAACAGGCATTTGCACGCCAGTGTTCACAGCAGCACCGTTCACAATGGCCGAAAGGTGAGACCCACCTGGTGTCCCCCAGCGGGAGATGAGGGGGTAAACTGAATGTGCAATACTAGGATGCCATAAAAAGGAAGGAAATTCTGACACGCGCTGCAGCACGGATGAACCTTGGGGACATTATGCTGAGTGAAAGAAGCCAGTCACAAATATTGCATGATTCTACTCATATGAGGCACCTAGGGCAGTCCAATTCACAGAGACAGAGACACAACGATGGTCACCAGGCCAAGGGAGAGTGAGGAGCTGGGTACTGGGGGACAGAGTTCCAGCTGGGGACTGTGAGAAGTTCTGGAGGTGGACGGCGATGATGGCTGCATAACGCTGTGCATGTGCTCACTGTCACTGAGTTGCACACTTACAGATGGCTAGAATGGAGTCTTACGCTAAAACACAGTCTCAGGACGTGGGCTGCAGAGGTTCAAATCCCAGCTCTGCCACTTACAGAACAACTCTGGGCAAATTCTTAATCTCTACGTCTCATTTTCCTCAGCTCTAAAATGGAGATTAATAATAAAATCTACCACACAGGGTTACTGTGAGGATTCAATGGCTTAATAAATATCATGTGCTTCAAACAGTACCTGGCACACTGCAAGCACTACTGGCCATTATTATTGCTATTATGATCCACTATATACCATGTGATGCTTTGCTGAAAATGGTTCGGTTTATCTTTTCTATAAATATATTTGCATGCAACTATCATTCAATTTTTTTAAAGTATATACCTACTATTATGTGCAGACACAGGGCAAATTTAAAGGAGAAAATTATATAACCCAATAATCATTATTTTATTAATTTTCCTAGAAATACTTTCTCCACTACAAATCATAGGCGAAGACATCTAAAATTACTTACAGGTTACATAACTCCAAAAAGAAATAAAGTCCTCACATATAGACCAGCCGGAGGCCCGGCCCAGCACGTGGTGGGAAAGCCCTGCCCAGGCGGCAGTGGGAGGGAGGGGCCGGCACTTACCTATCCAGCATTCCAAACGCGCACAGGGTGTGGTCTTCACCACGTCTGGAGGGTCCACACCGACATTCAGACACAAAACTAAGGCAACACTGACTGTCTTCATCTGGAAACACAAGAGGAAAAAAACCAAGTATTTCCATATGGAACTCACTTACACATTTTCCCAGCTTTTAAAATGTCCCCAGAACACCCAGTCCCTCCCCACCCGCCTGCCCCCACCTGCCCTTCTTTCATTCCCCTGTCACCTGGGCTACCCCGGTGCTAGTGCAGGGAAAACTCCCTTGTTTGAAGACTGGATTTCAGAGGAGGGTGGGCTGATGGGGAGGGGGACAGGACGGGAGCAGCTTTTCTCAGTCTGCCTTATGATAAAACTCCTAAAATGGAAGTATGTGATTGAAAGATATAAATATTTTAATGCACTTGATATGTTCTGCCAAATTCCTTTGCAAAAAAGTTGCACAAATTTACATTCCCACATTATCATTGTTCTCATTATTTAAAATCATTGATCATTTGATGAGAAAAATTATCACATTGAGTTAGCTTGCGTTCTTTCACATTAGTAAGGCTGAATATGTTTTCAAGTATGCATTCACTGTATCTTTCCTTTTTTATGAATTGTCAGCGTGACTGCATCGACCTCTTGGCCCTCAAACCAGACCTCAGTTTAAATACCCATCTCTTGGGGAGGCCTTCTCTGAACACCCTCATTACACCCCATCCCCATCAGGGTAGAGCCCCCCGGCAAACCCAGGCCTGAGCCCGTCTACACCAATCAGTGGACCAGAGGCTGCACAAAGGATGTGAGTCGACTCCTCTGAGTGAAACCTGGTATAGACCAGGTGCTAACTATTTGCTGAATGAGGAAATACATGTATTTTGCTCCAGTGTTTTTATTTTTGTTTTACATTTGGCCCTTCAGCCCATCTGGATGTTATTTCAGTAGATGACACAAAATGAGAATTAATTTTTTTTCTCAAAATACTAGCTAATTGTGTCAGTCCCCATTAAATAATCTCCCCCAAACCCACAGGTGTGTGGGGAGTCCTTTGGCATACATTAATTCTCATATGGACCAAACTATTTCTGGGTAGTCAAATTTATTCCATGAACCTATCAACCAGTACTTCTACTAGTATCACATTAATTTAAATAATTTATCTTTAGACTTCATAGTACTTGGGTAGGTCAGTTTTCATCCTCAAAATTTTTAAATTTTACTTAGCTATTTCATATTCATCCATTTTTTTTCAAATTAATCAGTTAGGTGAGGGATATCTCAATTGCCTTGATTTGATTATAGGAATATATCAAACTATCAACATGTACCCCAAAAATATGTGCATCTAATATATATTAATTTTTTTCATTTTTCATTTTAAAAAAGATTATTCCTAGATACGTCATGAGTATTTAGGGGAAATATTCATACATGTATTTCCTCATAACAGTTTCTTATTGATAACCACTGATATATAAGAATAATGTTTAGTCATTTCATTAAATTCTTAATTAACTGTAATTGCTTTCTGGTGGTTCTCTTCAGGTGCTGTAAGTGCACAGTCAGGCTACTCCACAGCCACGAAACACGGGGAGTCCGCCTCGTTCTTCCCAACAGATCACGCCTCGTGTTTCTGTTTTAGATCTTGGTGCACCGACCAAAACTGCCAAAATAACGCCACTAATAATTACAAAATGATGACAGTGGAGATCTTTGCACTTGATTTTAATGAGATTGTCATAAATACTTCATCATTAAGGATGATGGCTACTGATTTTAAATATAATATTTATCACATCAAAATAAGATTCCTCTGTTCAAACCAGAATTTAAAGCTGTATGGGTGAAAAGGGAGTATGTCAGTCCTTCCTCTCCCTATACTTTAAGAAAAGGTATTTATTAATGATACTACTTGCGGTATTTATTAATGATACTACTTGAGGACATCTTCCCATGACAAATGCCAGAATCTTCTCATTATGAATCACTCGGGACAAACGGTCCCTCTGCCTACTGTCAAGAGAAAGGGCTGCACATCAGAAAACAACAAAAGTCACGGTATTTGTTAGTCATCTTCCAATATTTAAGTGACCACTATAAATAATCCCATAAAGCTGATCAATTATTTTATAGCAAACTCAGCCTTTGAGGATAAGCTGCTTAAAACCGGATGTTTCGTGGAAACATTTCTGTGGTCTGCCTGTGGCCGTGGTGAATGACTCCTGACACCTACCCTGCAGCCATTTTAAATCAAGGGTGTTTCTGACTCAGAAACACGGAACTGCAAGGCCTGGGCCAGGCATGGACGCAAACCCTGGAGCAAGTTCCAAGCTGCTTGCTAGGGAAAAGGTGGCTTT
This sequence comes from Lemur catta, assembly GCF_020740605.2. Classification (NCBI taxonomy): domain Eukaryota; kingdom Metazoa; phylum Chordata; class Mammalia; order Primates; family Lemuridae; genus Lemur; species Lemur catta. The sequence goes on along the minus strand of NC_059142.1, from coordinate 55,808,698 downwards.
GCCTGCACCCACCCCCAGGGCCCTCTGCAGGAAGGTGAGCCTTCCACAGGGAAAACCATCTATGCGGATCAGGTTCTGCCACTCTCGACAGACTAACTACTTCACCACAGCTTAACTGGTTTCTTATTCTGCCCTTAATCTGCAAAGAGAATCTCCCTTAAACTGATGTCAGGCTCCTCTCACAAAGTCCCGATTTAGAGGCATGTTTTAAGGGACACCTGGCCTGGCCCTTGCTCCTCGGGCCAAAGGCTCCAGCCGCTGCTCTGGAGCTGGCGTTCCCTGTGTGCCCCAGGAGGAAGGGAGCAGAGCCGCTTTCTGGGCTCCCACACTCAGTAACCGACCACTCTGTCCTCTTCCTCCTTCCCCAGCGGCTGGAAGCCCACAGCCAGGTTTGGGGCTTTCTGGTTGGCCTCCATTTGGCAGGTGCTGCCTCACTGCCCGGCACTCTGCACAGCTGAGCTCACAGTCCACTTCCCTTCATCACTACAGGGCCACGAACTAGGTGGCAGTGACCCCACCTAACCGAGGCATCCAGAGTGAGGAACCTGTGCAAGTGCAGGGAGCCAGTGAGAGGAGGAGCGGGACTGCACCCAGCTCCCGGGGCTGAGAGGCCCTGCTGCCGGGGCTGCACCTCCTTTCCCTCCGAGCCCCTGGCTGGGGGAGCCGGCAGAGGCTGGCACAGGGCCCTGGTGCAGCATCCAGACATCTCTGATTTTATTCCTATATCTGCTACTTCAGCTGTCATTCTAGACAAGCTACAGTCCCTCCCCCACTACAGCTGCAGTTAATAATTTAAAACAAATAATTCTCAGTAAAATAAACAAGTTCTGAGTTAATCGTAAAAATTATCTCTGAAGATCTGTGAGTCCCTTAGACAAAACACTAACAGATGCCCAATAATCATTCAGTGAGATGATGGCCTTTCCTGGCTGGCCAAGCGTTACCTAGAGCAACACTTCTCTTTGTCTGCTTAACGGTAAGCAGCAGTCAGAGAGCACGAACCTTAGCGACACTACAGTCATTTGACTTGCTTATACAATACACACCAAACCCGATATCCTACATTTACTTTTAAGAAAACGTGGAAAACACCAAGAAGACATTGACACATGACCTAGAAAAATGTATTTGCTCTAATATCTAGCTACAAATGTAATTCCAAAAACATCACCAGTAAATATCTTTAAGCCAATCAAATGTCTCACTCCTTTGCAAATTTTAATGGTGTTGGCCTAATTTCAAATGTGGCAAGTTTTAAATTCTTAGCTATACCTAAAATGTCTTTTTGGTATTTTGTATTCATTTCTATGGCAACCTCATTCCCAAAATTCCAGATTAGTGTTTTTAATAACACAGTTATGGAATTTTAAAAATGTAAGGGCTATCAAATTTAATATGCCAAAAATTGCAAAGGAGTACATAAAATAAGCTTTTTCAACTTTTTAAAATATTTCTTCTGCAATGCAATTTAAGATGGCACAGTTATGTCCCCAGGGGTTAATGCTGAATATGAAAAGAATATCATTTTGAGAAACTATAAAACTTTAAGTGATCACTAACAATGTGTGGCCTAGGACATGCTGGTTAATTTCAATCTCAGCTGAACAATTTCCTCATCCTTAGAGCAGGGTGGATGGAGATGACCTCTTAGGTGCCACGAATTTTTCAGATCCTGAAGTTTTGACTCATAACTGGCTTTTCCAGCCATCCCAGGAGCACCTCGTAAAGGCCGGAGCTACTCCTTAAAAGTCTGTGCCCCAACCCAAAGGTCTCACATCAGTGTGGGTCGTAGACGGGAGAGGCTGGGGGCCATCAGCCAGTGGGGTCCTGACAGTATTGCAACAGCCTGGGCAGTTTCCTTTATAATCCTCCAGTGCCATATGTGTTTTGAAGCTCAGATGTTTTCAGATTTGCAAAAAGATAACACGGAACCTGCACCCTGTCTCGTAACATAGCCAGGAGGGTCTGGAGCAGCATCCAGGGCTCAAAACCATTACAGTCTCCACAGTGAAACACAAAGATCCACTCTCCACGGGACACACAAAGAGCATCAAGTCTCACCCCGGGTCAGGCCAAGTTTTGCCACCAAATGAGTTGTGAAAATATTCCGGTGTTCAGAGCTTTTTGGACTTCAGAACTGCTCATAAGTGTCCCTGTAGACCGGGACACCCCCTACTCAAAAGCCCACATACTGAAGTACATGTCACCTCACTGGTTAAAAATATATCAACGCCTGGCACCAAAGAATCCAAACCAAATCACAAGGGGGTTAACTACCCAATGGCTACCTTCTGTCCCCCACAGTGAGAGCTGTGGAAGACGAACAGGAAGCACAGTGGGGTTGGCCTACCTGTCACAACACTCTGTCCCCTGGGTGTCTGAAGCCAGAGCCACCCAACTCCCAGGAGCACTCATTAGGATTCAGAGCATCAAGCAAAAACTTTGAGCAAAGCCGAAGCTACACAAATGCATAATTTATAAAGAAAGTCAGAAACTGGAGCACGCAGCAAAGAGAGCAGCTACACCTCGAGGAAAGGGGGGTGCAAGCTGTGCAGGAGGCGGACCAGCGTGCCGAGGACTGCGAGGAGGAGGCACAGCCGGCCTAGCAAGGAGCACACCAGACTGCACTTCTGCGCCCAGTTGTTTGTTGTACAAAATGAGACAGGGCGCAGCAGTCTCCCTCTTTTCATGCTCCTTTGTTCTTGGATGGGGCTTGGGAATGAGGGGTGGCTCTTGAATTTAGAGCTCAGTTTGTTACCTCGAGTCAGACGCCTAGTATAGGTTTAAGTAATCTTTTTTTAGACCAAGTTCTGTCTGTATTTCACTGCTTTTAAAATCTGCCTCCAAGCCTGCCCAACACCCTAATCCAAAGGACGAGAGAAGAGGTCCGTCCTCAGCACCCGCGACAAGGCCTCACCCGCCGCCACCTCTGCGAGGGCACGTGCAGCAGCCCGGCCTCGCCCACCCGTCCCGCACCACACAGACGGGCAGGAGGCGTGGCGTGGCGTGGGTTTGGTTCCAGCATCACAGACCCTCAAGAAATTTAGGTTTCTGAAAGTCAAAATAAGAACCGCATGCAAAATAAGTTTCATAAAAGGAATTATCACAGCTCACTTTAAAGGTGTTAGGTTTTTTCTGGGGAAAAAAGTTTATTATAGAGATCATAACTGTTTTAAACAAACTAAAGAAATTCCCTTCTTAAAGGAATTCTATACTGAATCCCTTTGTGGTCCCTCCATGAACAAATGGCCGGCCCTGGTGCCGCCTCTGCGAGCCCGGGCGGCTGTGTCCCTACAGCCTGTGTGCAGCCAGCCCACCCTCGAGGGGCCAAGCCAGGGGACAAGAACCACCTTTTTGTCTCCTCTTGTAACACCTTATAGGGTGAAATTAAAAAAAAAAAAATCAATTAACTATTCAGTTTCCTCACCTAACAAGTGAAAATAAATAAGTGAAATTATTTGTCACAGAGGGATAACATGAGGATATATGCACTTACAAATTAACTCCAAATAATTCAAAAACCTAAACTCCAAATATGGTAAAATTTATTCTATTGAGCTGAAAGGTCCAAGTTGAAGGGCTGAGTTAAATGACATACACTAAATGGTGACAGGTGAAAGAACGTCATGTAGCCTTTAAACACAGACCTTCAGATTGCACAACTGCTGACGACTGCTGGTAAATGGGTGAACTCCGTGGTATGTGAATTGTATCTCAATACAGCTGTTAAAAAAGACATATTTTCAAAGACTGGGAACCGGCGTGGGTCATGCTCCAACATAACTGAATCAAACGAGGAGGGTCCAAAGCTGTATCCATAATTATTACTCCCAATGTGCAGACACACAGGTGCAAAGTCACAGGATGAAACACAAGAAGTCACGGTGGCTCTGCTCTCGGGGAGGGAAAATGCAGGTGACTGTTCTTGTCTTCTTGGTACCTGGGCCTGCTGCGTGTGCTTTCAAATGCTCTACTGTAAACCTGTCACTTCTATAGGCGGGGTGGGGGAGTCACAAAGATGATTTTACCACCACAGTCAAGGATTTCTTCATGAGTATGGACATGAACATACAATAGTTACTACACACTGAAGATATGGAAAATAACTTGTCGGGTTAGCTGAAGCCTAGACTCAGTATCCACAGTAACGAAGGAGCTGGGGGGTGTCGGGAATGCAGTGCAGGCCACAGCAAGCCACTCAGAGAGAGACCGTGCTGTCAACTGTCTCCTGAGAACTCTGGTCCACATAATCAGCAAGTACTTGGTCTTGGCAAACGAGTAGTGCAAAGGGCTCTAATGTATTTTTTTCCTCCTCCTCAGTTTAGGACACAAGGTAAAGCTCACTGCTAAAATTTCTTTCATGGAAACAAGATTGTCCAGTTCAGTAAATGGATTGATTTCAAGGCTGTTTGGAGGTTTCTATTTTTTTTTTTTTTTTTTTTTTTTGAGACAGAGTCTCATTCTTTTGCCCGGGCTAGAGTGCTGTGGCATCAGCCTAGCTCACAGCAACCTCAAACTCCTGGGCTCAAGTGATCCTCCTGCCTCAGTCTCCCGAGTAGCTGGGACTACAGGCATGCGCTACCATGCCCAGCTCATTTTTCTATATATATTTTTACCTGTCCATATAATTTCTTTCTATTTTTAGTAGAGACAGGGTCTCGTTCTTGCTCAGGCTGGTCTCGAACTCCTGAGCTCAAATGATCCACCTGCCTCGGCCTCCCAGAGTGCTAGGATTACAGGCGTGAGCCACTGCGCCCGGCCGGTTTCTATTATTTGATAAAATGCCGGACAGCAGTTTTACCACTCCTGATGCAAATCAAAATTAGCAACATCATCATGGGACTGAGTCATTCATTCAGGACTAATTTACCTTCTCGTCATTTTCCCGCAACATGTCACCCACGGTATGGGCTCCACAGAAGCAACCCCAAGGCAGACAAAAGTGCGCAGGGCTCCCGGGCAGGCGGAAGACAGGAGCCCGTGGCGAAGTCTCCGTGCTCAGCGCCCTGCTCTGCTCCCACGCCAGCCCCTGCGTGGCCTGTGTCTTGGGAAGCTGCTCTCAAAGGCCCCGGCTCCCAATGGAGGGTGGGGTGGGTTCCGACAACACAGGCTCTGACCAGGAGCTGGCGAGGGGGTCCCCCGCAGTTGCCACAGCAGAAACCCACTAACTCCAATGATAAGGGCTGCCATGCGCTTGGGAAGGAAGAGGATGGAGGAAGGGAAACCAGCCGGGAAGCTGCCATGGTGAAGTCAGAAGGCTGGGCTAGGGTGGCAAGAGTGGAAAGGGACAAGAAGCAAGAAAAAGAAAGAAAGAAACCTCTGTTTCAAAGAGAATGGGTAACAGCATGTGCTGCTAAGTGGGCGTGAGAAATGAAAGACACAGGTAAATCAAAGGTCTCCAGGGCGAAAGCCCAGTAATAAGCTGTCTGTTAACATGGCCCACAGGGAACTGCAGCAGACACCTGCCCTCTGCGGTCCCCACAATCTTCTCAACACCGTCTGTACATCTTGACAACTCATGCTATGGGTCCGACCGCACTAAGGTAGAAAACAGAAAGAACTGTGTTCTGACTCTTACAGTTAAGGGGCCAGCATGTGACCCGGGCTCCCACTGTCAGACACACCGACCAGGAATCAGATTATGGACCCTGCGACAGAGCTCCGTTCTACAGAGAGATGAGCAGCCTGGGGCCGTGTGGCAGGGGCTCCCAGCCCTGCAGCCTGGGGCCGTGTGGCAGGGGCTCCCAGCCCTGCAGCCTGTAGGCCGTGTGGCAGGGGCTCCCAGCCCTGCAGCCTGTAGGCCGTGTGGCAGGGGCTCCCAGCCCTGCAGCCTGTAGGCCGTGTGGCAGGGGGCTCCCAGCCCTGCAGCCTGTAGGCCGTGTGGCAGGGGCTCCCAGCCCTGCAGCCTGTAGGCCGTGTGGCAGGGGCTCCCAGCCCTGCAGCCTGTAGGCCGTGTGGCAGGGGCTCCCAGCCCTGCAGCCTGTAGGCCGTGTGGCAGGGGCTCCCAGCCCTGCAGCCTGTAGGCCGTGTGGCAGGGGCTCCCAGCCCTGCAGCCTGTAGGCCATGTGGCAGGGGGCTCCCAGCCCTGCAGCCTGTAGGCCGTGTGGCAGGGGCTCCCAGCCCTGCAGCCTGTAGGCCGTGTGGCAGGGGCTCCCAGCCCTGCAGCCTGTAGGCCGTGTGGCAGGGGCTCCCAGCCCTGCAGCCTGTAGGCCGTGTGGCAGGGGCTCCCAGCCCTGCAGCCTGTAGGCCGTGTGGCAGGGGCTCCCAGCCCTGCAGCCTGTAGGCCATGTGGCAGGGGGCTCCCAGCCCTGCAGCCTGTAGGCCATGTGGCAGGGGGCTCCCAGCCCTGCAGCCTGTAGGCCATGTGGCAGGGGGCTCCCAGCCCTGCAGCCTGTAGGCCGTGTGGCAGGGGCTCCCAGCCCTGCAGCCTGTAGGCCGTGTGGCAGGGGGCTCCCAGCCCTGCAGCCTGTAGGCCGTGTGGCAGGGGGCTCCCAGCCCTGCAGCCTGTAGGCCATGTGGCAGGGGCTCCCAGCCCTGCAGCCTGTAGGCCGTGTGGCAGGGGCTCCCAGCCCTGCAGCCTGTAGGCCGTGTGGCAGGGGCTCCCAGCCCTGCAGTAGGCAGTGGCAGTGCTTCTGGAGTCCCTCCAAGGGTCCCTCGCCAAGTCATTCTGCAGCTACAGAAGCCCCCTGGGGTCTGCTGTAACTGCAGGGTCAGGCTCTCGGGTCCCCATGAGATCCTTGACAAATTCCTCTTCTGCTCAGCCCAGCCAGAGTGGATTCCAATGTTCTTTCTGAATGGCATTTTCTGCCACCTACATAAGAACGATGGCTTAGCAAACCTCAGCTTAACAAAATAATGTCAGAACTACCTCGTGACCCAATTATTCAAAGGAATTCTAAATGAGGAATTAGCACAGGACAAGGCCAAAGGTGGCAAGGATTAGAAACATGAAATAACAAACAGCAACATTTCAATTTCCTCCAAAGTCCTGCTGATGAGGGAAAGCGCAGACGCACACCCTTGGGGGATTAGCGCCTACTAAACTGAGCTGGCAGCGAACCGTGGTCTGTGATCCAGCCACAGCCCAGAACCGTACAGGACATGGCGCAGTTTCATCTTCACCAGTGGCTCCAACACCCCCCAGCTACAAATTTCAGGCTCTTAGCATGAGATGTTTTACAGCCTGCTGCTCACCGTATACCTTTCTTCTTCACATTCTTGCAATTCTAACTGCCCAAAATATTTTTTTCTTTAACAGTCTCTATCTGGTCTAATTTCACCAAGTGTTGAAAAAACATGTAACACACAAAGTGAAGGCGGCCACGTTTCATCAGCACCTGGCTGCGTCACCTGAACAAAGCAAAACCTCGTCTACAAACAAGGTGCACGAATCCAGTCACAGATGACCCAGCACAGGAACCAAACGCTCCTGAAGGATCTACAAAAATAATTAACAATCAAAATGTCAAGTAGAGCCTTTCAAAAACACAATCTTTAGACTGGTTATTTTTTCTTTAAAAACAATTTCAAAATAAAAAATGACATTCTTCAGGGCATCGCGAGTTCGCGTCAAGCCGGGGCCTCTAAAGGAAGCACTGAGGCAGCCCTTCCTCAGCGAGGCCCCCTCTGCCCCCACGGCCGTGCACCACGCAGACCCCAGGCCCCGCTCTCGCCAGTGAGTGCTCATGTGGGGTGGGCCCCCTGCCGGGCTGCACCCCCAGCCCCCAGGGCACGTGCTGACAGGAGGAGGGACAGTGTCAGGCTTTTTCCTTGCCGGGAAGCCAGGTGACCAGGAAAGACCCCCAGTCCACAGCAGCAGTCTTCGGGTGAGGCCTCCCACAAACACCTGGAAGAAAGTCACTATTCTGCAGTGATCATGCCAGGAAGCCCACCCAGTGCCACCACACCCGTGCAGAGGTGAAGCTGAGGTGGACACTCGTCATCCTTACACAGTCACTTAACCAGAACACTGGCCCGGGTTATTTAATCTCAACACCCTTCAAAACTGCTGCCCACCATTCAACCACAGAGAAGCACTCGTATCCACGTTGGTTCTTCCCAAAAGTGCCCACATGGGAATGTTACTACTTATTAAATATAAGCATGAAAAAAGAAGTCACAAGAGACAGAGATTCTGAATATTTGTTTCAAAGGTCTTCATCAAACGCCAGTGGCATCAGAGACAGCCCCAGGTCCTAGACACACCTCAATAAACAAGACACCGCCTTGTCCCTCCCAGGGCAGAGACAATGCAAGAAATGCCCAAAGCACCATGGAGCTCAGAGGAAAGGCCCGGAACTAACCCCACCTGGCGGCACCGGGGAAAGCTCTGCAAGGAAAAGTGGCGTTCGAGTCTGGTGAGGGGCAGTGCAGGCCGCCAGGAGCAGAGGCTGGGGTTCCCGGAGCAGGACCAAGACGAAGCCAGACTCCCGGCCGCACGAGTGAGGTGCCCCTCACTTGCAGGGACTGCGTCCGCAGAGGGTGCCGGCCCGTGGGCCTGTGCTGAGGCTGACAGACGCGAACTCTGAGACGCTTTCTGGTGCTTTCTATAAACACACACACACACACTCTCACTCACTCACATATATATTACTCCCCCTTAAAATTTCTGCCCATATTATGGCCTTACATCTTTGACAAATGATTTTCAAATCAGCTTCAATTAAAGTTCAAAGAAAAGTACTTACACTTCTCTTTGTACGGTAATAAGACACAGGCTTTGGAGAACAAATTACTCACAAAGAGAAGAAGGCTGGGAATCGAATGGCTTCAGCTGTCTCGACGCTGGAAGCTAAGCAAACCAGATTTGAACCTAGAATCTAACAACTAGACAATCAGTAAAGCATCAAGATGGTGTAAAATTAAGATTCATATTTTAAAAACTGTCCTATTTTAGAATGATAGCAAGTTCTTTGACGTTAAAACTGATCACTTCCTGGTGTAATGCAATGCGAAGTCGTCAACACTCATGAGGCATTCTTGCCAAAAAAGGCTGCCTAGAATCAAATCTCCAGACCGAACTTCCAATTTGCAGGAAAAGCAGAGAACAGAGAAACACGTGAAATGACACCGGGAGGAAACCCTCAGCGAAACCCAATGTGGGACGTCCTCCAACACACAACCCCTCCTCAAGAACTAGATGTGCTTGGGAAAAAAGTTCTAAATTTAGAAAAGACTGAAGAGACACAAGTGTAATGAGTAGGTCTTGGTGCTTTTATTAAAGAAAAAAAAAAAGCTATAAAAGATGTTATTGGAAAAGCTGGGAAAATTTGAATATAGACTAGATATGAGATGATACTGTGGAAGTGTCGTCAATTTTCTCAGGAGTGACGCTGGTATTGTGGTTATTAGACAGGAGGACGGTGTTTGAACTGCCAGGAGATGTTTGCAGACGTATTCAAGGAAGAAAGTCATAATGTACTTGCAAATGATTCAAAAACAAACAACAAACAATGTGAAAGAGCAAACAGGGCAAAATGTAAACAACTGCTGGATCTAAGTAGGGGGTGGAAGGTGTTTCCCGGAACCTTTCTTTCAACAATGCTAACTGTGGGAAACTTTTTCAGAATAAAGACGTGGGAGCAATCTACATTGGAAAAAACAAACCAATCACAACTAGACTCCAAGTAAAAATGCATGCTGTTGCTTGAAACTAGTTTCCAGGTAATAAAGAGCATTTTAGTTTCCAAGAAAGGACATGATCTAAAAACCATTACACATAACAGGCTGCACATGTATCTACGCCACTCTAAAAATCAGTAGGAAAAGCAGAACAGCAATATTCAAGCATCAGATACATTTTCTGCCATTCTTGCTAAATTGATACGTAGGATGATGATACCTTCAGCACAAGAGAAGTCAAAGAACCTTCTAGGTTTTTGTTCCTTCAAGAGAAGAGCTCTAGCAAGTCAGGGAAAGTATCGCTTCCTCCGGCCATTCTCGGTGGTGGCACAGGTGCTCCTCAGGTGTGCCACCGTCACGGACGTCATCCCCAGGCTCTGCTGAAGGGTCACATGGGGAAGTTTTCCTTCCCATTCCCTCCCACTCAGTGACAGCCCCCAGCAAGAACCATCAGGAATACACCAGAGACCACCGGCCCCCGCCCCTCCCCAGGCAGTTCCTGCAGCTCCCGCAGAACCAGTTAATACATCTGCCCCCACCCCGGCCGCTGGCGCAGGCAGCATCACAGGCCTGTGCTCTCCTGATTCCCTGAGCCTTCTCACTATCGTAACAAAACACACCTGCTCGCTGTAACGAGCTCCGGTAATTGACAACCATGGGAATGCGTCACACTCCGGGCACAAAATTCAGAAGTGTGTTCTGTCTGCATCATCGTTATGTGGTATGATCGAGCTTCTGCTGCACATACCAGGAATAGGAAAGGACAGGGTTCATGGTTTGCTTAGAGGACTGTGTAATGAACGTGGTAAAGCTGAACAAATGGAAGAGGAGGAGACAGGGAGGAGGAGGAGGAGGAGCTAGAGGAGGAGGAAAGGATGGTAAACAAATGAAGAGAAAAGCAACTTCATGAGCGTTAGTTAGAAGTCAAAAATGAGACAGCCTTGCTCTCTCCCGGGGTCCTCGCAACACGCCCTCAGTGAGTGACCGCCTTGCTGGAGGCCCCTCCCAGGACACGGGCAGGTACAGCAAGGGAACACGCTCCAAACCCTGAGCTGCACTTTCAACCGCTCAGTGTCGATTTTAAGGCACCATTTTCAATTTTGCAAGTCTATTACTACATGTAGCCTATAACGACACTCTTTAAAAACATAAAAAAAAAAAGTTAATCAAATTATTTATACTACACCTCCCTAAGACACATCAACATTGTCTTCTGGTTTAAACTACCAACTGAAGCTTCACCTGGAAGCTTCCAACCACTAGCAGTCACGAAGCTACTTCATGTGAAATCCACCCTTTCCCAGAAGGAAGACTATTAAAATGTAGAACACTGGTACAATTCCTGGTTGGAGTATGTCACTTCCAACGTGCCCCGGGCCCTGCTCTGCTCACAGTACGGTCCTCTGAGGGCCCAAGACCAGAGCGCCCAGCACGAGCCAGCTCTCTGCAGGAAAGGTCTGCTCGCACCTCTCCGCACCACCCCACGCCAGGCCAGCAGGTGCCTGGGCTCCCCTGGGCCTGAGAGCGCGTGGCCACTTCCCCTGGGCATTCTCTTCTCTCCTGGCTTAGCGCCTCCCATCCCCCCACCCTCTCCTTGTCACGCTGGCATCCCCGGGGTCGTCACGCTGGCATCCCCGGGGTCGTCACCCAGCTCTGACACCAGATGCTTCGCCCAGATCCAGTGCACCCGGGTCCCGGCAACCTCACCATCCACACACGTCTGCTCTGGGCTCCCGTCCCCTTCGCGCAGGCCCTCGGCCTGTCTCTCCTGGGTCACCCCAAGGTATGCCTGACTGCTCCCCTTTCCAGGATGATCTCCCTAGGCCATCCCCAGTCTAATGCCATGCCTGCCCTTCCCCACCACCCAGGACGCGTTCCTTGTAGTGGCCTCAGAGCCCCCACGAGCTGGCTTCCACCCCGTGGGACAACTCCCAGGACGAACCACCCTGAGGCTATTTGCCCTTCACTTCACCACCTGCTTAACTTCCTAAAACCTTCCCTCAGCCCAACCTGCCCGCCTTCTTTGGTCTGTTCTTGCAAAGCCAGGAGCCCCGGCACACTGTGAGCCCCAGGCTGATGTGCAGGGGCACCTGGGTGGTGACAGAGACACTCCAGGAACGACACACAAGACCCGCTCTCCAGAGGTATTACACACACACACACACACACACACACACACACGCCCGTGAGAGCTGTGATTACTGCTGCGAGTCCACCAGCATCTCCAGGAGGGCCATGGCAGGGAGAAGTCTGAGAATCCTTGGCAGGGCCAGGACATGTGCCCACAGCAGAGAAGAGCTACCCAGGCCTGGGCTGATGTCCCTCCACACTGTGCAGGAAGCAGGCAAGGAGGTAAGACATGATGGTTCTACATTTGCATACCATCTACTCCCACACCTTTAAACCTTCTAGAACATTATGAAGCCCAGAAGTGCCCACGCGTGTGAGGCACCGGTCTATACGACAGAGGGGGCAGTATAAAGCCAAGAGAGGAAAATGCTGAGACAGCCGGCCACACCGCTGGGGGGGATAAAAGCAGACCCCTACCTCGGGCCCTGGACCAATTAAAGACCCAAACGTGAAGAGCCAAACTTCCAAACATTTAGAAGATAGTGTAGAACAGTTGTATGACCCCAGGATAGGGAAGGATATCCAAATACGCAAATTTACAAATGTACAAACAGCACACAAGGAAAAAGATGATGTTGATGACACTGAAATCTAAAACTTTCATAAGACATACAAACGTGCGCAGACATACACAGTGCAAACAGATTGAGGGAAAACATCCAACACATCCTCACCAAATTATTAGCATTGACTTTGTTTTTTAAAAAAGAAAAGACAAAAGCAAACAACAGGAAAAGGAACAAAAAATACAAACAGGCAATTTCCAAAAGAAAAGAACCTAACAGCCAACACACATGAACACATGCCTGACCTCGGTGTCTCTCGGGGAAGCACAGGCGAGACAGCACGTCACGTCGCCGGACGGGGAACGCTCGAGTCCAACAATCGCAAGTGGTGGACACGCAGGAACTTCGGATGCTTCTTTTCAGACGTGGTACTTCGTCTTTGGAGAAGACACCGGCAACATGATGAACCTGAAGAATCCGCACACGCTATAGCTCGATCCGCGCTTAGGGAAACCCGCTAGACAAACCCACACACACGCAGAAGAGCACACGCTAAGGACATTCGCTGCAGCCCTGTCCTGAGAAGCGAAGAAACGAGACGCAACCTCAGTGGCCAGCAAGGGGACTGGCGGCAGTGCCTGCGGTGTGTGCACACAGAGCTCCACGGCTAGCGGGCAGACGACCCCCACAGGTACGCATTCAGACACGTGCTTTTAAACGGACGCAGAGAAGGGAGGCTGTAATCAAGAGCTGTTCAAGGGCAGGGCGGCACACGGTGGGGAGGTGCTCTTCCCACTGAATCACCCTGGAAACGTGGCCAGGAGGGGACAGACCGCACTTGAGAAACTGAGTCAGACACATCAGGATATTTTTCCACTTTTCCAGGAAGAGGGAATATGCCCCATTCAACGCTCTGACGTAACAGATAGAGACAAAGAACCCACTGAATGCGACGAAACGTGGCATCCAAGGAGCAGCCAGTTCTGGCCGTGACAGGCACCTCTGTGTGCTGCTTCTGCAGGACGCCGGGTCCCACCTAAACCACAGGAAGAAGCACCACTACCCACGGCTCAGGGCTGCTGCGAAGGACAAAGGAGAAATAATGTGGATTGGGGGGTAACAACCTTTAATTAGACCACAGAGTGTTGTTAGAAGAGGCCACGGCAGCAAAGGTGGTGACTCTACTGACAGTCCACAAAGTTTTCCATGGACTCACGTGGAAGATCTCGAGAATATTCTGTGAGACGAACAAAGAAACTGCAGAACAATGTATACAGAATGCTACTTTTTGCCTAAGAAAGGAGAGAAATGAGACCATATGTACTCACTCATTCGCTTGCATCTGAACAAAGTACTAGACTAGAGGGACAGACAAAAAGCCACTGTCACCGTCCCGGGCAGAGGACAGCCAGGGCACGGCCGGAGCGGGGCCTGCTCAGTTGACCTTTTCATGTCATTCAGAGTTTTGACCCACATGAATGTATAACCTATTCAAAAAAAAAAAAAGTAAATTGAAAAACATCTTCTCAAAAATCAAAAGAATTAAGTGACAGCAAAAATCTTAAAGTATGAATACAGCCTTTCCATCATGAAACTCAACATTAGCAATTACCTTGCAAATCTACATTGTTTTGCCACATCAAATTAATGGTGTTCATTTGGATTTTACTGATTTTGTAGTTGGATTTAATCTGTGTTTGTTGTGGATTTATAGCTGCGTAAAATTCCTATAACCATAAGGAATTTACACTTAGGTTTTACATATTTAAATAGCATTATAATAAAATTAGATATTTTTTATATCTTCAATAGGGGTTTAATTAACTCTTTAAAAACCGGAGCACACTTAGATGCGTGGCACATGGAAGGAAGTGCCACAGGCAGCCTCCCGACAAGGAATAAGTCAGGCCCCAAATGACAGATCGAGCCCTGGTTCTGTGGCACATAGTGGTCAAAACTGTTGCTGAATTTCTGTAAACAATTCCAAAAAAAAACAGGAGAAATACAATCAAATTTAACGTGTGTGTGTGTGTGTGTGTGTGTGTATGTGTGTGTGTGTGTGTGTGTGTGCCGTAAGAAACTTCAGGGAGGTGAGGGGCAAAGCATCAGTTTTAGAGCAGGCATAACCGAGTTTGAATCCTGATTCAACCACCTAACGGCTAGATTAGACAGCAGGAAGGATTACAAAAATAATCAACTCGTAAACTAACATATATAGCAATATCGAGGAAACCTATTCATAAGTGAAATTAAAGCCATTTAAAAATTCATTTTTAAATATTATCAAAACTATGGTTTTAGACCCAAAATTCCCTTCAAGTATAAACAAAATCTGATACTGTCAATTGTTAGAGTAATAAAATTTTCAAAGAGTTTCAACTGGTAAAAAGCTGAAGAAAATCCCAAGGCTGTAGGCAGTTTGCCTTACTGTGCGTGTACATCACTCTCAGTTGCTAATACATAATTTGTGGCCTTTCACTTGCTGCATCTATAATGGGGCATTTTCTTGCTGGCTAATGAATCTTTAACCTAAGTAGCTCCCTCTGGAAATCTAGAGTTGAATTTCAGATTGCCTACTGATTGCTCAGAGGTATTATTCTTAGGAGGATATGCAATGCAATGAAACTGATACACATGCCCCAAAAAAGACCTTTCAGTGAATGATGGGATGGACGACAGGTAGGCAGGTTGCTGGATAGATCCACAGATAATGAATGAACGGTGCAGCGGGCAGGCAGACCCACAGGCAGATAGATCCATTCAAACAGAAGACTGAAGTTTGCCTCCGGCAGCGAATTCCTCAGTCCCATCGCTAAAACAAAAACCATGAAAATACAAGCAGCAATAGGACTACTCCCCAAGTCCAAATTAATCAACTGCCTCAACCAAGCAGAGGTCAGGGCAGACGGCAATCACTAAGAAAAGCTGCTACGTGACTACATCCATTTCTAAAGACCAGGTGAAAATTTTTCAGCAGCTAAAGGAACCACCTCCTTAAAAAGCTTCCTGGTAAGAGACACCCACAAAAAACAACAGCACCAAACTTGATATATCCACTACCTACTAAAACCTCGCACTTTACAGTTATTCACATCTCGAAAACGTGGATAATGAAGGACAATGAGCTCAAGACGCCAGTTCCCCCAGAGCAAGTCCGCCATCCGTCTGATCTAGAGCTGGTTCTCTTACAACACTGCTGTAGACTCCGGCCCTAGGACAGCAGGCACTCACCATGCTCACTGGTAGACGGATCTGTGAGCGCTTGAGATGTGCCGGGCACTGTGCGGGGTGCTTTATGCACAGAACATTTCATTTCCAAGCAACCTGGCAAGGTCTACATTATCACCTCTATTTCACACTCAGGAACTGCAGCTCAGGAAGGGAGACGCCCCGGAGGCCCAGGCCTCCTACTATCTATTTAGCAGCCAGTACACCCATTTCCACTAGGTAAGAGATTTAAGACTACGCATTTCCTCCCGGGCCAGTCCAGAACTGAGCGCTCATAGGTCCCCAATACACTGTTTCCTCTCCAGTAATTCACCACGGGCACAGTGACCAAACAGCCCTGCTTGTGTTCTCAGCTACCACCAGCAGCTTTCACTGACTCTTCCCTATCATCTGCTCCGTCACCCACCACCTCCACATCTTTTCCTTTTCTTCACTTAAAAGAAATGACACCTGAGAGGTTATATAAATTCATCACAAAACCATTATTTTGTAGAAGAATAAAACCAAATCCAAAGCTGTCAATAACTTCACTCCAAAATACTTTCTTTCCTCTTTGCCTGGCTGAAAACCTCACCTTGAGATTTACCAAAACTGTGTGGAAGTCCTCAAGGCCACGCCCAGGGGCACCTGGAACCCCCGCCCCAGGGCGTGTGAAGGTGTAGGTGAACTAGGGACCGGCAAACCATGGATTGTGTCAACCATTACTTAGCCATATTTTACTCAAATCCGTAAGAAAAAAAAATTCATCAAATTCCTGTTCCTCCTTGACCCTACAGCAGGAGTGGACCCATCTTCAGAAGCAGATTGTGGAGACCGGCCGGCGCGGGCAGGAGAGGCTGAGCACGTTCGGTGGGCGGCCCATGCTGGCCGGCACTCGGCCAGCGCAGCGGTGTGTTTGCAGCGGGCAGCGCGCTGCACGGAGAAGCCATGGCGGCGCACAGCCAACACCAGAGACGTTATCTTCCAGACCAACAGGGACGGTCGTTACAACCCTGCCCCTGGAACAATTTCTGCTGTTTCTCCTCTTCCATCAAAAACTAGCTCATTATTTTGTTCATTGATATTTTCTAAATTTATGATGACCAAGAAAATCACTTTAATCACTCTTGTAATGCAAATATATTTTATAGGCACTTAACATTTAATTACATACAATTCAATGATGTTCTCACAAAAGTAGCTCTCTGCCAGCATAGTATCTGCATAGAATATGAGCTCAGAAAATTTCAGTTTATATGCAATACTTAACATAGAATTCTAAAAAAAAGTCTTTTCTTTTCCCAACATGTCTGCTACTCCCCCGTTGTGATTACAACTATATTAAATATATTTCAGTATTTGGTGGAAAATAGCTGACTGAAAGTGGCAATATGTATGCCAATAGTCACTTTTTTCCCCAACTTTTTATTCTGCCGTTCTCTGTTTCAGGGGACATCCATCAGAAAGAGAAAGATAAATTGGCGTCTGTGCGAAGAGTTAGCACAGCAGGCCTGAACTGCTCTCCTCGGAGAGGCCTGCGCACAGGGCTGGGCCCGGGGAGTGGGTTCCTGCAAGGTTCTCCCACCCTACCGGCAAGACGGCTCACTGGGCCTCCACCCTCCCCACGGGTGATGTGGTGACACTGACACCTGCTTTCCTTCTGGGGCTCTGGCACTCCGGTGCCTGCCAGGCGGAGGCTGCCCGTGTGACCAGCAAAACCCTGGGGCCAGGTTCTGAGGAGCTTCCTTGGTCGGCAACATTCCACATGTGCTGTCCTGACTTGTTCCCGGGGACTCCACTGGGACAGGGCCCTTGGAAGGACCTTTTCCCTTTGAGGTTTTGCTCTTTATCTTCTCTCTATAATCGATCACAGCCAGGGGTACGATTCGTGGAGTCCTGCAAGTCTTCCTAGGGGATCACTGGACCAGGACGTGGTCTTGGGGACGGCCCCACAGCACCACTTTGTACAACCAACCCGTAATCAACAGTAACTGACCCTTCAAAGGACGCGCCAGCCCCCAGCATCACAAGCTCTCCCACGCATAGCACAGGTCAGAAATGCATCCTTCCCCAGTCCCTACACTTTATGCATGTACTTGAGTATAAATTAGACCTTCAACTAGAAAGCCCTCAGAAAAAGCCATTTATGCCAAAACCTCCTCATCCTAAGCTCTTGCCGTTTTAACAGTTTCTTGATAGGTTTGTCTTGGTTTGACAAGAAGAAAAATTAGATTTTAAATTATTTTCAATTTTACTTAAAAAAGTTCTCAGATTAGATTGGATAAAAGTGAGATTATTCCTGTTGATAGAAATGTTTTACGTGACAAAAATAAAGAACATGATGAGGGAGGCAGGTGGCAAGTCCAACTACCACAGTAGCTCCCACTTTTCATCATGCGTCTGGGGAAAACACCCGAAACACACAAACATGGAAAGGAGCAAAGTGCACAGCATCCCACGTGGATGCTCATCAAGTGGACAACCCAAGAACAGTCAACCCATCCTCATCAGTGGCAGCAAAACTATGCAAAGGTCAGAGAAGACTGGAATGCCCAGGAAGGGAACTTCTTGAGTCTCTGCAGGGCCTCAGCAGCCACCTCTAGTGCAACAACCGTGTGCTGCTGTGACGTGGGAACCACCTCTGGTACAATACCCGCATGCTGCTGGGACATGGGGACCACCTCTGGTGCAACACCCGGGTGCCGCTGTGACGTGGGGAGAGCAGGTTCCACGTACTGTGGCCACATAACAAACTGCCCCAATACTTGGTGGATAAAACGATCATTTCGTCATGCTTACAGCTTCTAGGAGTCAGGATTTCAGCTCCACAAAGTCTAGTCCTCAGCAGGCAAGAAGCAAGGCTAGTGATGGCTCAGTGGCTGGCACTAGAACCACCCAGAAGTTCCTTCACTCACACATCTGGTGGCTGGTGGTGGCCGTGGGCTGGGTCCAGCTCAGCTATCGATGAGAACATCAACACATGACCTCTTTGCATGGACTCCCCCGTGGGCTGGTGCAGGCGATCTCACAACACAGAGGCTGGGTTCCAAGAGTAAGTGTCCCCAACAGAATCTGGTGGAAGGTGTATCATTTTTACCCCATAAGCCATAAAGTGTCATTTCTACCACAGTCACAGCCCACCCAGATCCAAGGGGAGGGAACAGAGACTTCTCTCAATGGGAGGCATGTCACAGTCGCACTGAGGGGAGGGCAGGTGGGATGGGAGATGTTGCAGCCATCTCTGGAAGACACAATCTACCACAGTCCACCCTCTGGCCACCGCAATGCACATCCTCCCACATCCAAAGCATTTCTCCAAAATGCTTTCTAAGCAGGAGTTCCTAAACACTATCACTGAGTGTAAAGAATAAAAGAAAAAAGTTACACATCCCAAGAAAAGTTAGACCGGAAAGTTATACCATCATCAAGGATTTTTAAAAAAGAAAAAAGTTACACAGCCTAAGAAATAACTTAAGTGAAAAATAAACCTTGGTGTCCTCCCTGTCACAGAGAACCAACGCACGTGGTCCCATCGTTAGCCATGATAAACTCCCATCTGTGCCCACAGATGACCAGCCCACAAGGGACTCACTGGTGTGAAGACAAACATTTAAAACACAAAACTGGAGCCTGAGTGCCAGCCACCCTCTGCAGAATCAGGGGAGGAGGGCAGAAGGGGAAAATTCAGGAACAGAATGTTATAACAGATTAAACCAGAAAGGCAAACACGGTTCTCTTTGACTTGTGTTTTTAACATTTGCAATGTGCTGATAGGTCAAGCCTCTACTTATTGGTTCCAATCCCAACTAGGAAAATGTGAGAATGAGAACAAGGAAGGAATAAACCAATTTCTGAAAATAAAACGTAAATATTAATGATACGAACTGTAAACAAAACAGCTGCCCCACATAAATTGCTTCTGGAGATCAATTTCCCAATGTGCATCTCTTCACAACCATCCACATTGATCGGCACTTTCAACCTTAGCATGAGCTAATGTTCAAACTAATCTCCCTAGCCTTTCGTGTCAAATGGTGATAAAATGAAAACTACAATAAAAGTGAACAAGACTTAACCGTGTATCAGTCCAAAAGATAAGTAAGTATTTCAGCACATTTTAGTAAGTTCCCAGCAAGATCTCCCCAAGACACTGCATCCCAGGCAGCAGGGCAGCTGGGCAGTGGCCACAACTCTCGCAAGAAAAATCACAATAGCTTGGCAATAGTGTGAGGACATCAGAACCAAGCCGCCCCCCACCTCCCATAGACCAAGGGATGTGCAGGCTGGTAAGTGCCCTGCCCAGATGACACTGCCCATGCGGCAGATCACGGGCGCCGGGTGTGATAAGGAACAGGCTTGTCCTCTCCACGGAAAACCAGCATTTTACTGCGCGCTTCTAAATGTCTATCTGTTGTGCTTTTGCTTTTTTTCTATCTAATAAAACTAGATGTTTAAGAAAAAAGTCAGGGCCTGGTATAAAGGTCAATTTCCTTTTGCACAACCAGAAAACCCATCCGCTTCCCCACTGTCACGCTTAGTAAGTTTGAAGTCAATCGTCAGTGGATGCAGGTGGGGACAAAGGGAAGGAAAAGGTTACCAGTGCACCCACCTGCCCCTCTCTGGCTCCCAGGCACACGGACAGCCCAGGTGTTTACCGAGCGCCTCCTGAAGGACCCTCCCGTCTCTAACTCTGAGACACACACAAGCCAAAATCCAGGAGGGCGAGGTCACAGAACAGACACTGCAGGGTCATCCCTGCGCCTCATGGAAGAAACCCTGCTCACCAAATGGCCATTTACGACAGAACCGGAGTGCGACCACTGTTTATTAACGTTTGCCATACTTGGGCAATGAAGGAAAAGAAGAACCGCCCAGTGATGGATATTTTTAATTAAAACGCTCAATTTTCAGTACAGCTGATTCTCTCTGTTGATTTCTAAAGGCTTAAACTGAGCTGTGCTCATAGCCCGACAAGCTCTCCCACACTCAGAGTGCATCCATGTTTCTGACTTAGGCAGGAGGAAAGTACTGCAACCGTGTTGCTCTCACTGGGTCTCACGTGGCTAAGGGCGAGAGTGCTAGGATTACAGGCGTGAGCCACCGCAACCGGCCAGCTAGGAGAGATTTTAAACGTTTCATCACCAAAAAAGACACATGTGTACAGTGATGGATCTGTTAGTTAGCTTGAGTTAATCACCCCACAGTGTTATACACGTATGGAAACATCACACTGTACCCCATAAATAAACACAACTTTTAAGAAAGGGAAAAAAAGAAAATTAAAACCAGGACATAATACATACCCACGTGAATGACTGAGATGCTAATACGCAAGTGTTGGCGAGAATGCAGAGCACCCAGAACTGCACACACTGCTAGGAGAAGTCTAACAATCTCTCTGAAAACCACCTGGCAGTCTCCTCTGAAACTAAACCTATTACCCTGCAATTCCATTCTCAGGCAACTACCCCCAAAAGCCCGTACATATGTTAACCATACGTCATATGTAAAAATGTTTAAAGCAGCACTATTCATAATATACAAAAGCTGGGCAACTCAAACATTCAACACTGTGAAATGAACGAATAAATCATGGTCTACTGTTCAATGGCATCTACGGCCACGAGAAGAAAGAACTGCTGCTACGCACAAATGTGGATTTATCTCAGGTATTTTACAAGATACAGAAGAGCACATATAATGTGATACTGTTTATATAAATTCAAAAACAGGCAAAGCTGTATTACTTAGGGGGTGCACACACAGTTGATAAAACTGTGAGGGAAAAAAAAGGCAAGGGGGTGAGCGCAACACAAACGGGGGTGTAACGTGGGGCGGCCAAGTACGGGGTCAGAGGGGCCACGTGAGCAGCCCTCTGCCCCTGGGGGTAACTGCCCTAGTGCTGCTCTCTGGGCATGCGTGTCACTGTGCATTTGCTTTACATGTCGTTCTGCACACACGGCACACTGTGAAAGCTTATAGAGATCAAACGACATCGCTGAAGTGGTCCAAGACAGGTTCATGTTTCCACTCAGCAGACATCTGAGGACCAGTCCCTCACTAAGCATTCGGTGCAGGACTTTCTCGATGTTAAGAGTGTTAAAATCTAGGCTGGGTGCAGTGGCTCACACCTGTAACCCCAGCACTCCAGGAGGCCACGGCAAGAGGATTGCTTGAGCTCAGGAGTTGGAGAACAGCCTAAGCAAGAGCAAGACCCCATCTCTACTAAAAACAGAAAAATCAGCCCGGTGTGGTGGCGCATGCCTGTAATCCCAGCTACTCAGGAGGCTGAGGTGGGAGGATCACTTGAGGTCAGGAGTTTGAGACCAGCCTGAGCAAGAGCAAGAACCCGTCTCTACTAAATACAGAAAAATTGAGCCGGGCATGGTGGTGCACACCTATAGTCCCAGCTACTGGGAGGCCGAGGCGGGAGGATCGCTCGAGATCAGGAGTTCAAGACCAGCCTGAGCAAGAGCAAGACCCCATCTCTGGTAAAAAATAGAAAAAAATTAACCGGACAACTAAAAATATATAGAAAAAGTTAGCCAGGCATGGTAGCGCATGCCTGTAGTCCCAGCTACTTGGGAGGCTGAGGCAGGAGGATCCCTTGAGCCCAGGAGTTTGAGGTTGCTGTGAACTAGGCTGACACCACGGTACTCTAGCCCGGGCAACAGAGTGAGATTCTATCTCAAAAAAAAAAGAAAAAAGAAAAGAAAAGGAAAAAAAAAAGTGTTAAAATCTAGTCTGAGGACCCTGAGCAACTACAGTACGTGGCAAAAAGTGATAAGGACCATGAGAAACATAAAATTTGGCAGAGGAAGAAAATTAGACCTTTAAGACAGACCCTAATGAGCTGGTGGCATCTGAACACTGGAACTGGGGACACACCTCACAGCAGAAGGAACGGCCTCACGACACAGGGAGGTGCAAGGCACCTGGAAGCTGCTCTTTGGGTCCCACCTGGGGCGTGACCCACGGGCCCCAACAGTGAAAGGAGAGGACAGCGCTGACCAAGCACAGGCCCTGCCCCAACCAGAGCGAGGCGGGAAGACAGAGGAAGAGGAGCACCAGAGCTCTGTGCTTGCCCACACTTTTTCACTGTTCTTTTCCTTTTCACTTCTTTGTTAGTTTCTCAAAAAGGAAACTTAAATGTTGAATTTTGACCAAGTGGAACAAAAAACTCCCTCATGTGCTACCTGAGATCGCGACGTGGGCACCGCATAGGGGATTGCAGGGAGACAGAGGCATCCAATCAACTCAGCAAGTCTCAATCCAGCAAAATCTGTGACAACTCAAGCGTGGATTTTTGTCTCTCAGGCTCAATTTCAGAGAAAAATAGGCCTGTGTAAGACTAGCATCTGCAGAGCGATCAGGACAGGCTGACACGGAAGTTAACGTATGGCTTCCCAGTTGAACCAAACAATTACGACCGTGCCAGCAGCCGAGGATGGATGCCCACGCAGACGGCGCACCCTGCCCTCGGCCCCCATCCGCCCGGCTGCGGCACACTCTGACAAACTGCACGCGTGTTCTGATGGATGCCGGCACGCTTAGCGCACAGCCACGGCAGAGGATGGGGACGCAGACGACCTCAAAACAATATTTAATGCACTACTGAAGAATTCTGGGTAGACTGCATATACACCTAAATTATAAAAGGAAGCAGATTTAGGATCAATGTTTTTCATAAATATTACAAACTTTGAACCAATTAGTCACTACAGAATTTGTTTAACAAGCATTCAAATACTTTAAAACCCAAACCAAAAATAATACAATTTCTAAATTAAGTAAACCTCCAGGTTCCTCTTCATATTACACATTATAAACTCTAAACTACACATATATATATGTGTGTGTGTGTGTATATAGTTATATATCCCTAAGTAGAATGCACTTTGAGAAACACCATTGTCCCTGAAATATAACTGTCAAGGCACATGAACACGCAGGCCCACGGCAATGTGCACGCTCAGACCGCCCTGTGCAGAGCTGCAAACGGTGCCCAGGAGCGGCGTGGCCCAGAGCCAACCTGGACAGATGTGCAGCCCGTGCACTTGAGAATGCTACAGAAAAGCACAATAAACAAAAGTGCTGGAACGGTAGGCAAGATTTTAAAACTAAGAACGTTCTTACATAATTTGGTTTTAATTCAATCTCCAGTTGACACCTTCCCCAGCTTTCTATAGCTCTTCACAGAAAGGCAGAGTCTCGTTGTCTTTCAGAAAAGCGTAAAGGAACAGGGGAAACAATGCAGTCTGTCTATACCCCGCTCACGCTCTTTCTATTTTTATGAATCCACATAGATAATATGTGGCTTATCTTAAATGTATGAATTCTGGTAACATCTTATCATTAAATATCCAACACATTTGAGGCCATTTATTTTAATAAAGCTTCATAACTCACCAGCTACCAAAGCCCTGATTTAATTCAAAGTCCAAAACAATTTTTCATACTCTCATGATAAAACATTTTTCTAAATAAGTAACAGCTCAAAGCAGTGACATGCTGATGGCATGCACAGTCCGTACACACAGAGAAGACGACGGATTCTGCAGGCAGCCAGTCCTTGGATAAGAAGGAAATCTTGAGGGAAAAAGTTAAGGGGAAAAAAATGAGACACCAGAAAAGGACTCTGTGTGCAGTTTTACTGGGACATAGTAAATGGAGTCACACACAAAGGAAAATCGCACTCCGAGACTCCTCCCTGCACCCACAGACTGTGACTACATAGGCTCTTGCAGCAGTGGCCCTCTTTGTTCTGTTGGGCAGGAAAACTTCCACAGGGCTTTTTCCCAAAAGAATTCCACTCCTCTTGAAAGGCAGGTATTTATGAGTCACCTTATAAAGTTTAAATTTTTATTTTTTTACATGGTTTTAGCTCCCCTGAGTTTTGACCTTAAAAGCTCAAAGAAAAATTCAGCGCTTCACAACCCTCCTCTGAAGCCCCCAGATGAGCAGTTTTTCTGCAGCTGTCTGTAAAATCCAACAAACAAAAAATAAACTCTGGCAAAGTGCAATTCAGGATGCCACTGATTCCTCCCCAACTTGGAACTCAGCATTCAGGATGAAACAAGCTTAAAATGTGGGTGTCCTCAGCCTGGCACAGTCCTGGGGTCCCAGCAGCCTCTTCCCTGTCCCGCTGCAACGTGGCCCTAACCTCTGCCAAGCAGCCCCCATAGCCAGGGCTGGGAGCCAACAACCACAGCACCGTCCCTTTCCTGGGAGCCACAGGCAGCTGACACCAGGACAGGAAGCATCGAGCAACGGGCCGCGGGCCTGGGGAACACCCCCAGCCTGACCCCCAGTGGAACAGACACCTCGGCAAAGTGTCGTTCTCCACTTGACACGGCCCGAACATTAAATACCCTTTGCCTACCCACGACCAACAACAGGGCAAAAAACAGCCTGAGCCATGGGTTTCACTAGGTGATAACTTCCTGGTTTCCACTGTCAGCATCCTTCCTGGGAGGAGCTCAAAGCACCTTCCGGACGGTACCAAACTATCCCGCCACCTCACCACCAGATTCGGGAGGCCAATGATCGCCCTCGCTTCACAGACACAGATGCTGAAGGAACTCGCGGCTACGGGGCTCCCACGGCCACGAGTGGGGGCCCAGGGCAGCGCAGGCTCCTGACCGCACGGCCCTCCAGGGGCCTCCCCCTGGCTCGCAAGGTACCAAGCATGACAGGCCACAGAAAGAAGCAGCAGACAAGGACAATGGTTATTATTTTCCGATGTACAACATTGTTGACAATTGCTCTTATATGTATTGCAAGTATAAGTGAAGCTAAAAATTCTAAAAATGTTTCTCACAGAAAAAGTCAGGGCTTTTTTCTTTGTTTTGAGACAGGGTCTCGCTCTGTCGCCCTGGCTGGAATGCAGTGGCATCATCACAGCTCACTGCAATCTCAACCCCTAGCCTCAAGTGATCCTCCTGCCTCCAGCCTCCCGAGTAGCTAGGACTACAGGTGTGAGCCACTGATTTGTCTATTTTTTTGTAGATACGTGGTTTCACTCTTGCTCAGGCTGGTCTTGAACTCTTAAGTTCAAGTGATCCTTCCACCTCGGCTTCCCAGAGTGCTAGAATTACAGGCGTGAGCCACCGTGCCTGGCCGAAAAAGCCAGATTTAAAACAACCCATCTCCCCTGTTGTCACCTGCACTTGTAAGTGTACATGCCGGATACACATGTATGTCTATGCCTTAAGAGAGTATCCATCTTTCCACTACATCAGCATCCCCCTAGCAATACAGAACTCCTGTAACATGCTGCGAGGTGGTCATCCAATTCCTCATGAAATGTTTTCAATAATAGTGAGATAACCAGCTGTCTGTCCCACTAAGGGGTCTGTCTGCAGGTGGCCCTCAGAAGCCACAGGTTGGACCACTCCCTCTCAAATGGCCTGTGGTGGCCCCTCTCAGTCTAGAAGGTAGCTGTCTCAGTCCCCACAGAGCCTCCTCTCTCTCAGCATCCCCAGCTCTCTGCACCTTGCCCTAAGGGACACGGCTTCCAGGCTACTCGGGATCCTAGTTACTGTCCTGGCCACCTTTTGTCGGGTCTGTTCTGTGAATGTGGCTCAAAACTAAAGGTCCAGAACAAAATAAGGTATTCCATATGCAGTGTCAACTGCACAGAGTAAAAGAGGCATGCACAGGCCCAAGAATGGAAATCCATCAAGACAGTTACATACTGAGCCTTCGCATGTGTCCAGGGCCTTCACGTGAGTCCTAAATGTCTATCTGCACTTAAGCAATTGACAGGAAAAAGAACAGGAGGGAAGGGGGGGAGCAGGGGGCAGGGTACACTAAATGCAGGACTTCCAAAGTATCCCTGTGGTATTGTACCTCACTCTGTCAGCATTTCACCCTTTTAAGATCATGATAAATCATGATTCTCTCATCTACATTATTACCTGTCCTTCCCATTTTGTATCATCAGCAAACTTGGCAAGCACACCTTCCAACTCAGTATCCAAGGCACTGACAAAAACATTGAAAAGGACAGGGTGAATTGCTGAGCCCCAAGTCACACTTCCAAGGGGACCTCCCTCTAGGTGGGAAGAGTCACAAAACAATTCCCAGAATATAGGCAACTCAAGAATCACCTAGTATTAAGACCTTGCAGGTCACTTTTCACTGTTCTACTCAGAAATGGGCAAAGGGCATAAACAATTAATAAAAGAAGTAATAAAACTGACCCATAAGGATATGTAAAAATGTTCAACTACACTAATAATCAAAAAGTATAATTAAAACAATGCAATTATCAAGTATCTACTTAATTGCAAAGATATTTGTAAATGGCAATGCCCAGGGTCGGCAACGGTCCTGGGAAAGGAACTCAGCCCCCGCTCGTGGGCATGTGAGATGGCACAAGAGCAGTTTTGCAAAATGTGTCAATGCCTCTTAAGGTGTTTACATCCAGTTATTTATGTCACTTCTATTAATAGAAATCATACTGGGAAAATAACCAGAAATCTGAATAGTCTCATCATATAATTATAATATTGAAAAATCAGAAACAGCCTAAATGCCTAATAGTACAAAAGTGGTTAAATAAATTGCAGGTACATCCTAATAATAAAATATATGTGTGCGACTCCAAAGAAATTCTCCTGGAAAAGGAGATCAGGAAACACAGCCCAACTGTAAGGACCAAGCTTACACATAGTGATTAGCTCTTTCTTTTCTAAATAGTTTTACGTCAACTGTTGTAAAATTCTGGTTCTCGTTCTAAAATACAGACACAAGACAGCCAATTACAGATGCCACGTGGCAGTTCCTTTGCCCAGGCAGCACCGCATCAGGAATAATCCCACACTCACAATCCTCAGCATAAAAATTACAAACAGAATAAAAAGTTAACAATCTAAGAACTTCACAAAGAACTACACTGACATCCTCTTGATGCAAATGTTAATAAATGATGCTTAATTACCCACATTCAGACTTTTACAAAGAACATGGCTTATAAGAAAGGTTGGACTTTCTTGTTTATGTGGATCATGAACCTCTTTGAAATATCTGAATGTGCTCTCTCACTTAAAAGAACAGTCCTTGGCAAGGCCAGCAGGCTGACACGGGTGTCACGGACATGTGGTAGTCACTGACTACAAACCCTGGGGACAAAAGGCCAGATCCTCTTCCTCACCCCGTCCGTGGTGATCCACGGTGACCGTGGGCCTCCCTGGGCTGTGGTCAGGTGTGAAGTGTTGGCGTGGCAAAACCTCTCGCCATGATGGTGAGGAAGCGGTCCACAAAGTCCCTGAGTTCGGCGAGGTTAAGAGGCTCACTGCAAACAGGAAACGCCCTGGGTAACGACCCACGGCAGGATAGCTGTGTGCAAAGGGCAGTTGCACAGGTACAAAGCAAAACCCTAAAATCGGGAGGCCTGCAGGGATTCAGCTGCTGCTCCTGGACTCTGCTTGCCATGCTGGGACTAGGACAGTCACGCTCTGGGCCTCCTTTCCAGAGCTTTCTCCTGGGTTCTGCCGGCAGGGACCCTAAAGGGAGGCTGGCAAGCGAGAGGGAGAGCACAGCTATCTTCCTGTCTGCTTGCTGCCCCAGCGCCTCCAGCTGCTTTGTGCTGCCAGGCCCGCCTTGTCACACACACACCCTGCAGAGTGCGCAGCACTCACCTGTGTCCCCACCTCAGAGCCCAGCACCGGCTGCGCCCTCCTCTAACTGCCTAGAGTTCAATGCCTCCAACCTCTTCCCTTGGTTCCCCTGGCCCTAGAGGCTGGCTGCCTCCTGCAGTTACTGTCTCAGTAGCTTCTCAAGGTTTCCATGTTGCACTTTCAGCCCTCCAAGTCCTGCAAAACCAATCCCTACCTAAATCCCCTCGGTTGGAGTATCAGTACATTTTCTGTCTTCTTTAGTATACTGACTGATATCCAGTGCTTCAACTCAAAGAGAAAAGATGCATACAATCAAAGCTGCCGAGACAGCGTAAAACAATGACGTCTGTCCTGGAGCCCGACCAGCCGGGAAGCTGATCAGTCTGCGCTGATCAGAAGCCATGACTGCGAGACGTCCTCTCTCCTTCCCAGCCCACCCCACCACTGGAGACGGGCCTGACTTCAGGGGACCTTGTGCAAACCACTTCACCTCTCAAGGCTTCAGCTTCCTCCTCTGCAAACCCAGGATCAAAGCAGCACCGACATCACATGACTGCTGACAGCTGGGGTGGTGCGCACCCTCACACCCTCCACAAGAGAAGATCCTGTACTCTAGGCCAAACAACCCAATTCCTTGACTGAACTCCCTCGGATGACAGTTTTGAACCCCTTCACTACCTCTGCCACACATCTTGAATAAATTCCAATATAATGTGCATTCTTTTTAAAGACAGTGCTTATGAAAACAACAGCTCATCCACAGGAAGCCCATGTCCTCCCACGTTCTGGATGACGCTGCATCCTGTTAACACAGCCAGCCAGGGTCTGACTCGCTCGGTCTGGCAGCACATCACAGTGTCGGGGTCATATTTACCTTCAATCAACTAAAATAACCTAAACGTGTTTTCATAAGCATGAAAGGCGTTCAAACTGACTGTCGCTTCATTAAGTATAGCTCTTCCAGATTATAAAGTAAACCCATTCTGCATTTCAGCTGCTCGCTGTCTCCTCCCAGGAAGGCTCTAGATTCAAGGCCCTCCCGAGCGAGTGGCACCAGGGACAGACTGCCCGTTTCCGGACAGCACCACACACTGGACAAGCCCTGCCTCCGTCTTTACCCATCACGTGACGAAAGGTGCAGGACATAAACTCACTCAATTCTTGAACGACTAAGTGGAAAGGACTGTAAATAAGCTGTAAAAAGAACTGGGAACCCAAGGGGACCTGGCAACGCAACCCAAACCAGTAAGAGACACTCGGGAGCAAATCCCCGGTCTGCACCTGGCAGGAACCAACTGCATGAGCAGAGCGCGGGGCAGTGCGGCTGAGCAAGAGCTGGGTGTGTGACACAACGCTTAAGGAATTTTTGGCAGAAAGCACACCACAAATCGACAGCAAGGCGAGGGGACTCTGGGCTGCTGCGAGCACAACGTCCGCACTCAGAGCGCAGGCGAAGACAGCAACCTCCGGTAGCCAACACCTGGGCTGGCTGGCGTCACTTCTGTTCAAATAACCCTAAAGGACTTTTATGGCAATTCAGACTGTGAACACATAGACACGAACAAGTGAGAACTCTGAGAAATCCAAAAACTTCTGAGCCAGGATCAACTTCATTTTTTTCACTTCACTGAGCCCACAGGACAGCACTAAATGACCAACTCGTCCACACGCACAGCTGCACAACTGCAGGTGACTTCTTCAAAGGCAGGATGCACAGCATGAGCTAGATATCTTATTTCATGCATAACACGTTTTATGTGAAAAGATGAGTATGAATAATTTCCACTGCAAGCCCTGACAAGGGTGCCTTGTCCATGAATCTATGGGTTCTAGCTACCTGAGATGGCCCCACCTCTGGGGGGCGGGAGGGAAAGACAAATGTGTACTGACGGGACCAGTTGCGGGAAACGGAGAGTCGTAGTTCAGGGAGAAAGGGCAGGGGCAGCAGAAACTCCCAGCAAAAAAAGTTAAGTACTCATCCTCACCTCATCCTCACCCAGCACTCTCTCGACCTTTCACCCATGGGTGACCCCTGGGAATCTATGACGATGCTGTACCCCAAGGCATGGGGGGTGAAGGGGCTACACAAGAAGAAACCTGAATGTCCAACAAGAGGAAAATGGTTAACGTACGGACTATCAAAGACATTAAAAATTAGGAAAAAGAATATTTAGCAACATGAAAAAACTGCATGTGATATGGTAAATACAAAAAGGTAAAACAAAATTGTGTGGCTACCGTGATGGCAGCAATGTGATGCCCTTGGAAAATGACAGGAAAGGAGACCCAAAATTCATTTAGGTAGCTTCTAGTATTATTGCATTATTATTACTATCTTAGTACTATTTTCTTTGATTTTTTAAATCTATGATATTGCTTTCTTTCTTCTATAAATTTCTTTAAGGGTAACAAGATTAAAGCAGCAAACTAGAAAACGAAGGTGATTTAGGTTCCAGGGTGCAGAGAAGTGCAAAATGCTATGGGACTGCAGGAGGAGGCGGTGGAGGAGGAGGGGAAGGAGGAGGGAGGGGGGAGGGGAGGGGGGAGGAGGAGGAGGAGGAGGAGGGCGCAGGATGAGGGCAGCCCTTGAGACAGACTCAAAGGTGCTGCATGTTCCCTGTGGCTGGGAGGCAGGCCCATCAGCTCCGTGGCCTTTGTCACACGGTAGGAACGTGTCTGAGCTTGGGATATAAAAAGGCTGCAATCCAAAAACAGAACATCATTTGTAAAAACTGACTATATGCAAGTTAATAAATTTTGGACACAAAAATATTTTGTTAACCTCATTTCAATTCACTGTTAACACAGTAAATACAGCCTTTTTTGTCTTTCTAACAAAAGTACTATGTAATGTATTTTATTGTTAATGCCTAAGTTGAGTTCTTTCTCCCCTGTCTCTTTTTACACATCTGGTCTGGTCTCTTTACCAGGCAGGCCATATATGTTCCTTTTTTGTCCCTACCAAGGAAAGCAAACAGCTACAGTCAATTCACAAAAACCGAAGCTTAACATATCTGAGCAAAAAATCTAAAACACAAAAAGAATGGGAACTGTGTTAGCTATAATAATAATTATTATAATAAATATTTTCCTTATTAAAGATTCTAACATATAAACCTGACCAACTTACTTCAAAATCCCCTACTGCCCATCCCTAAAAATCAACTCAATTTCTAAAACTGTTCTGGTAAAAAATAATATGTGGACTTCCTTGGAATTCAGAATCAGTTCTGCCCCCGGCCCAGCCCTCACCGCTGCTGTCAAGGCCCGTTGAAATTGAGGAACTACCTTATATCACTTGTTTGATTAGTAAGTGACAGCAAAAGTGGTCCAAAAGCACAGGAGACGTTCAAGGAAGTGCAGAAAACACGTGAAGAAGGAAGACTTCAGTCTCGGCACCGAGAGCAAGGCTGTCCAGACCCACCCTGCCAGTGCTGGGGCTGGGGACAGGGCAGGTGGCTGAGCTGAACCCAGTGATGTGTCGTCTCCTTAAAAGACTGGGGAGCTGTCAAGACACTGACAAACTACAGGGTAAAAATTGGACCTGAGGGAATTTTCAGGGGAGGGGACCAAAGCCGAGGGCCCGAAGCAAAAAGACAAGAGGAGCACCTCCCAGCGAGTTGGGAGCCCAGCGCTTACCCACGGCGCAGGGAAAGCAGCCAGGCCACCACCTCCCCTCCACTGCCCCAGAAAACATGGCAAGGACAAAAGCAGAAGAGAAAAGAAACCAAATCATGGCTCTGAGGCCTTGGAGCCACAGGCGGCCTTCACGCGTTTTTAATAGCTTTATTGAGTTATATTTATATACCGTAAAATTCACCTGTTTTAAGTGTACTACTGAGTGGTTTTAGAATGCTTAAGAGAGTTTTGCCACCCTCAAAACAATCTAATTTTAGAACATGTCCATCATTTCAAAACATTTCAAAAGAAACTATCACACTTATCTGAAATCACTCTTCACTTCTTCACACACACATCCAGCCTAACCGGGACATTCTGCATGGACTCATACAACACGTAGTCTTCTGTATCCTTCGTGCATTTTTGTAAGGTGGGTTCCCATCTCTAGATGGCCCAAGGAACCTCAAGCCATGAACTTGGTTTAAAGTGGTCACAGCCCAGACGGACCAACTGCCCGGCAGAAACAAACAAGAATCTACCCTGGAAGAAGGTACCTTCATCCTAGGCTTCACCCAGTTCTCACAAATAATTTCCAAGGGCAAACACAGTCAATAATAAAAAATAAAAGGCCAGGCAAGGGGGCTCACCCCTCTAATCCTAGCACTTTAGGAGGCTGAAGGAGGAGGTTTGCTTGAGGCTAGGAGTTCGAGACCAAACTGGGCAACACAGCAAGACCCCATCTCTACAAAAAATTTTAAAAATTACCCAAGTGTGGTGACACATATCTGTAGTCCCAACTACTTGGGAAGGTGAAGCAGGAGGATTGCTTGAGCCCAGGGGCTTGAGGTTGCAGTGAGCTATGATCACACCATTGCACTCTAGCCTTGGCAACAGGGAGAAACCCTATCTCTAAAAAAATAAAATAAAAATAAAAAATAACAAAGCACACAAACACATTATCAGAGGCCATGATTAACATAAGCAAAAAACAGAAGGCCCCAAAACCTTCAAAGTTAGAATTACCAAATAATAAAATGCTGTACTTACATATTCAAATGAACTATAAAGTAAACTGAAAATAACTGCCAAGAATAGAAAAATAATTTAAGTAATCTGGTAATAAATCAAATAAAGTTCTACAAATGAAAAAAAAACAATATTAAAAACTTAGTGGATTGAGGGAATAACATAGAATATAGAATGGGGGAACCCAGGGGATGACTAACAGCAGCTTAGACATAGCTAAAGAGAGATTTTATGAACTTGACAGTGAAAAAGGAAGGAAACAGCCAAAATACAGCAAAGAAGGACAAAATGGCAGAAAATATGGAAGGCTAACAGGCAAAGAGAGTAACTATATATCTAATTAAAGTTTCAAAAATAGTGTAGAGAATGAAACAGAAGAAATATTTGAAGTGGTAATAGCTTAGAATTTTTTATAACTGATGGAAGGCACTAATTCACACTTATTCAAGAAACCCAATAAATCCAAAAGAAAGAAAAATAAAGACAAATCCATACCCACCCTGAGAAAACACAGGAAAAAGACCCTTAAAGCAGTGGAGGAAGGGGCGGAGCTGGCAGGGTGAGTCCAGCAGCGATTCGCCAGGCAGCAGACCTCTCCTGAGCAGGCAGTGGACCGACAGCTTCCAAGTGCTGAAAGAAAATGTCAATCTAGAATTCTATGTCTAGGAAAAATATCTTGCAAGAATTAGGATGGAATAAAGACGTTTTCAGACTAACGAAAGAGTTTGGCATCAGCACACCCTCATGAGAGAAAATTCTAAAATCTTTCAGTCAAAATAAGTGATCCCATATGAAAGCTCTGAGATGAAAAGGAGTGAAGAGCAAAGAGAGTCGAAAACATGTGCATTAACCTAAAAGAGCACCAGCCATGTAAAAGAAGGAGAATAACCACGACTTGAGGTGCTGAGAAAATAGCAAATGTGGTAAACAACAATATTAGCACCTAAGAAACAAAGGCATTAAATGACTTCTAGAGTCTTGAATTGTCTAGGAAAAGGTTCCTTTTTTCAGTATTCCTAATAAAATTTCTAAGGAACTACTGCAACAAGAGAAAAACAGTACATTACTTCAAAAACAGCAACAGGGAAGAAATTAAATAAATATTTTCAATCCACAAAAAGGAATTTAAAAAATCACAGATAGGTAGGTCACATGGAAAACACAAAATAAGAGGGTAGATTTAGGCCCAAATAAATGTAAATAGACTAAATATTCCAATTAAAATACAAAAATTATCGGACTGGGTTTTTTTAATCCAACTACAAGCTCTTTACAAAAGACATATGAAAAATACAAGGATACAGAAATGTTGACTTATATAAACAAACAGAGGCCGGAAGCGGTGGCTCCTATAATCTCAGCACTTTGGGAGGCTGAGGCAGGAGAATCGTTTGAGGCCAGGAGTTAAAGACCAGCCTGGGCAACATAGCAACACCCTCTCCCTACAAAAAAATTTTTTTAATTAGCCAGGCATGGAGGTGCACATCTGTAGTCACAGATACTTGGGAGGCTGAGGCAGGAGGATCACTTGAGCCCACGAGTTCAATGCTGCAGTGAGCTATGATGACGCCACTGCACTCTAGCCTGGGCAACAGAGCCAGACCTTGTCTCTAAAAATAAATACATAAATAATAATATAAAGGGATAGAAAAATTAACAATGCAAACACTAATGAAGAGAAAACTGCTACAACTATATTAATGAGACAAAGTAGACTTTAAGGCTTTAAAACAAAAAGCATCACTAGGGAGAGTCACTTGCTTCATAACAATGCAGACCCCAATTCACCAGGAAGATATGACATTTTAAATTTATATGACACAGTGATACGGCCTCAAAATATAAACACAGCACAAATGGACAGAACTATACGGAGAATTAGACATATTTACAATCATGGTGAGAAGTTTTAATACCTCTCTGTTATTTATAGACGTATTTTAAAAAATCAGTAAAGATGTGGATGATTTGTACAACACAAATAAAACGATTGACTTAATGGAAACACGTAGAACGTGGCACCCAACAATTGTAGATACGCATCATGTTCAAGCGCACAGGGAACATTTATAAAAATTGACCACATACAGGTCCATATGGCAAATCTCAACAAATTTCAAAGGACTGAAATTCAGAGTATGTGCACACGCACGTGCATGCAAACACACACGCAGAGCTGTGCAAGTTGTACTACCCCCCAACACTAGGGGGCGCCCCTCGCATACGCCAATAATGCAAATGGCTCCCTACAGAGCACCTGCTACTGCCCTGTTGGCATCAGATGTTCTCTGATCAAAACGCAATTAAGAAATCAAAAATAAATCCGAGAAAATTCCTTCTATGTTTAAAAATTACAAAATACTCTTAAATAAGATAAATTAAATGAACAAATTAATAAAGTCAAAATGAAATTTAGAAAATAATTTGAGCTGAGCAATAACACAAATACTACACAGATATATCCAAACCTGCTGCATACAGCTAAGCATTTAAATCTCTAGAATGCACTGGATACACTAGGAAAGACAATGGCTAGAAATTAATAAGGTAAGTATCCATCTCAAGAATGGGAGATTCTTCATAAAAACAAAGAACTGAAAGAAAAAAAAAGAATGGGAGAAAAAGCAATAAAATGAACCCAAGTAGAAAGAAGAAAATAAAAAGATTTAAAAATAAATTAATGACATGTAATCAAACATACAAGAGTGTCATGAAGCTAAAAGCTGGTTATTAAAAGACTAATGAAATGGGCAACCCTCCAGTAAGAAGTGAGGAGAAAAGAGCAGACACACCAATACTCAATGTTGGTGATAAAAAGGGAACGTTGCTACAATCCCACAGACTTAGAAAGATCACAAGGCAGTATCACAAACAACTTTATGCCCACAAATTTGAAACCTAGATGAAATGGACAAAGTCCTCTAAAAATGTAACTTACAAAAGTCACTTAAAAAGAAAAAGCAGGCCAGGCACGGTGGCTCACGACTATAATCCCAGCACTTTGTGAGGCTCGAGGCAGAAGGATTGTTTAAGTCCAGGAAATCAAGACCTGACTGGGCAACATAGCCAGACTGTTTCTACAAAAAATAAAAAATTAGCCAGGTGTGGTGTCGCACCTGCAATCCCAGATACTCGGGAAGCTGAGCCAGGAGGATCGCTTGAGCACATGAGTTTGAGGTTGCTGTGAGCTATGATGCCATTGCATTCCAGCCTGGGTGACAGAACAAGACCCTGTCTCCAAAAAAAAAAAAAAGAAAGAAAAAGAAAAACAGAAAACCATTTTAAAACCCTAAATCATAATTTTAATAAGGTTTTTTCCAAAGAACACTTTGGGATTACACAGCTTCACTGGCGAGTTCTCCCAGGCACTCATGGCAGAGACCATTCCCATCCCAGGCACTGACTCTCTGTAGCTCAAGAATCGACAGGAAGCCGGGAGGACTTCCCCAGACGAGACGTGTGGGAAGATGACTGTGCTGACTTCCCACAGCCCTGACGCCCTGGAAATGCACCCAATAAAGATGAATGGAGAAGACTGGTGCTAGGAGCCCGTCTATCTGGGTCTCCGTGGCCCATCTGGTCTGTGGGGCAGCACTGGGAGTAGAGGGCTGGAAGGCGGCCTCTGGATTAGAGAGGCATGGAAAGCCAGTGAGAAGCCAAGGCACGGCCCCTCTGCACCCCGACCTCACATGACCCCATCCCCGGCGACCTCACATGCTGTGCGGGGTTAAGGGGACAGGAAGCTGTCTGCATGGGCTGCAGGGCTCCCAATACGATAAAGATGTCATGAATGCTGCATATAAAACAGTAAACAAAAATAAATTGCATTCTTATATGCCAGTCAAATAATCAGCTAAAAATTTAGATTTTTTGTAAAGGTGCCATTTAGGAAAGCATCCACACAATATCAAGTACCTAAAAGAATTCCAACAAAAAAGATAGGCTACACCTCTAGAGGGAAAAGTATACAACTTTATTCGGGGAAATTAAAGAAGACCTACCTAAATAAGAAACATGTCATGTCCGTGGAGCAGAAGCCTCAATTTTTTATTTCAGAATATTATGGGGTGGCTTTTATCATAAAATCCCAAAACAACTGATGCTGCTATAGATGCAGAAAGGAACATTTACACACTGCTGGTGGGACTGCAAACCAGTACAACCTCTGTGGAAAGTAGTATGGAGATACCTCAAAGAACTGAAAGTAGACCTACCATTTGATCTAGCAATCCTACCACTGGGCATTTACCCAAAGGAAAAAAAGACATTTTATAAAAAAGACACTTGTACTCAAATGTGTATAGCAGCACAATTCACCATCACAAAGATGTGGAAACAACACAAGTGCCCATCCATACATGAGTGGATTAATAAAATGTGGTATATGCACACCATGGAGTATTACTCAGCCATAAAAAAAAAATGGTGAACTAATGCCTTTTCTAACAACCTGGGTGGAACTGGAGACCATCCTTTTAAGTGAAGTATGGCAAGAATGGAAAAACAAACACCACGTGAACTCACTACTAAATTGGAACTAATAAATCAACACTCATGTGCACATATGGTAGTAAAATTCAACAGAAATCAAGCAGGTAGGGGGAAAGGAAGGGATGGGTGAATTCACACCTAACAGGTACAACGCACAGTAACTGGGTGATGGGCACACTTATGACTGTGATTCAATCTATACAAAAGCAATTGATGTCACCAAAACGTTTATACACCCATAATATTCTGAAATGAAATTTTTTTTAAAAAAAGAATATTACTGGTATTCAAATGTTTTGGTTACATGTCTTCCTTTTGTACATCAATTCTGTAAAGATACAAATCTCCCCAAATTGATGTATAGACTCAATGTAATCCTAATCAAATAGACAACAAATTTTGTTTCTTTGAACTTGACAGGCTAATTGCTACTCTTATATGAAGAGCAAAAGAACAATAGCCGAGACATTCTCAAGGAAAACAAGCATGGGGACTTCTTTCACTTTTCTACACAGGGTAGTGTCTACATACAAGAAGTCTCCACACAAAGGAAAATTTCTGTAATATTGTGTAATGAATATTTTGTAAATAAAGATACATTTAGCTACAATTTCCCATTTTCCCTACATATGGTGACTTTTGGGACACCCTGTATTTTTTACAAAGCCCCCGTAACTGAAACAGGCATGCTGGTGCAGGGCTGCCCAGTGCAGCTGACAGACCGTGGGACAAAGAGAAAGCCCCACAAGGACCTGCATCTGCCCTGCCACAGGACAGACACTGGTGCCAAGGGAAGACGAGCTCTCACAAACATTTACCAGGACAAGCAGACATCAAGGTGAGGGAAGAAACAAGCCAGATCCCTGCCTTACACCACACACAAAGCAAAACTTAAACAGGAAAGGCAAAGCACAAAGCCTTTGCAGATAATACAGGAGATCACCATCGTGCTATCAGGGAAGGAAGAGAGTTCTTAAGATGCCAAAAATCACTAACCTGAAAGGGAAAGATTGGTAAATCTGACTATATTAAAAGTAAGAATGTCAAAAGACCCCACAAAGAATGTGAAAGATAAACCTCAGGGTGGAAAAGTATTTACTATACATATCCAAAATATATAAAACCTCCTAAAATTAGTAAGAAAAAGACAACTCAACAGAAAAATGGGCAAAAGACCTGAACAGACTTCAAAAAAAAATGATACGCAATTCTTCTGTATCTTATGCCTGCTTATGTGCACCAGAATATATAAGAATGTCCATTTCAAAATCAGGATGGACAATTGTGACATACACATGTAATAAGATACTCTACAGCAGTTCAACAACCCGAACCTCACAAATGTAATACTGAGAAAAGAAGCAACATACACACAAAAATGCAGTAAATCATTTATATAAACTTTGAAATAGGCAAAACTGAAGTAAATTTTTAGAGATGCATGCACAGGTAGGAAAACCATTAAGGAAAGTAAATAAATAATAATTATCACCAATAAAAGAAACTGCTTGCCTCTTGGAGGGAGGAAGCAACTGTGATTGAGGGGGACACATCGAGGACTTCCAGGGTGCCAAAATGTCCTATGTTTTGGTCTGGGTTAGGGGTACACAGCTGTTCTTTTTATAAATAGTGATGAAACTGTAGATAGATGCTTTATTAGCTTTTACTTCATAATTTTAGAAATCAAGAAAGACTAGAAAGAACCTTCTTTAACACAACGGCTAAATGAAAAGAGTATTTAGACAATTTCTTACCGGGCTTGAATGATCATTAATATCAAAAGAGGATTTCTGTATAATTAACTAAAGCCTAAGGTAGCAAGTCAACTCTGGTACTCTAAGACTGCATGACAGAGTGCCCGATTTAGATCTGTAACACCAAAACAGAAGAGGATTTTACCCTTAAATCCTCTTACGTGCTTAACAATTATTTCAGTTTCAACCTCTGACCTACCTGGCTTTATAAAGCCCAAGTGAAATGCAAATGTTTCCATCAGAGAAAGGAGGAACTCTAAATGTAGTCTTGTAAATGAGCTGTCTGGGGATCTTGCAAGCTGAACTCTTCCAAACTTTAATCTGTGCTATTAATTTGATACACCAATGTAATCTTAAATTTTAATGCCATATTTAAGTTGGAAAGCGAAACTCCACAGGAGGAAACATCAGGTTCAGCGAAGGAACAACTCCAGTCCATGACGACTTCCTAGCTGTAAAGGACCAAGCACCAACTGCGCTGGTCTACTTAATAAAAGGCGATCTGGCGGGTGATCCGCAATCTCGCCGATACCTCCTGCCTTTCATTTCACTCCTCTGTATCACACTTAGTGGGACCTCGGCTTCCAAGAAAGAAGGAATAACTAGCATCACACTAGTCCTCCCACCATGCTGAACGCCATGTATACAACGCTTTTTCCAACGTGGAACAACATGCTGTGCAGAGTGATCCCTGAGAGAAGGAAAACAAACGAGGGGGGACCCGTGGTCACCACGCTTTCTGCACAGAGAGAGGAGACAGGGATCAGAGCTCCCGCAGGCTGGGATGGGCAGGGCAGAGTAACACAGAGGGGGCAGCCACACGGAGAGGGGCCCTGGGTCGCTGGCTGGCTCCCAGGCTGAGCGCTGTTGGTGAGACCTCGGAGGGAGGCCAAGAGCAACTACTGGGGAAGTGGGTGCTGCGAGGGGCTGAGAAACACACACTGCAACCAGCAAACACGAAGAGACCTCACCGAACACCCAGCACCCGCAGCAGAGACCCCAGAAAGGCCACGCCTCAGACACAGGGCTAAACTCGAGGAGAAGTAAAGGCTTTTCTGGACTAGGGGTCACTGGTGTTTTTTCCGTAAAGGGGCAGATGGTAAATATCTCAGGCTTTGTGGACCACACAGTCTCTGTCTCGGCTACTCAGCTCGGCCACTGCAGCACGAACATGGACTGTGTTCCAAAAGCCTCTATTTACAAAAATAAGGGGACAGATTTCGCCTGCAGGCCACAGTTTGCCAACCTATGACCTAGACCTGCTTTTAAAAAGTTGGGAAACAAGCCTTGAAAGAATGAAGCTGATCCGTAAGTAAATTAACTTCCTGTCAGAACAAAACTCAACACCGTTTAAATGCAGAGAACAAAATCCAAAATCAGCCAGCTGAGGTAGTACACACCTGCAGTCCCAGCTACTTGGGAGACTGAGGCAGGAGGATCGCTGCAGCCCAGGAGTTCAAGGCTGCAGTGAGCTGTGATGACGTCACTGCACTCCAGCCTGGGTGACAGAGCAAGACCCTGTCTCCAAAAACAAAAAAAAACAAAAAAACTTGTCACGAATGACTGTTTCCTTGTCAGCTGTTTCCTGTCCTGACTCTAAAGGCATGAAAATTCTCTGCAGAGTCACACCTACCAGTACCTGACAAGTTTAAAGTGTAAGAACGTGCTTAAACCATTGACATACAATGCCAAATATTTTTTCTATATATTTAATTAGACTTAAAAAAAGAAAAAGATGTTGAACTTCGGCTCTCCTGAAACATATTGTAGCCGACCAAAGTTCCTTTTTCGTGTCTTCAGAATAAGAGGGGGACAGTCAGGCACGGGGGGACACTGTCCAGACCCAGGCCACAGGCCATCCTGCTAAAATCCAGCTTTGGAATTCTGCAAGGTGATGAGGAGGAGACGTTCTCATCCATCTCAGGACTGCACATTTTTTAAAAAGGGTTTTTAAAACATCGAGGTAGCGAGGTAGAGGGTCTCTTTGCGATTCCTGACACTCACCTGAGACAGGCTAAGCAAAAGTTCATCTGCTCCAAGTATAAATCAAAAGAGAGTACCTGTACCAGCAGCCGGGGACCCTGGGTACACCAACTCTGCCCACTCTTTAACTCCCGCACTCCTGGGAGATTCCACTGAGTACACCTTCTCCAAATCAGTGGACTCCGTGCCGTCTTCTGTGACCTGTCCTCCATACCCCATCTTCCCTGCCCCGTCCTCCGTGCCCCGTCCTCCGTGCCATCCTCAGTGCCATCCTCCGTGCAGTCTTCCATGCCGACTGCGGCTGCCTCTTTTCTGCCCCCAAGGTTTCTCACCTGGACTCCCACGACCCCCTCTCCACATGGTGCTCCCTCCCCGACTCCACCCATGGCCGAGGAGATCTTTCCAGGCACAGATCTCTGTACCACCTGTCCCAGGTGAGATCCTCAGGCAGTTCCCCATCACCAACCTCATTAAGTCACTGGTTGCTGGGAGTTTAATGCCGGTCAATGTGAATGATTTATATGTTTCACAAATGTAGTTCAATGCAAATGATTTACTTATTTAATATAAAATTGAGGTGTTCCTGATAACGTCATCCTCACCCGTAAATACTACGACTGACACATCTGTTGGTGTACGACCATCACTGCTGCCATGTGTGTCGGTCCTCCTAGATGCAGGGCCCTGGGGGGGGGGGGGGCGGGCACAGCACACTGTGAGCGACCACCAGCCTTGCTGACCGACTTGCAGACCTCCGGCCACCTCCTCCTTGCCAGACTCAGTGGATTTCCTTCCCCCCACAGAGAAAGATCCCGCTGGGTGAGCAGCAGGGCTTCCCTCCGGACACACACTGGGAGTCTGGAGCAACAGAGGCCAAGAGGGTGGCTACACGCCAGGCAGCGGCCTCACAAAACACCCCCAGCCCCAAGTCTGGAGACTCAACAGCTCCTCATGCAAAGAGAAGGGAGAGAGTGCAGCAGATGGGGTCCTTCAGGTCTCTTATCTGACGTCAGTTCAAGTCCTCACCTGACATTTTGGGCTGATCACCTGATACCCTCACACCTTTCCTCCTGGTTTAAGTTTGATATTCACCTTCTTTTAACTACATGATCAGTTCTCAACCTTCTGACAGCAGGGCCCCTTTACAATCAAAGATTCTTGAAGACCTCAAAGGGCTTTTTTGATGAGTTACATTTATGAACATTTTCTGTGTTAGAAACTGACAGTGAGACAAATGCCAATGTTTCACATTTTTGCAAGTCTCTTTAATATCTGGCTTCATATAAGAAAGCTGGATTCTCACATGTGTGAATCTGGTGCTACATGTTGTTTTGGTTGAAGTACATGAGGAAAATCTGCCTCACAAGATTCACAGTAGAAAGGGTAGGAGTATCAGGCTCACGCCCGTGATCCTAGCACTTTGGGAGGCCAAGGTGGGAGGATCACTTGAGCTCATGAGTTGGAGGTTGCAGTGAGCTACAATGACACTACTGCACTCTAGCCCAGGCAACAGAGACCCTGTCTCAATTAAAAATATGTATGTGCAAATAATTAATACTAATCTTCTTTGATACTACATCAAAACTCAGTAAGTGGTAGTTGCTTAAAGGTTTGCTGCAATCTATCTGAATAAAATATAAAAGAAAACATCTAATCTACCTGAAACCATATCAGTGAACTTCTCATACCCTATTACAGTGAAATCCATGGGTCTAACTTTATGCATAAATCTTTTAGCCTTGGATGACTTTGTGATAGCATGTGCTGGTCATTTGGAAATCCGGGTTCACTGAATTATGCAGATGTTCCAAATGTGGACACAGTTCATTCTATGAGAGCAAAAAAAATCACATTCATTAACATCGCCGTGATCTCACCAGAAAAGTCTAAGTATTGGGAAGCTGCCACACTCACAGTGGCAGATACAAGTTTTCCAGAACTCTAATTTTCACTTGAAGGCTCAAATTTTATGACTGGCCACAAACACTGTCAGGTGTCTTCCCTGAAGTGACAGCTCACTGGTGTGTTTCTGAGAATGTGCCTCCCAAACACCCAAGCCCAGGTGCCCGGAGCTGGCTGGTGGTGCTGCCTTGGGGACATGCCGTGTCCTGAAACCTTTGGTCTGCTTTGTCCTCCTCCAGGCAGCCACCAGGCTTCCCACACAGCAGAAGGGTCATCACACAGTCTTAAAAAGGTGCGTGCTTAATCAAGAGTTGAGATTTAGTAGAACCAACCATCTTTACTGCTTTACCGAGGATGCTCTCGAGTGAAACTGGAAGGCTGTTTTAGTGCGTGGCAAAGGGAACAAGAACCACTGGTACAGTCTGGCACCACTGTCCTGATTCACACTGAGACGCCAGCAGCTTT
Source organism: Lemur catta (assembly GCF_020740605.2). NCBI lineage: Eukaryota > Metazoa > Chordata > Mammalia > Primates > Lemuridae > Lemur > Lemur catta. The sequence continues at coordinate 55,765,369 of NC_059142.1, read as the reverse complement.
ACCGGCCTTCACTTGTGCACCATCAGCACAGATGTGAGCAGCGTGGAAAAGGCCAGGGATGACTTCTATTGTTATGGAAACAGTGCTGACCTCACGACCCCTGCAAGGAGCGCACACACGCACTGCGAGCAGACTGAGCTGGGCTACGCCCCAGCACTGTCCTCCGTCTGCCTAACGTGGGTTTACTGCCTATTTCTGTAACACCAGCACCACCCACGTCATCTTCCTAATGTATTTTTAGACCCCATGACCTCTCAATATGAATTTTTCAGTTGAGACATTATGATACAGTTTAGTGTGTTTTTTTCTTAAGCTAGACTTCGTTTCTCAAAGCAAAGAATGGCTTGCCTAAGGTTCCACTTCCTCTCATTGCTGGCCATGTAATTTAGGTACCTTTAGGCAAGCCATTTACCTAAAGCCTGTCGCCTCATCAATAACATGGAGATAACGGTCCTTAAGAAATTCACAGTGCTAGCCCGGGCGCGGTGGCTCACGCCTGTAATCCTAGCAGTCTGGGAAGCCAAGGTGGGTGGATTGTTTGAGCTCAGGAGTTCGAGGACAGCCTGAGCAAGAGCAAGATCCCATCTCTACTAAAAAAAAAAAAAAAAAAAAAAATAGAAAGAAATTATATGGACAGCTAAAAATATAGAAAAATTAGCCAGGCATGGTGGCACATGCCCGTAGTCTCAGCTACTCAGGAGGCTGAGGCAGGAGGATCGCTTGAGTCCAGGAGTTTGAGGTTGCTGTGAGCTAGGCTGACGCCACAGCACTCTAGCCTGGGCAACAGAGTGAGACTCTGTCTCAAAAAAAAAAAAAAAAAAAGAAAAGAAAAGAAATTCACAGGGCTGTAGAGCCTTTAAAAAGACATGTGGGCTGGGCGCGGTGGCTCACGCCTGTAATCCTAGCACTCTGGGAGGCCGAGGTGGGAGGATTTCTTGAGCTCAGGAGTTTGAGACCAGCCTGAGCAAAAGCAAGACCTCGTCTCTACTAAAAATAGAAAGAAATTATCTGGACAACTAAAAATACATGTAGAAAAAAATTAGCCAGGCATGGTGGTATGTGCCTATAGTCCAGATACTTGGGAGGCTGAGGCAGATGGATTGCTTGAGCCCAGGAGTTTGAGGTTGCTGTGAGCTAGGCTGACGCCATGGCACTCTAGCCCAAACAACAGAGCAAGACTCTGTCTCAAAAAAAATAAAAATAAAAATAAAAGACATGTGGAAGCCCTTTGTAAACTATTCTTTTTCTATCAGTACATTTTTACTGAATCCCTACCATGTGCCGTGCACTGTGCTACAGAGTAGTACAGTATAGACCAGGTCCTTGCTTTATGATAAAAAAAAAAACAAACCCACACTCGTAGGGGTAGAAGTGTGGAGAAGAAGGCCAGAGAAATAAAGACCAACAACAAGCGATCAGGAGTACCTGGGCAGCTGCTTCAGATGGGGTGATGGGGGGTTCTGTAAGGGAGTGACGGCGACACTGAGTGTGAAGGAAGAGGAGGACCAGGTGTACAAAGACCAGAGGGAAGAGTGTTCCAGGAGTTTCTATGCAAGAAGCAGAAAAGGCAGCCGGGAGCCAGCTTATGAAGGCTCCGTGAGCTGGGAAAGCAGTCAGCACTCTACTCCAAGCGCTACGGAAGCTAACGGAGACCACCAGCAAGGAAGTGACGGCATCTGACTTACACTTTTAAAAGACCATCCTGACCACTGTGTGAAGAATCAGCTGTATGGCCAGAGAGGACAGAGGAAAAGCAGTAAGGGCACAACCGTAGTCGTCCAGACAGGAGACAGCGGCTGCCTGGGCTGAGAACTGCAGCGACGGGGATAAGCCAGTCCAGTGTAAGATACGCTTCGGAGGAAAAGTTGCCTGTTCAACTGATGACTTGGACGGGGCCACAAGGAGAGGGAAGAATTCAAGACAAACTCTAGACCTTCAGCATGAGCAACTGAGTGGATGGTGGTTGTGGAGAGCCGTGATGGAGAAAATCAAGGCAAAGCAGACAACAGGGCATCTGAGATGGAAATCTCAGCCAGATCAGAGCTAAGGATCGGGGTCTAAGCACCACTTCCACACAGACAGTATTTAAAACAATGGTCCTCGATGAGATCAGCAGGGGGTGGAGGGGCATACACACAGCGGAGAAAGGGGTCCAAAATCAAGTCCTCGGGTGCTCTCAAATTTAGGTGTCAAACAGCAAAAGAGTTTGAGAAGGAGCAATTAGTGATCTAAGAGGAAAATCTGGAGTTTCATGAAGGAGGGAGGGTCAACTGTGTGGAGTGCTGCTGACAGGTCAAATACATTAAGAGAGAAGAGACCTTTAGATTTAGCAACAAATGATGGCCTTGCTGACAACAGTCTCAGTGGAGTGCATCAGAGGCTAACTGGAGTAGACTAAGGAGAAGATGCAAAGTGAGGAAGGTAGAGGGAGTGACACAGGATTATAACGTATTTCTACTTGGCATTGCTTAAAAGACAACCTAAACATTTCATAGTCCATGGATTAGGTTGGACGTTTCTACTCTGCTTCCTCCATGGCCTATTCAAAGTATGTCTACAACGCAACATGCTGAGTTCAGAGACGGGCTTAGGAAATAGGGGTCTTCATCCTACAGTTGCTATCTCCTACACATGTAGGCATGTCAGTGGTCCTGCACATGTGTACATATGTCTGCCGATGGCACTATCGCATGTAAGTAATGTGTCTGTCTTTCAGTGGTAGCTCCCAAGCTTCCCTGATTCCATCCCACACATTCCAGGCAAAAGATCCATCTGAAGCCAATTATCCCCATCTGCTCACTTTCCAGCAGGAAAATGAACTCTGCAAGTATCACAGTAAAACACAAATGGGGAAAATATATACATATCTGTTTTAGCCATAAGTCTATGAATTACTCATTTTGAACTGTAATTCATACATTAATATAAGTCTAGTGACTTGAAAATTACAAGCCAAAAACGTTATTGATACATTTCTGTATCATTCACTGTACATAGTAGAATTAACAAAACAACAAATTAATTTGATAACAACAATATTAAACTAATAGTAACTTGGTAATTAAAATGTGATAATAGTGGCATTTAAAAACCAGGATGGATTCCAAACAAAGATCATAGAAATCCCAACTAAGAGAAGGCATGGGCTGGAGCTCCTGGGAGGATGCCAAATGTTGAGTGGCAGGAAAAGTTCTTGGAGTTGTCTCTGGTAAAGATGTTAGTTTTAAGAATATGTAACAAGGCCCCTAAAAAGGGCACCAGTAAGTAATCCTTAAAATATATACAAAGTAAAAGTGCATGGAAGTACACATCAATCACAGGAAGAAGCTAAAACTGAGCTTGCATTTAGGGCAGTCAGTGGCCACTGGGAAGTAGCCGATGTAGCAAGATGCTCCATCAGATTGGCGGGAGCCTCCAGCAGAGCAGGACGGTTTGGCCTGGAAGCCTGGGTGAATGGGATTCCAAGAGGCAGAGTGGCTGCCTATAGTGGTCATAATAAAGTCTAAGTCACATGTGGGTAGCCCACTGGTCAAAAACCACCCACAAATGGGGTCTGTTTAGCCTGCAGTGTTGGACTGCATTGCTTTGTAATATACTTGAATTAGTACTAATATAGATACATTGGAAGACTTCACATTTTTTTTAAAAATTCTGGCTTTTCAAAGAAAAAGAGAGCGAGAGAGTGAGAAGGTGCGCACGTGAGTACTGGGCAAGGCCCAGCTGCCCCTTTAGCTGCAGCATGTACCCCCCAGAGCCCCACTGTTCCCACCCTCCAGACAATCTACCAGACACCGAGTCCAATGTCAGTGCCATTTATTTTCAAACATGTGCCATTATTATTCTTAAATCTGGCCTGTTTCATTCATTAGTGCCACCTTCCAACTATTAGTATCATTTAAATTTGTAAACTTTGTCCTAGTAAGGGTGTGCTGAAAAGGTCCCCTCAAGGTCTGACCTGGGGAAAGAAACTACAAGGACTCTTTAGGATGTCAAACTCTCACAAAATTAACTGAAAATACTAGCTGCTGATTTTCTTCTTCATTGAACTTGGAAAGTTCAGATACAGCAAACTTTCTCTCCGGGCTCTTTTCTAAGTAGCACTCTCAGTAGTTACTAAGATTTGCAGAACTTTTGTTTCTCTTAATAACCGGTGAAGAGCTAATTAGTGAATGTTGATCATTCACAAATTAATGTTTTAATTAAAATGTCAAAATATATCCATTAATCAGTTTCAAACAGCTTGAGCATAGGTTTAGGGTAGCAGAAGAAACCACATTTCAAAAGAACAATGGCAAAAAAAAAACTGCTTTCTAAATATAAGGAAAAAAATTATTAGGCAGAGTTGCTTTAAAATAAATTTCTACCACTGACATATTCTCTTGAAAAAATGAAAATAAATTTCTTTTCATATATGTATAGCAACCACAAAAGCTTTTAACCATACAATTAGTATTGAAGATGTCCATAACGCAGACTTTATTCAACTTCTCCCAATGACCAATTTATTTGACTCCCTAAACTGCTTTTGGATAAAACAAATTTTCCTAACCTTTTGGAAATAAGCCAAATCTGTAACTAAAGCACTGGTTACTAGTGACTGATTGGCTAGAATTACCACAAGTAATTCTTATTTATGTTTCAACATCATATACTGAAACACAATAATCTTCTATAAACATATACATAAGCCTAGAGCAAATCACTCATTGTAACACCAACTTCCCCTCTCATGCCACTAAAATGTTGAAATAAATAAAAGCAGCCTGGAAGGAGAAAATGAATCACAAAAAGACATATTATAAGTGTGCACAGTTGAGACATAGTACGGCACTTTTGCTTTGGAGACCAGGAAATAGATGGTGGCTGATGAAAGATAGACTCGAAAAATTCAGCTGTTTGCTTTCATACCAGCTGCTCGTGAGTCACTGTCCACACTCCAGCACTATGAGGACCTCCTAAAACCTGGTCCCAAGTCCCAACTCATCATACCCTAAGTCCACTATTGAAGAAATTCTATCTCCAAATTACAGCAACAAGATGCCATATAAAAGGAGGACAGTCTGGCTTCAAGACAAGTTGTTTACAAAACTAGGATGAAGTTCACTGTAACTTTAAAATAACTTTGCATTAATTTGTTACTAGCTGAACATTTTCCAGTAATCCTGTTCCCCAGCATACTATATCAGACTTCTGCACTTCACTTAGCTTGGCTATTAAAAAAGCAGACTAACCATAAAAATAGACTAACCACATGAGTTTAAGTATTATACCCCACCTTGCCTTTCCTCTAAGTGTTAATGGAACTAAGTAGGAAACCAAACTGCATGTAAATACTTGCTGTTTCAAATTTGCTTAACTTTTATTGTCTGAATTAGAACTTAGTTTGAATTGAATTAACAACTACCCAGTGAATACGAACTAACTAAAACAGCCTTTCCCATTTTCAACCAAAACTGGAGTATGAAATAGTTTTTGCTTTTTAGTTGACTTGAAACATGTGGCTGGAGAAAAATATTGGCGCTTTCCCAAAAACACTCTTCTAGCTCTAAACTTTCTTCGCTGGAAAAACTACCAAGTCCAAGGGGTGCCATCAGAATTCACTTACCCGATCCTTCATCCTCCAGCTCTGAGCTAAGGATTTGGAGCCTTCAATTTTCTCACAGTGCCTCTTTTTCATAAAAGCCAAAGGCAGGTTCCAGTCTGTAAGATCGGCCTCATCTTCCTCCCCAAGTCCCAGAAGAGGCGACTGCAGCATTTCGGACTCCATCAGCGGAGGAGGGGGTGGGGGAGTCCTTGGCAGCAAGCGCTCGAGAACCTCCAGCCTTAAAAACTAGTGTGTACCAGAATTGATGAAATAAATAGAAAAAAGAATAGTCAAAAAAAGAAATGGGTGAAGAGTGTACGGAGACCCTTACTCAGCCAAAAGTCTGAGATCCTTATCTCTAACTCTGCGCGGGAAGTCGGTGGGTGGGGGGAGCTGCTGGGAAACCGGGCAGCCCAGGAAGCTCCGCACGGACACACACACACAGATCCCAGGCCACTGGCTGCTTCTGAGGCTGTATGTTTCAGGAGGGGCTGCGAGCGGAGCTGTCAAAGGCGAGAGAGACTTCAGGCCTCACGGTGACCCTACTCTCGGCCTCCAACGCCTCAGCAGATCCGAGGACAGGCAGGCCGCCCGCTCTTGGTGCTGGTTCGACGACTGGGCCGACTGGGCTGAGGTCTCCGGCAGAGGGGAATAGATTCAGAGCGCCTCGGGTCTTCTCCAGCCACTCTCAGCCCTGCGGGTCTCGCACTGGCCTGAGCTGCTGCAACCAGACCCAGGACCGGCCCATCGTGCTTGCCCGCAGCCGGTTCCTCAGCCCCGGGTCCGCGCGGCCTGGCTAGTCCTGGCCTTCGGCCCCGTGGTTCTCTCCCACTTCAGAACGAGTCCTGAGAAACGGGCGACAAGGCCCGCGGAGAAAACGAGTAACGTGGGCTTATTGGGTTAGGGGAGTTTTGCCCTCTGGTTTGAAGCTGCACTGAAACTCTTCTCATCAGCACATCAAGGAGGACGCCATATTGCCAAGACCCAGAATGCATCGCGACCTACGGCGTGGCCAACAGGCCAAACTTCCCAGAGCGTTCTCGCCGCGCTGCCCAGGCTGCGGCGGAGGAAAGGGAGTCCCCGCCCCCGTTACCTGGGTTACCGCAATTCAGCTCTCCCTGGGTTATTGCCATTTGTTCGGGAGATGCTATTGAAGTCAATCTTACAAATGAAACTATGTTGAGTTAGTTAATTTTTAAGAAAGCTTGTTATTGTTATAAGTGGAACTACATGCTTCTGACGGCAAAGGAATCGACCACCTTGTTTCTTCCAGATTTTGAAAAGGCAGCAAAAGCTTCAGAAAGAACCATTGATAGTATCACAAAAGATAGTCATTCTCTTTTTGCGTGTCATGTCTTCCACGGTGTCAGGCAGATTTTCTCTTTAATTTTTTTTCATAGAAAACTAAGTGAAAAATTTTTTCATCAAATAGTTTTTTGTTTAATCCATCTTATTTTCTGAGCAGTTTATTCTTACTCCCCACCCCCACCCCATTTCTCGGTAGTAAGAGTTTATTCTTACTTTGATACAGCTGCCTTGTGCAATCGACGTTTAGTCTGGATTTCTATGCGTGGAGACAAGCCTCTTGCATTATTTTCTTTCTCTTCTCCAAATTTTGCTTATCTGCAATGTGTGGAGAACTGTGCTAGGTGCAGCAGGGAATAGGAAACAGGATGAAGCCTGCAGTGCCTACCTCCATAAACCGGCTGTCTAGTGAGCCAGACAGGAGGCTGTTAGTCCGCAAACGGGCCTCCTTCCCCTCTGCATTTGGGCGTTGGTGTCAGACACAGCTGGATGCTTGGAGTCTTGGCTGTGTCACTTCCCATCTCTGCAACTTTGGTCAATCCCTTAACTAGCTCAGTCTTAATTTCCTCAGCTATAAAACTGGGATAATACTACCCATCTTGAAGGATAAAACTAGCTCATGAAGGTGCCTTGAGCATAGCAGACCCAACAAATGTTAGCAATGATCCTTCTGTAGCTATCATGAAATCTAGCAACCCCATGTGCCCCATTAATCTAAAGTCTCAGGTTGGGCTCTTGAAGAGACCCTGTTTCTCAGTGTGGTTTCCCAGGACTTTGACACAATGTGGCCGTTCATATCAAAATCCTGAAAGCGTTTGTGTTCCTTTCAAATTGAAAGTGAGTAGTGCAATCCCAGATCTTTCTCACCCAGCACATAGCAAGTGTTTAATAAATGATCGTGGATTAAATCATTATCATTCTAAACATTCATTCAGTTATCACATCCCACTGAGCCAATTCTCCCATGGAAACTCAGGGAGAATTCACCAAAGCACAGAAGCAAGCTAAACCTTCCCTTTCCTGGCTCTCTATGTTGGCTGAGAGAATATCCCCACAGTTACCAGCAGAGGCTTTGGGGCTGCAGGGTCTTAGGAAGACCTTATTCCTATTCCCACCTGAAGGCAACAAAATAACTCCTGCTCCTGCCTTGTCGCCCTGCAGCAGATGGCACTGAAGGCAAGCCCCCACCTCCCTCAGGCTGCAGATAGCTCCGCTCTAGCCACTCTCGCAGAAAGCCACAGTTACGGAAAAGCAGAAGTGCTGAACCCATTCATTCCTAACTGGCTTTGGGACCTAGGAAAAACCCCTTAATCTGTCTGAGACTCAATTCCTCACCTTTAAAGTATCTGACCCTGGGAAATCCACTTTCCCTGTCTGATATTCTAAATGAAGGTAGCAAGTGAGCCCATTGAAGTCCCCACCCTGGCAGGTGGTCAGAATCCAGGAAACTGTTTAAAAATAAGGATGGCCATATTCCACCCAAACCTACCAGATCAAGTGGAGTAGGAAGACAGGGATTCATGATCTGCACCTGAGCAACAGCAAGACCCCCCCCCATCTCTACAAAAAATAGAAAACTTAGCTGGGTGTGGTGGTGCACACCTGTAGTCCCAGCTACTTGGGAGGCCAAGGCAGGAGGGTTACTTGAGCCCAGGAGCTTGAGGTTGCAGTGAGCTATGGTGATGTCACTGCATTCTAGCCCAGGCAACAGAGACCCTGTTTCAAAAAAAAAAAAAAACAAGAGCATGATTTAGAAATCTTAGGCAATATTCTCTCCAAAGATTTCTCCAGGGATTCACTTCCGGCCCAGAGTGAGCCCTTAATAAATCTCTGCACCGAATGAATGAATGCCATGAAGCAGTTGTTCAAACTCCCACCTAACAAAGTAGAACAGGACTCACCCTCTCCCCAGGACTGCAGAGCAAAACACCCTTTGCATTTTACAGATGTGAACCCAAACCAAGAGGCCATCCGGGTTCCCTGTCCTGGAACGAGGCTAGAGACACACACGTCTGGTCCCCAGCCTGGCACCACCCCCTGCAGACACCAGCAAAGCCTCCGCCCTTCTCTGTCCTCAGCCTCCATGACTGCTGACATGAGGAATTTGAAGAAGATTCATTTCTAAGGATACTTCCAGTTCAAAATTGTGTGATTCATGTAAAAACCAGAAAGGGGCTGGTGACAGCCCAGCTCCCACCCTGAAGTCTCAAAAGTGGGCTGGAATAATTTCTTGGCATCTTGACATTTAAAAGAAACCTCATTCTAGTGTGTCAGGGATGATTCTATTGAAGTCCCAGACAAGCATTTGAGAGAGTGGCTCCAGGTTTTTGGAAGGCAGTGAGCACTATGACTGATGACAAGCTGGAAACTCAAGGGCTGATATTTCTCACCTGGGTGATTCCATTGCCATGGCATGTGATTGGCTGGCCACTGAGCCTGCAGTTCCACTTCCTAATGTCTCCAATCTTTCAGAAGCAAGGACATCTGCTTTCCACAAAGCCTCTAAATAAGATACTTTAATCCTGAAAACAAGTGTTATGAATCCCAGAAAATGCAGGAGACCTGGTCTGATTCAAGCTGTGAAAATGTGGGATGGTGTTGATGACAGCCCACCCCATGAGTCTCTCAGAGTCGCTTACCCAAGACATGATTGCAAAGGTGTCTGTGAGGCCGAGTGCCACTAAACCACCCTGCTGGTGGGGAGCATTAGGCTGCAGATGTGGGACTGGGAAGGGGAGGGGCTTCCAGGCCCAGTATGCTAGAAATACCAGAGTAACCCTCAACCTGCCTGAACGGGGTCAGGGGACCTTGCCCTGCAGTGTGAAGGTAGACCAGATGACTCCTTCCAGCCCTAAAACTCAGACTATTAGACAACCAAAAGCCAAAGGTACAGCAAAGTGAGCAAGAGGACAAATGAAAACACCTGCGTGTGTTGTCAACCACGGCAGGAGGCAGGGGCTGCAGGGGAAAAGGATCCTGGCAGGGAGAGGGTCTGCACAGACGGCTCAGATAAAAGTCAGGACCAAGAAGAACTAAGGCGGCTGGATTTTCACAGCCTCCAACCCAAGCTGCTGGCCCATTGCAGCCGACCTACCCTTTTCTCCCAACAGAAGCCCAGGGTGTTCTGTTCACAAGCAGGACGGGCTGCGCTCCATCCTCCAGTGGTGCAGTTTCTGCGCTAGATCAATCAAGGGCATTGAATGTGTTTTGTCATCAAGAATCAGGAGTGAACTTGAGGTCAGGGAGCCGGAGAAACACGGGTGCTTCGCTAAGCTATTGTTTTCCAGGCAGGGAGAACAGCCAGCTCGGTCCTTCCCAGAGAAATCTGTGCTTAGCTTAAAAGAAACCAAAATAGATATAAAGTACTTTGCGTCTGTCTGAGCAACATTACTCTGTTTTTAGCAGAGCCCAAGCCACCCCCCTCTGCGGGTCAGATGTTTTGTTGACAGCAAAGTGAGAAGGAGGGAAGGGAGGTGACGGGGCTCGGCATCACCTGAGTCGGAAGCGCCAGGCTGCCAGGGCCGACACGTCCTCCCCACTTCCCCCGTCTAAAAATACGGCAAGATTTATGTACGTGATTTTCACCCTCTGCAGTGTACCTTTCTATTTTGTGTATAACTTCTTGACAGTGAGCATGTAGATAGACAGAAACAAACAACAACGTTATTCCCGGTTTTAAAGGAGGATCACCGCTGCGCAGCGTGGGAACCGCGATGACAAGTGCCTCTGACTGAATAAACTTCACCCACTGTCCACACTTCCTTCAGAAATGAGGATTTTTGCAATGCCCCGGCCTCCAAAAGCCAGCACAAGCCAGAGCCGGGGAAGACGCACCAGGGCAAGGCAGCTGAAGTGAGTCCTTAATGGGAACGGGACCTGCACCCCCAGCCCCGCACAGGCTGCCTGGGGCTGTTTTGTGGGGGGCAGCGAAGAGCCTCCCTGGGGAGCCTGGGATTTGGAGCAAGACCAGAGCTGGCGCTGGGAGACCAGGTGCCCCAGGCCCGGTCCCCACCGGATCTGGCTTCTGGTCCAGGCGCCCTGACCGGTCTGTCTGGATGGATGAGGGGACCCACGCCCAGGACTTGACTAGATCAGACACGGCTGTCTACAGCCCTTAGGAACTCTCTGTGGAGAAGGACCAAGGTCAGTGTCCTTCCCAGGTCAAAACTCCCATTAGCGTGAGCACCTCCCCTCCCCCCAGGACCCTGCAGGTGGAATCATGAAGGTGTGGTCTATGCCCATTGCTGGTTTAAAAAGAAAAAAGAAAAGAAAAGCTTTTATGATTGAGACTATATTGAGAAAATTTGTTATCCAATAAAAAATATGCAAACTGAATTTTTATAACCTTTCATTTTAATAATATTGCCTGCAATAAGATTACATCTTTATGAAAAGACAAATAATATAACCAACTGTCTCTTTTTAAACTCCCTAGCTGTTATTTTATGTTATATTTACACAACACCCATGACGGTCCTGGGGGCCCAGGCTAAGCCAACCGTTGCGGCTGCCTTTAATAGGGGAGATTAGAGAATTACGCCTGTGAGTGAAATATGATAATCCCGAAACTTAATGAGTACTGACGGCGAGCCAGGCCCTTTTCATGAGAATTAACTCATTTAATCCTCCTAATAACCCTATGTAAAAAGCTCATGTTTTAGATCCATTTTATCAGTAAGGAAATCGAGATGCAGAAAGATTAAATAACTTTCTCAAGATCTCTCTACTGGCCCGGCTGGGAGAAGACACCAAGCAGAGCAGGTCACATGAGCCCAGGTGTCACAGTGGGAACATGGTGCCGGCCTGAGGCAAGATCCGCCCCTTAGCCTGCGAATGGCCACTGGGGCCACCAGCACCTGTTTGTGCTGGGAGTCACCCCAGCCTCAGTTCCAAGTCTCACTGGGCATTTCCTTCCCCGGGGACTCTGGGAGAGCACCTGGACTTACCTCAGCTCCAATTTCATCTGTACAATTGGAAAACTAATAGTTTCCATTTCACAGAGAGGTTCTACGTACAATCATGGCGCGCAGAACAAAGTCACAGCCAATGACAAACCACATAGAGGACAGTGGTCCTATAAGATTATAATGGAGCTACAAAATTCCTATCACCTCGTGACATCATAGCTGTCATAACATTGTAGCACAATTACTTTTTTAAATAAATTTAGTGTTGTCTAAATATACAGCATTTGAAAGGTCTACAGTAGTGCACAGTAACGTCCCAGGCCTTCACATTCACTCACCACTCGCCTCCCTGACTCACCCAGAGCAACTTCCAGCCCTGCAAGCTCCATTCATGGTAGGTGCCCTATGCAGATGTACCATTTTAAAGTCTTTTTACTGTACCTGCTCTGTGCTTAGATATGTTTAGATACACAAATGCTTACCGTTGTGTTACAGTTGCCTACAGTGTTCAGTACGGTAACATGCTGTGTGCTTTGTGCCTAGGAGCAACCCTCTAGCTTAGGTGTGTAGCAGGCTGTGCGGTCCAGGTTTGTGTGAGTGCACTGCATCCCCGCATGGCTGTACTAAGTGAGCTAATCCCGGACAAAGTACGCACTCAATAAAGGCAACCTATTCTTAATAACAAATGGCTATAAGAAATAAATCCCATCTGGGTCGATTAAAAAGGACACATGGAAAACATAGCATGTGTGCCTTAGCCTCACAAATGCCTTTCCTTTCCTTCAATGATTTTGTTTTTCTAGACAAAAAGAATAATAAGTAGTGGGGGAGGTGTAAGAAGAAAAGTCTCATTTTTCATGCAAGATAACAGTGGATAGACAGTAAACTGATATTTAAAACATGAAGAAAGAGACTGTAAATATGTCATATAGGTAAGAATAGGAGCAGCAGGTGAACATGTGGACCAAGAGGCACCAGGACCAGGGAGGGGTGGGCCAGGGACTGCTGCTCCCCAGCCCCGGCATTATAACCCCAGAAATATTACTTCACATTTTAAACAGCATCACATAGTACTTTGACCAGTTTTCTTTATTTTAAATTTTAAAAATAAACAGTAATAGATGCTTGCTAGAGGAAATTAGAAAATGTCAAAAAGAATGAGGAAGAAAATAAAAATTACCCACCATCCCACAGCCCAAAGGAACCACTGTTCCCATTTTGTGAATTTCCTGTTCTTTTTGGCACATATATACATTTTTTAAAAATTCTATTTGCTTTTGACATTATAAAACAAAAAAAAAATTCTGAAACATTGTTTTGAAAATAAAGAACAAAGAAAAGGAAACACTTAATTCCATTGCCCAGAGATAACGCCTATTGAGATTTCTTTGTATAGTCTTCCAGTATGTATTATAAATAGATATATTTATCTGTGTAATTTTTGCAAAAAAGAATCATTCAGTTTTGTATAAACAGCAAGATTTAACAAAACATGTTTTGGATGCTGGGGAGTTACTGCTCCAATCCGAGACAGATCCAAGCAAAGATTCCCAGGCATCTTCCTTGTCATTTAGTTTTATAGAAACAGCAAGATTTACCGAAACATTTTATGTTGCGACTTGTCTTTTTCACTCATATTGCAGCAGGAGCATTTTCCTGTCTTCACTTCCCAGCATTCTGCAAACCGACATCACTGATGGTGCAGACAGTACAAGGAAACTTCCCTGTGACCCACAGGGAAGGACTTCAGTTTCTCTACGTTGTGGGCCCAGGCTTTGAGGCTGCTGCGTGACCTTCACTTCGTTTAATGACATTCCACAAATTCCATTACAAAGATTTCCTTAACCGTACATCCAGAGCCTGTGGAAAGCTGTTAAGGTTTCAATGTAGTACTAATTAAAATAATAATTGTAATAACAGTGGTCAACACAGCACACTCCCTGAGTACCAACCCTGTTCTACGCTCTTCACGTGTATACTCAATACTCGTCACTGGCGTAGTCTGCCCCTTTCACAGGTACGGAAGTTGAGGCACAGACAGACCAAGTAATCCAACCAAGGTTATACAATACAATCAATAAGTGATAGAGGCCGGGCACCACGGCTCACGCCTGTAATCCCAGCACTCTGGGAGGCCGAGGCAGGAGGATCACTTGAGCTCAGGAGTTCGAGACCAGCCTCTAATAAACAGCGAGACCCCGTCTCTACTAAAAATAGAAAAATTAGCTGGGTGTGGTGGTGGCAGTGCCTGTAGTCCCAGCTATTCAGAGGCTGAGGCAGGAGGATCACTTGAGCCCAGGAGTTTGAGGTTATAGTCAGCTATAAGACACCACCACACTCTAGCTGGGGCAATAGAGTGAGACTCTGTCTTTAATAATAATAATAATAATGATAGAGACAGGATTCAACCCAGCAGGTTGACTCCAGAGTAGAGGTTCACAAACTTTGCTGCACCTCAGAATCACCTGGGTGGCTTTTAAAATTCCAGATACCCAGACTGCACCATTACAACATCAGAGGACAGCACCCAACGGCAGCCTGGAATCCCCAGATCATTCCACGTGTAGTGAGATTTGGGACGCACAGCTTCGAGGCCTGTGTTCTTAACCACTGTGTTAATCACATACCAGGAGCTTGTTTCCAGCCTGCCTGTGCTCTGAAGGAGGTGGTAGGATGGTTTCCCCGAGAGCCAGACCCAATCAAGGCTTGGAGAAATGTGTTGTTTTCCCGATTTGTCCAAGCCGTGCAGTCTGCCCTGCGCTATCGGTGAGGGCTAAGCTGAGCAGAGAGGGCTCGTGGTGGGCCAGGTCGGTCTCCCCTCGGTGACCAGACGTCCCGGCTCTCATTCTCCATTTTATCCCTGCAGAGAGCACAGAGCCTGGTGCGCTGTCCGGGCACACGGTGTTTGTTGAATGACTCAGCAGAGCAGGACCCCGGGGAGCCACTGCTGGAAGCAGAAGCAGGAGCGGCTCCGGCAAGCGCAGGTGGGTGGCTCCACGTGTCCAGGGTGGACACCAGGGCACAGGTACTCGGATGGCACTTGAGGCCACAACAGCTGGGCCTGACGCTCTGGGTGGAGCGAGCCTGGGGGACAGTCCTGAAGAAGATCACCCCAAAAGGGAGGGCTGCTGGGAGATGTCAGAGACAAAGGCTTGGGGTCGTGCAACCTCAATATGAAAAGAAGGGTGATTTCATCTTGTACCCACAAGTGACAAGGAAGATGCCCGGGAATCCGCTTGGATCTGTCCCAGGTTGGCACAGTAACTGCCCATCCTCCGCAGGTCACTCCTCACCCACACAATAGTCCAGTAGGGGTTGGGGTGCGGCCGGGGGCTGCAGACCCTCCCGCCCTGGGTCCCGAACCCCTGCCAGTGTCACGCCGGGGAGGGTGCGCGAGGTTTCTATTGGCCAGGCCGGTGATTAATGTCACTGCTGGTTGCAGCCTATTGGCTAGAACTGGGCCCTGTGATCACAGCTGCCTGCCAGCGTCGCTGGGTAGTCCAACTATATAGAAACGGAAATAGTTTTATCTTGATTTTTGCAAATTTCGTGAGAGAATAATGATGTCTCATTTCTGACTCAGAACGTGCAAAAGGTGCTCAGGAACCGCAGCGTTCGTCACAGCCTAGGGGGGGCGCTAGGCGGGCCCAAAGGGAGTCTCAGGCACCTGGGTCGCGGCCCTGTCCTCGTGCCAGGCCGCATGTGAAGGAAAGAGGCCACAGCCTTGTGTCCTTCCCTCTGAAATTGGTGTTTCCAGCGAGCAGGCCCGGCGGCGCTGCAGCGGCCTAGCTGTCCCGTCTGGGTTCCTGTCGCCTTCACGGCCCGCACGCCCTGTGTTTGGTCCGGTCCGCCCGTGGCGACTCGGACCAGCCGCCCTGTGATGTGTGAGCCCTTCCAGCCAGAGCCGCCGTCAGCCGGGGGAGATTTGTAAATGTAATTTGTATTCTCAATTTCTGTCATAGGTTTGGTCGTTATTTCCCCCCCATAACTCTCCACCTTCCTCCCATAGTTTCCCTCCTCGGGTGTTTAATCAGAGGGATGTGTCAAGGGCGCATGTGACAGTCCTCGCCTTCCCTGGAACGGCTCTCTCTGGTGGCAGCGAACGCTGGCAAGGAGTGCCGCCTCGAATCTCTGCGTTTATGTTTATGATACCCCTTTTTATTACCTTTGAGTAAAAGTGATTGCTATGGTTATCTCCATCTTAAATATATATTTTTTCCTTTCATTTACTGCGAGTATGGTTTGAATTTTTATGTCTCTTCCATCCCATGCTCCCAAAGAGGATGGGAAGGGCCGGCTGGGAAGGTCGGAGCCTCCTCCGCTTCTCACAGCAGCAGAACTGCCCTTCGTGGAAGCCCAAGGGGACAGTCTCCCTGCCTGCTCCTGCTCCCCTCCACCCCCACTCCCAAGTAAGCTGAGGGGGCTTTCCTGGGCGCTTTGGAGAACCCCACCTACAACCCACCCAGGGAGGCTGATGGAATGAAAATCGGAAGATAAAGCGTGTAGCTGTCACGCTGCTCGGCGCCGGATTAAAGGTCTCTGTGACGGGAGAGAGACGAGGTGGGCTCCAGGCAGACCCAGAAACTCATTTCCAGAGCCAGAGGCTGCACCACCGACTCAGAAGCATCCAATGCTGACACCGTCAGGGTGAGCCCCTGTGTCCTGGGCCCACGCCCACTGCCCAGAGGGTCACCTGGGACCCCCTCTGCCCTTGGTCTTTATGTAGAGCCACGGCCATCCAGATAATTTTTTCCCCAAGCAGGTGCCCAGGTCTCAACAGAAATGAGATCCAATTAGAAGGTGGAATTCTCATGAGCGGATCTACTTTGCCAAGAGACAAGTTGGACTTTACCACCACTCCTTTTGACCCTGATGCGCTGCAGTCTCTTGGCCTGTGGAATACCATGGTCCCGTTCCTGCCGAGGGGTGGGCTCGTGGGATGAGACTGAGCCGGATTCCAGTGAAGTCCAACTGCTCTCAAGCTCTGCACCCTCATGCAATTCCCTTAACCTCTCTCCCTGGGCCTCAGTTTTCTCACCTGTAGAATGGGGAAAAAATTACCCGTGGCATTGGCTTGTGAGATACAGTGTGATAATGTATGATAGGAGCTTTGCAAAGTGAATCTTTTAAAGCTTAAATCAGATTAGGGACGCTTCAGGCCTCAAAAGTCTCCAAGGGCTACAACTCACTCAAGATAACTCCAAGCCCTTCCCACCAGCTCCAAAGCCCTACAGGATCTGACCCTGTTACCTCTGACCTCGTGTCCTTCTACTGACCCCACTGAGCTCCAGGCACCCTGACCTCTGTGCTCTTCCCAGGACACCCCAAACCAAGCTCTCTCCCACCCCCGGACCTTTGCACTTGCCGACCCCACTGTCCGGAACACGTGCATGTTCCTTCACTTCCTTGAGGTCTCTGTTCACGTCACCACTCAGAGAAGCCTTCCCTGGCCACCCCCAGAACAGCCCCCTCGTCCCCCCTTGCCTCTCCGGACCGCCTCACCTCCGCCAGGCACATCTCGCGGGCGCCGTGCACTCATTCGTTGTCTGTCTCCTCTCTGGGAAGGTGAGCCAGCGAGGGGGGGAATTTTGGTCTGTCTTGGTTGACCACAAAAACCAAAATTGTGGAAAATATATATAACATAAAATTTATCATTTTACGTGTATAGTTCCATGGCACTGAGTACCTTCACACTGTGTGCAACCATCAACATCACCATCTCTAGACCTTTTTCATCTTCCCGAACTGAAACTCTGGCCCCATTAAACGTAGCTCCACATTCTCCACTCCCCTCAGCCCCTGGCAACCAGCATTCTACTTTCTGTCTATGAATTTGACTACTCTAGAGACTTCATGTAAGTGGAATCATAATATCTGTCTTTTGGGGCGGTCTTATTTCACTTAGTATAACGTTTCCAAGGTTCATCCCTGCTGTAGCATCGTCTTAGTCCCTTAGTGCTGCTATACAAAATACCACAGAACGTGTAATTTGTAAGGAACAGAAACTTATTTCTCACAATTATGGAGGCCAGGAAGTCCAGGGTCAAGGTGTCAGTATATTCACTGTCTGGTGAGGGCCCAGTATCTTCTTCCAAGGTGGCGCCTTGAACTCTGTGTCCTCCTGAGGGGAAAAAGGCTGTGTCCTCACGTGGTAGAGGCAGAAGGCGGACGAACTCCCTCCATCAAAGTGCCTGTGTAAGGGCCCCTCACCCCATTCCCAAGGGAGAAGCCCTCATGACCCAGCCACCTCTGAAAGGCCCCACTTCTTCATACCATCTTGTGGCCACTAAGTTTCATCACCAGGCCAGGCGCGGTGGCTCATGCCTGTAATCCTAGTATTCTGGGAGGCCGAGGTGGGAGGATCATTTGAACTCAGGAGTTCGAGAGCAGCCTGAGCAAGAGCAAGACCCCAACTCTACTAAAAATAGAAAAATTAACCGGGCGTGGTGGTGCGTACCTGTAGTCCCAGCTACTCGGGAGGCTGAGGCAGGAGGATCGCTTGAGCCCAGGAGTTTGAGGTTGCTGTGAGCTATGATGATCCCACCGCACTCTAGCCTGGGCAACAGAGTGAGACCCTATCTCAAAAAGAAAAACAAGTTTTACACCCGAGTTTTGGAGGGGACACATTGAAATCATAGCACACGTGTTAGAATTCCCTTCCTTTTTAAGGCTGAGCACCATCATGGGAGAATGATTCTTTGTGGCAGGGGTCCGTCCACTGCAGGATGTTTGGCAGCATGGCTCCTGGCTTCTACCCTCCAGATGCTAATAGCACCTCCCTCCTCCCAGTTGTGACAACCAGAAATGTCTCCAGACTTTGCCAAATGTGCCCTGGGGAACAAAGGCTTCCTGACCGAGAACGTTGCTCCTTGTACGCCCATCTCTGGCGTGCCCGAGCGCCCAGAGAGCAGCCGCATTCAGCACAGACGCAGGGGCTGGGGTGGCACAGCCATGTGTCCCCGGGGCCTGGCTGCAGCCCAGATCCCAAATCCAATCAGAAAGTTACAGCCACACACATTTCACATCAGGATCGCTTAATAATGCTGGGGCAGATTTTCACATAGCCATTTTCAATAATAATAATTTTTAAAACCGTCTCTCTTCTTAAAAGTGCGTTAAGCATATGGCAGGCCCAGTGCGGGCTGCGTTGCCTCCTGCAGACCTAATGCTGGCCTCTTGTTTTACCTTACATCTGGGAAGACGTAAATCCTACTTAGAGTGGAGCCTCAGGAGATGCGTGAAGCCTGCAGAAGTCAAAGATAAACAGGCCTGCTTTGCCCTCGGACACGTACGCTGGATTTTCTTCGGTAATCCAGGTCCTTCACTGGTGAAACCAAGAGCAAGAAAACCTTAGGGCACGATCCACAGCAACACACACTCCCCGAGCGGAGCGAGTCCAGCAGCACGACCGGGGCAGGGCTTCGGCACCGGCTTCCCGCGGACGCTGCCTGTGCAGCCCGGTTCCGATCCACAAACATTGCAAGTTCCAGCTCAAGCCCCGGATGGCTCTGCTAATACCCGTCAGTCTCAGACAAAATCTTTTATTTTCTAGTAAGCCTGGAATAAAAAAGACGACTTTGTGGAGGATTTAGGAGTGACAGAAAGACGCCCAAACCCCTCAGGATTATCTTGACAGAGAGTGGATTCTGTTTGCTCCGGTGTGGTTCATCAAGCATCGATTAAGAGTCATGGTATTTTGGAATTGGAATCAGAGAACTTTATCATGGGAAAAAATAAACCTCTCTTCCAGGGCAGATGAGCATCAGCCATCCAGCTTCTTTTGGAACATTCCAGAAAGGCAGCAGATTTCCCCAATTCTTCACCCATCCCTGTGTCCCCATCCTCTGTCATGTGACTTGCAGCTCCTCTCCCAGAGGCGGGATGTGTCCCAGGACACGTCCCAGGACAAGAAGCTCTCGGCAAGCCCCCAATCCACAGACGGGGGAGACCCGACCGGTGGTGTGAAGAGAGCCATGCCACCCACCACAGAGCCATCGAATCAATGACGCTTGCTACCCCGTGAGTCTGGGGCTGTTTTGTTACACATCATTCTTGTCCCAGTAGCCAACCAGCACAGAAACTGGCCAAGTCACGCTTGCTGGTGCACCTCTCAGAGCTCGTCTGTTACACAGCACTAGCTGACTGGTGCACATGAGCCGTGCTCTGCTTCACAAGGCAGACCAGTCCCTTTCTTGACATTGTTCATTACTAGACAGTGACTTTTCCTGGGGCAGCAGCGTCTGCCGCTTTCCTGCCAGGGCTTGGGTGAGCCTGACCTCTGAATCAATGCAGAACAGGGGTGAGCAGTTCTGGGTGAGGCTGCTTTTCAGCTGTCTCATGACAGCTCTTGAGTCTCCCCAAGCCGCTACCTCCTTGGAACACTGGGGAGACCCCAGTTAGGGAGGGGACATGGTCCCGGCCCTCAGGAGAAGAGAGTTGGGCCAGGGAGGCAGGGGCATACATGGCAACCAAGGAATTTCCCAGAAGGTAAGAGATGGCCAAGCCAGGGGCAGTTCACATCACGGGGAAGGCCAGGTCCCTGCTGATGTCCCTGCTGCTCTGCATCATCCTTCTCCCCCACGTCCCCTGCGCCACCGTCTCCGGCTCAGGACTCTTCTCATCCTCCACCACGCTGGTGTCCCTCCACACCTGGCAGCTCCCGTGGCCCTGCCCTTTCCCCTTTGTGGGTTCCTCGCCAAAAGTGACCTGCCCTGAACAAGTATCTGCACCCCCGTGTTCTTAGCAGCCTTACGCACAGTAGCCAGAAGGTGGAAGCAACCCCAGTGTCCATCAACGGATAAATGGTTAAAGAAAATGTGCTCCATCCATAAAAGGAGTAGAATTCAGCCTTAAACAGCACAGAAATCCTGGCACATGCTACAACACGCGTGGCCCCCAAGGACATTATGCTCAGTGAAATAAACCAGACACAAAAGGACAAGTGATGGATCATTCTGCTCACAGGAGGTCCCCAGAGTCATCAGATGCAGAGACAGAAAGTAGAATGGAGGGTGCCAGGGGCTGGGGCGGGGCTTGGGGAGTTGGTGTTTAATGGGGACAGAGTTTCAGTTTGGGAAGATGGATGATGTTGGGTGGGAGGAAGAAGGTAGGAACAACAGGGGGAAACCAAGTCAGCAAAGACAGCGGGACAGACCAGGGAAGGGGGAGCCCAGGAGCTCCCTGGCTGGGGAGGCCGTGTTCCTGGCCCCACACCTGCCCCTCTACCTCTCCAGGGTCCCAAGGGAGAACGGGAAGGCCTCTGCTTTGGAGATGTCAGGGCTTTGGAGTCAGAAGACCTGGGCTCATGTTTTGGCTCTGCCACTTGCTGGCTGTGTGACCTCGGGCAGGTTACCCAACCTCTCTGAGCTGCAGTGTCCTCATCTACAAAGGCGAATGATCACAGGACCCATACCTGCGGGGATTTGTAGAAGGTGATATGATATAATGGGTACCAAAGGCTTAGCCCTGTGCTGGGCACGTAGCGGAGGCTCCATTAATGTTAGCAGTTGTGCAGGCAGCTCCGGACACGGCCCTGCATGGCCCTACACGGCCGTCTCCACTCCTGCTCCTCACGCCTTTGCGAACCCTCCCCTGGGTGTGGGCGCACTAGTGACTTGTTTCCAACGAAGACACTGCAGCCGAGCTAATGGGATGTCACGTCATGGTTAAGTTCTGGGTGGCTGTGACTGCTAGCCTGCTGTCACTCTCTCCCGCTGTGTGGCTGGGGAAACCTGGGTCCCAGGAGACTCTGCAGAGCAGCCCCCATGGCAAGGAAGCGAGGGGGCCTCAGTCCCACATCCTTCCAGGAACAGAATCCTGCCGGCAGCCACGGGAGTGAGCTTGGAAGAGGGTCCTTCCCAGTGCAGTGACATGGCCACAGCCTGGGAGGGGTCCAGAGCCAGGGGGACCGGCTGCCACGCCCCAGGTTCCTGACCCAGAGGGACTGTGATAATGACTGAAGTTGTTTTAAGTCGCTAAGATTTGGGGTAATTTGTTACAGAGCAAGAAATAATGAACACATTCATTTGTTTTTCTAACCATGACGGGACTCCCTAGCTCTCTCTGGGAAGTTTGTCCTCCAGTCACCCACCGACCTGCCAGTGGCCCTGGGTCCAGCTCCTTCCCGTCCTCACCCTGCACCGAGCGCCACCTGCAGCTGCGAGTATCACGACACACTTACATCATCGGCTACGTCGTGGGCTCGTTTGCTGTCTGTTCTTTCCCCAAAAGCATGTCACGGAGCTTCTCCAGCCAGCTGCAAACATCTATCGAGAACATGCAGCTCCCTTGGTTACGGTTCTGCACTCCCTCCCAGAGCCACAGCCCAACGTTTTCCCGACGACCAGCATGCAGCAATAAACCCCGTCTGTTCTAACCGTTGTCTTGCACATCCTGAAGTCACGTGCTTGCCACACACAGTCTCAACTGCAGCCTATAATTTGGTCTCCTGGGAGGAGAGGAGGTTCATCAACCTCTAGGGTCTTACGACTAGGCTACGGAGGGCCACCCGGCCAGGCAGAGGGAAAGGAACGCTGGACAGGAGCCCTGGGCCTGAGCTGGAGTCCACCTCTACCCTGACAAGTTGGGGCACTTTGCCTATCAGTGAGCCTCAGTCACGGCCCCTCGGGGGTCTGCTATAAGTGGCTCATATAAGGTAACCTATGTGAAGGGTCCCCCTTTTCTGGCTTGGTGTCAGGAGGGATGACCTACTGCAGGCCAGAGGCCCTGGCGGTGGGTCTGGGAACCTGCTCCTGTTGGGAAGAAGCACGTTGCCATTCATGTCCATCATTCAGTCTCTTGTGAGTTGGGTTATTATCAGTCAGTTCCCCAGAGTCTGAGCTCCAAAGGGCTGGGTGTCTGGCTCTGTAAGACAGAGAGCTGTCACACTACACCGACCCTCCTCCCGTGTGCTGGGCACTGCCAAGTCTCATCCTTCATGATGTAATTTTTGTGCTGTCCCAATGCTCTCCTCTCCCTTTAAAATAACAGCCTTTACTTGACCCTGCTCCCAAGAACTTTCCTCTAAGACTCTGCCAGGCGACAGAGGGCAGACCAGAACGCAGGCTGCAAATCAGGAGCCCTCGCGGCATTAGATCCATTAATCCACCAAGAGAAGATTTGCTACCTCTTAGTGTCAAGGGAGAGACCAGAAATCCTCTCATAGGTTGGCCTGAAGGCGCAGGCACCACACTCGATACAGCTCAGCACTTAGCATTGGGACCAGGTGTCGGCGTTCTCTGTGCCTCATCACTTGCAATCCCACCAGCACCCTAAACCCCAGCAAAGGAATTTGTTACCAGGTGCTCTTGCCTTTGCTTGTCCCCAGACTGTATTTGGGGAAGAAGCTAATCTTTTTTTTGGAGACAGAGTCTCACTCTGTTGCCCGGGCTAGAGTACTGTGGCGTCAGCCTCACTCACAGCAACCTCAAACTCCTGGGCTCAAGCAATCCTCCTGCCTCAGCCTCCCGAGTAGCTGGGACTACAGGCACATGCCACCATGTCTGGCTAATTTTTTCTATTTTTTGGTAGAGACAGGGTCTTGCTCTTGCTCAGGTTGGTCTCAAACCGCTGACCTCAAGCCATCCTCCCGCCTCGGCCTCCCAGAGTGCTAGGATTATAGGCGTGAGCCACCACGCCCAGCCAGAAAATGTTTTCTTCAGTCTAACTTACGAAATGCTTGTAGGAGAGCTCACTGATTAAAGTAATTAGCTAAGGAATCCTCTTGAGAGACACAGCATTTTCTGGGCTTCACAGGTCGTATTCGGAGCAGTGCGGCTCCTCCGGGCAGGCCCCTCACCTGGACAGGGGGGCATGTTGCGGGCAGCTCCCTCCTGGGCTTCTGCGGGTCCGTACCTTGCACCTCCCGTGAGACCGTCAGCCTGTCGAGGGCAGGTGTTGCTTCTCAGACCTAAAATCTGCCTCCTCGGTGAAAATGAGTCACTAATAGGCACTCAAAGACCTGCTGAGGGGATTTCAATAAAATAACCAAATCATAGCATTAAAGAAGTTTATCGTCAACACATAACTTTACAAAAGACAACAGTGCAGAGATAATAGAGTGAAATGCCACGTACGGACCGTGTCCCTGCACAACTCTGAACCAAGAGGTTGGTATCTGATGGCCTGTTGCCCATCTCGGCCGTACTGCTGAGAGGGAGAGTGTTTGCACGATGGTGACAGGGAGCAGGGAGAGCGAGGAGAGGGGGCTGGGCTGCGACTCCTCTGTACATGAGATGACCCACGCAGAGCCTGAAAATGCTGAATCGACAGCAGATTCTTGGGGTGATGGTGATTCGGGGTGCGGGCCCATCACTCTGCAGCACCCCTCCCCACTGTGCCTCCTCTCGCCCGGGATGGGGTCCAGGTGGGAGCTGGTGGCAGAGCAGGAAGGTGCTCACAAGCTGTCTCCCCTTCCTTCCCGCCCAGGCCCAGCCGGCCAGACCACCATGGCTCGAGCCGGGACCACGAGGGTGTAGAGCTGCCCCCGGACTAGACGGGGCTCTGGACCGGCACCAGACAGGACCGGGAGAGAGAGGGGGCGTGGCTGTCCCCAGCACGCATGGGCTTGTCCTCAGAGCACCTCCCAGCGTGCCAGCAGGCAGGCCGCTGCGGCACTAGCTGGGGGACAGGGACGAGGGAACACAGTGGCAGTTTTTATGCATGACAGGCCGATGAAAAGGACATAGCATTTACTTTAGCAAGTGCAAGACCGGGGATTGGTGAACTGACCACAGTCGGTAAATATCAAGGGTTAAAAAGAGGTCCCGACATTATCAACCCTGCTGCCGAGTCCAGACATCACCTTCCGAAAGGACAGGCGCTGGCAGTCAGGAGGGGCTGGCTGCGTCCGAATCCCGATCTCAGTCTCGCACTTTGGGAGACAGCGTGGGAGCTGGGCACAGACGATCTCTGATGACGGAAACCTGTGACGTCTGGGCGGCCTGCCACGCCACTGTCGGGCCGTTCCTCAGAGGCAGCGAGAGCTGGGGCTGTGGCCTGGTCGTCGGGATGTGAGACACAGCGGGGAGTGGGGAGCCCTCCGAGGCCCCGCTATTGGGCCCCCCTGGTGCTCTGGGGACATGGACAAAGAGGCCTCCCCTTAGGTCAAGACACTTAACCCCTAGTTGAGCTGAGAAGCCGCACGGAGCATGGGGGTCATTCAGAAGTTGGGGGGCACCTGGGGACTCTACAGACACAGCACGGGCAGGGGCCGGGTGGCAAATGTCCCACAGTGCATAAACAGTACCACTACGATGGCTGATTTTACGTGTCCACTTGGCCAGGCAAGGCGCCCAGCCTAGATACTGCGTGAAGGTGTTTCTAGATGAGATTAACACTTAAATCGGTGGGCCCCAGCCAATCAGTTGAAGGCCTTAAGGGAAAAGACTGAGGTCGGCAGCACAGGAGGGGACCCTTCCTGCCCTCAGTCCCGAGACTGCAACATGGACCCTTGAGGGGACTCCGGGCTGTGCCTGCCCCGCAGACTCCAGCCCCCGCAGCCCCCACGACCGAGCGAGCCCACTCCTTAAAGTGAGTCTCCTGGTCTGCTTATCCACCCTATTGGCTCAGTTTCCCCAGAGAACACTAACTAATACAACCTCCCAGCCCCACCCTGAGAGCCACTGGGTGGCCTGGGACAGTCCCAACCAGGCATCTTTCCTTCCGCCTCTAAAACGAAGGCACAGGACGGAAGGCCAGCCCGAGCTACAATTCTGGGATTTGACATTAAAAGTTAACCCCTAGGCAGCATATGAGAAAGGGCCCGACATGTGGCAAGGACACACGTCTGGGCACTGAGTCATCCACCCGTCCCCCTCCAAGCTGGCCTCCCCCTGTGTGTGCCTACCCCCTGCTCCAGGCCTCAGCCGCCCCCGCAGACCCTTGGCGAACGGCCCCCACCTGGAGCCCTTCTCCCCGTGACTCCCAGACACGCGGGGAGGCCTGGGTCTCTTGTTAACGGCAAAACTGGAGGGTTCAGGGCAGCAGCAACAACAAAGCCTGCAAACCGCTGGGAAGGCCAGTGGGGATTTGGGGCCTGTATTTTCTAGTCAAATTGTCCTGGAGGTTGTGTTTGTTCTGCAACTTCAGGGCAAGACCTTGCTTGGAAGGGCAGGTGTGGCTGGGCAGGGAGGGGCCCAGGAGAGGAAGGTGAATGATTCTTCCCTGGGAGGCCACCAGGCTGACCTGGAAGCAGCTTGTGCGGGGCCTGGGTCGCGAGCGAGGGCCGTCCAGACTGGCCCGTGTGTTGGCAGAGCCCGGCTCTCCCGCGTGGCTCCGATCTCGACTGCCAGAGAAAGTTAATGTTTTTAATTAAACAAAGTATATTGGTTTTTTTTCCATTGTAAGTACGATACTCCCTTATTTGAGCTGCAGAAATGGATCTGGCGCTGCACGGGGTGCCGGAACACTGGGGGACGGCAGGAGGCTTTGGCCCCAACCACAGGAGCCTATGGTTGGGCCACAGCTCAAGGCAGAAGACTTGGATTTTAATAAAGAGAAGAAAGGGGAAAATCACCCATAATCCTCCACGCAGAAACCATAACTGTAAACATTTTGGTGAACTTTCTGAGCCTTTCACTAGGCTCAAAGCATTATTGTCTTTGTGGGTCTGACGGCTGTGAGCACATGGTAGTCACAGTTTGGTGCTCTGTTATTTAACTTAAGTGTTTCTGTATTATTTAAAATTCTCCACAGAGGACGCATCTTTTTGGTGGTGGCATTGTATTCCGTGAAGTAGCTACGCTGCTGTTCAATCAGCCATTCCCTTGTCATTGGAGAGTGGAGACTGTTTTTCCTCCTTTTGCCGTGATGAGTAATAACATCGCGAACATCACGGTTCACAGTGACTAAGCCTCAGCAGGAGGAAGGCCTTCTCCACACTTCTACTTCTTTGGGACATGTTTTTGGAAATGGAAATATCAGGCAACGAGTCTTTAATCTTTCTTTTCCAAGTGGCTTAAAACCGCAAACGTTTTGTACCTATTTATATTGTCCCTGTGGGTCAGGAGTCTCTCTGTGGCCAGAGTCTCCCTGCAGGCCTGCGCCAAGCCTGGGCCAGGGCCGCGGTGTCATCGGAAGGCTCGGCTGGGGAGAGCCAGCGTCCACGCTGCCCCCGCGGCTGCCGACAGGACGGTTCTCACGGGCCGCCCGTGGGGCAGCACACAGGCCAGCCAGGTTTGCTGGCCTCACCTCCAGGCTCACCTTACAGGCGTGAGCCACCACGCCCGGCCTGTTATTGTCTTTTAATTATTATTTTTATTTGTGGTAAAAGACAGATAAATTTACCATCTTAACCATTTTTAAGTGCGCAGTTCACGGAGTTAAGTGCATTGGCGTTGCTGTGCAGCGATCCCCCTCCACAATCCTTCCCGTCCTACAGAACTGAAACTCTGCTCCCATCAAACGGCAACTCCACGTCCCCCTCCCCCAGCCCCCCACCCCATGCTACGTTCTCTGTTATCCTGACTCCAAATACGTCACGTGGGTGGAATCTGCAGCGTCTGCAGTACCTGCCCTTCGGTGGCTGGCTCACTGCACCCAGCACGTCTCAAGCTTCATCCATGCTGTGGCGTGTGCCAGAATTTCCTTCCTTTCCAAGCCTGAAGGACGTCCCATCATACATGTGCACCACATTTTGTTCATCCCTTCATGCGTGTCCACGTTTTGACCGCTGTACGTGCTGCTGCCACGAGCACGGGTGTACACACTTCTCTTTGAGACGGCACCCGGTTTTGAGGGCTTCAGTTGGTCTCACAACCACCTTTTCTCCAGGAATTCAGGGTAGCTGTGTTTAAGTCCACAGTGTCCTTTGAGCTCTTAACAAGCGTGGCGACACACCCTGAGCCCTCCCCTGCCCTGGCCAAGGCCAAGAGCTTCCCGCCTGGTCTCACCTCACCTGTGCGGGAGGGGCCTTCGTCACTATCCCCATCTGCAGTGGGGGAGGCCCGGCATGGAAGCGGAGGAGAATCGTCCAAGGCCACACATTCAGGCACTGAAGTTTGAGCCCAGACAGTCTGAAGCCGGAGCTCATGTTCTAGACCACTTTGCTCGGTGGTTGTAGAGTTCCGGGAAAGTGGAGAGGCAGGCGTCATTGTCATTGTGTGGAAAACTCAAGTCACAGACAACTGAAGTGGCTCTGAAGGCCACCGGGCTGTTCTCTCTGATTCCTGAGTCTCAGAAACTGAGGTACAATGACTCGCAGACGTTTCCTCCCCGCCCCTGACTGCCTCTGCAGACACGGTGTCCCCAGGACTTCCCTTGTCCCAGACCCAGCCGCAGTCAGCCGCCCGTGGCCCAGCGGCAGCGTCGTGACATCACAGCTCCATGAGAGGCCAGATGTCTGCGAGCCCTGAATGAGTCAGACAGGAGAGAGGTTAGCCGGCCGGAGGGGAGCTAAAAGCCCCTGAAAGTTTAAAGAGATCCTGCCAAATGGGTGATTGGCTCCCACGGAGATTAGTTTTAATCAATTATTAAGCAACGGTTTAATATTTTAAGAGTTTGCTCAATCACAGAGAAATGAAAACACTTCATGATTTTTCCCCTTACATCTTCCAAAATAAAAATCATAAAACAAGTGTAGGTACAGTGGCACAGATTTTTAAAAACTCCTTTCTGTTGAAATAACTGGATGTCTTTATGTTTATTTCGCAAGTTCTTTTGTGTTCCCCACGCGGCCTGAGTGGGTGCAAGCAGAGCTCACGGCACAGGTTGTGTCCCGGCAGGAGCAGCCTGCTGTGTTGCAGGAGGCACCATAGTGTCCCAAAATGTTCCTGGCGACTTGCCGTGGCCCCACAGTCCGTCCTCGAAGCCTCTCAAGGCCGGCCTCCTGGGAGAGGCCAAGCATCTCATCCTCGAGCTCCGCCTTCCCGCCCCCCCACACGTCTGTGCCCATCCACTCCTCCCCTGCCCCCCAAGCCTCACCTTCCAGAGCCAGCAATTTAGGGACCAGGAGGCAGCTGAGAGAGGGCAGCAGGAGAGCGGGGTTGCCACACACGTGACCAGCTCTGAAATAAGAGGGAGCCTGGGCTCCCGCTCCATGCTGCGATCAGTTAATTCCCCCTTTGGAGTCTGACACAATGTGCCTTTTACATCCATGCACTTCCCCAACCCCCTACCCCACACCCATCCTCCCACCCAGGCACCTACCCACCCATCGGTCCACCCACCCACTCACCCATCTTCCCATCTACCCACCCACCCATCCACCTACCCATCCATCCGTGTGACGACATCCAGCAGGTGCCAGGCCCTCAGCCAGGTGCTGGAGGAGCTCGCTCTCTGGAGGAGACAGACCATGTCATCCACGGTGCTGGGCGCTAAACCAAAACGTCCTCAAAGAATGCTGGGCACAAGGAAGACAGTGACCCCTCCTTGGGGCAGGTGGCCTCTGCAGAGAAGGGGTCTGTGCTCAGTCCGAGGAAACCACGTAGCCCACCAGGCCAGACCAGGTGGGGTTTGCGGCTGTCGTTCCAGGCAGAGGGACCGATCGGAGTCGTGGCCCTTGAGCCTCCAGCACACTCAGCCCCTCCGATATCCAGCTTCCCGCCCTGTTGAGTAAGGTCACTCTGGCCTTTCCCGTGGGCCATGCAGAGGGGGTCACTTTGAAGCGGTCTGCGTGCTGGGCAGGCCCAGCATTTCCTGGCAGCCCCTGTCGTCCAGGGAAGCTCATAGCAGGGGTCGGGGTGGGGGGCAGTCAAGCCTTTGAGGTGTTTCTGTAGATTATTCAAATTAATTTGCTGTATCTAGATCATGCCATGTCCTAATTAGTGCAGCCCTTCAAGATTGTTCTGCGTTTGCAAAGTTTTCTGAAATGGGCCACCACTTCAAACTCCAACAGCGTCTGCCCAGAATTCAGTCCAGAATTTTCTCTCCCCCCACGGCTGCCCCCAGACGCCCTGGCTTCCGCTCACGGAAGAAGTCTTGCTCCACAGCAGGAACATAGATCCTGCTTTGGGCTTTTCTGAACTCCAAGCCTCAGTAACCCAGGGGCATTTTATAATTGATTTGCCTCCATCAAAGTCACAGGTGACTCACACACACCCAAGGATTCTCAAGCTGCTTCTGGGAGCGAGTTCCGACATCACCTGTGTGCGCTGTCTGCACCAGACGTCACCGCAGAGTGGGTGGATCGGAGGCAGGAGCCGTGGCCGGGGGACTCGCAGGGCCCGGGCTGAGCTGTTCCCGCTTCTTTGGGTTCGACAGCAGCGTCTGCCTTAACTCTTCCGCCAGGGGATGTGTGTATCCCGAAGACAGTATGTAAAATATTTATTAAGAAGAGTATCTATTTTTAACTAGGGCTGATTTCAGTTCTATTATTCATGCAGCCTCGGAGGGCAGGCTTCACGCTTGTCTGCGTGCGGGAGCCGTGGAGCGGAGCGAGGAGAGTCGGAATCGGAGACGGGGCGTGGGGGGCGGCCGGGGTGCCCGGCAGGAGCGGGGGCAGCTGTGCTGATGCCGCCGCCTGGTTTCAGCCAAACCTCTGCCTTCAGGTCACTCTGTCCGTGAGATCTGGTGAAAGCTTTGGCCTCATTTAAAAACAAAGTCGCCTGCGCCCTGTGCCAGTCCTCTGAGGGTCCTATCCGAGGGAGCAGGGCCTCGCGCCCCGGCTTCGCGCAGGCAAGGCCCCTCTGGCCTGCGGAGCCCGGGGTAACCGGCCCATGATAGACGGGCGCCTGTCACCCGCAGGCCCCGGGCCGACACGGTCTTGAAGACAGCCTGGAACTGTCAGATCCCAGAGAGAACAGGCCGGGCTACCCGCTGAGCCGAGGGACGGGCAGGTGTCTGGTGAAGGCGCCAGGGCAAGGGCTTGCTGAGGGACGGGGTGTGGACACCCTCTGCTCCCCTGAAATCCCTAGGCACAAAGCTGCCGAGCGTCCGCCTGCCGCCGAGCAGAGGGGGACAAAGGGGAGTCCTGGGCCCACTTGGAACAGCCCTGGGCCCCCGGGCCGGTCCCTTAACCTTTCTCAGCCTCCGTGTTCCCAACTATAAATGGGGAGCCCCCTGGGGATGTCGTGGTTCATAGAAGATGCTCTGCCAGGCTGTCCAGTCCCTCCATCCTGCGGACAAGGAGGTGACGAGGGGGAGGGAAAGGGACGGACAGATGGCCGTGCTCATTTGGCACCAGGCCTCGCGCTCAAGCCTGCACTGTCGTTGCCACCTTGCGGATGAGACCCCGTCCTCCTCACTCACACCTGTGACACCTCCTGGGCCAGGCAGTCCCTCCTGGGGCCGACGCCACACACGCTCCGACCCTCCTGGCACGGGGGCCAGCGCCACAGCCCAGCCATCCAGGGTCCCCTCGTCTCAGGGCATCCCTTCTTTTTCCCGAGTGGGCCAAGCGGGCAGCCGCCCACACAGGCCGCCCTGGGGCAGCACACGCTGTGCCCGGCGCCCCGGCTCTGGCTCCGGTCCCTTGGGGACCCGCCTGACCTTGCCGGGTGGGAGCAGCAGCTGACGAGGTCGGGAGGGAAGCAGGCACACGCCTGAGGTTGAGGAGCCATCGGACGCACGCTCGGCGGAGGAAGGCAGGGACAGGGACTGGGACATGTAGGTCAGCGCCACAGGGCCCGCGTGAAACCCAAATAGGACGCGCTGGTGCGGGGAGCAGAGCATCCCCGGGGAAGGTCGCAGGGGCAGAGTGGCTCGCGAGGCCGGCTCTGCTCTCACTGGCCTGTGCCCGGCTCCCCGGGTCGGATCCCCACGTGGGCCGTTCGCGGCCATCGCAGGACCCCTGACTCCACAGGGGAGAGCAGAAGGGGACGGGAGGGTGCAGGGGGGCAGGACACTGTCTTCCCAGGGGCCTCCTTGGCTTGCCCCCCCATTCTCCTCCCTGCCCTGGCCCGCTCTGCGGTGCTCCTGGGGAGAGCACAGACATGGGGACATCACCCCTCAGTCTGGGCCTCGGTCTGGAACCCAGGGCCAGCCCCCCACCTCCCCCAAGCCACCTGTCCTAGGACAGCTCCCAGGCTCCTCACCCTGTTTCCTGTTCTCAGTTAGTCTCCAGCCTTCTGCCCTGTTCTTGCAGCTCTGGGGGCTCTTGCAGCCACGTGGTCCCCGGCACCTCACTGTTCCCAGGCTGGCGGCTCCCTCGACACCCGAGAACGTCACTCCGCCTTGGAGGCACATGGTCACATTTGAAGGGCTTCAGTAAATATCTATACAGTTTCCATTGCTTATTATGGGCATGTATTTTTTTGGTTTTAAAAAAAGTGTTAAGTATAAAAGTAATAAAATAAAATGTGCCTGTAGCAATTTTTAATGGAGGGAGACAGAGCCCAGGGTGGGTGGGCAGCTGTCAGAGACGCAGCCTGGGGACCCTCGGAGCCCTGTCAGACTCGCGACTGTGGGGTCTCACTAACCGAGCTCGGCGCCAGGCCTCCAGGCACGTCCCGTCCTCCGCCGCTGCCCCCTGGACGGTGGCCAGCCCCCCTCACCCCACTGCGGAGCTGCAGGTCTCCCTCCCGGCCAGAAGTTAAGCCCCCTGGGAGCTTTGCGAACAGGCCAGCCTTTGCTTCCCGCCTTCGACCTGGGATGAGGTCGGAAAGGTGGGCAGGGGGGGGCCGCATCTGTGCTGGGGTGGGAGGCGGGCGGCCCTCACAGCCTGTGGGGGACGTGCCGAGCTCTGAGCTCTGCACAAACACGCCTCACACCTGCCAGCCCACGTGGGACAACGGCACGGGACAGAGCTGAGGGCCGGTGCCTGACAGCCCCGGGATAGAGACAGTCGCCATCTCCCCTCTCCACCCTGCAGACGGAGAGTTGGTGCAACCTGTCCAAGGGCACAGCTGGCACTGGGCAGTGGGACGTGAGCCGAGGTCGGCCAGGTGCCCTGGGATCCAGTCTGTCCGTCCGTCCAGCTGGGGAGGAGGAGGGAGGGGGGGAGGGGAGCTCTCAGCCATGTGCTCCACCCCAGAGGTGGCCTGCCCCTGTCCTCCTGTGGCCCCCAGGCTGGGGCACATTGCCTGGGCCCTGCCACACACACACACACACACACACACACACACACACACACACACACACACACGCTGCTCGCAGCAGGAGGACCAGAGGCGGACCCAGCAGCGGAGCACTCGAGGGGCTTCCCGCCCGCCCCGCCCCTGGCTGGCGAGGGCTGCCCGCAGTGTGCCAGCGTGCTCGGGGTGGAGACGCCACGTGAAGCCTCCTCATGGCCAAGTTACTGCTTTTATTTATGTCCCTCTGGGAGAGGCTTGAGGCGTCCCGGTAGCAAAACACTTTAAAAACAATGAAGAGAAGCCGGATCCCGGCCGCAGGAATCCTCGAGGCTGAACCGATGCTGGTGCCCAGCTCTGTGGACGTGGCCTCCAGCAGCGTGGGCCGGGCGCCGAGGGCTGAGCGGGTGGCTGGGAGCAGGCAGGGCTGACCCTGTGCGGCCGTGGCTGGCCTGCTACGGCACAGTGGCAGGGGCCGGGAATCGCCACGTGCAGGCTCCGTGACCCTTTGCGTGACTCCACTCCTGACAGCCCCAAATCCTGCGCAGTGCTGTCACCATGTTCCACACGTGCCACTGGCGATCAGAGAAGTGCACACGTGCAGGGACCTCAGCCGCCAACGGGCACAGCCAGGAGCCAAACCCAGGCTGGGGGAGGGGCACAGTGCGCCCTTAACCATTAGGCCACACGGCCTTACATGGGAGAGCTCTGATGCTCCTCACACGCGTGCACACACACAACCACGCCATCTCTCTACACACACACACACAGCCACACAGACAGACACGCACACGACATCTCCTGTTCCGGTGACCTGCACTCACTCTGAACCCAGTCCGGCTGCCACCTCCCTGCCGCCTGGAGCCCCACCTTCCCGTGACACGTGGGTTGACTGACAACAGCTTGAAGAGCCTCCTCCAGCGGCCGGCTGTCACTTGCAAGGAGCAGAGCCAGCTGCGGTCACTTAAGCAGAAGAGGCAGTTGTCGGAAGGGCGCTGGTTACCCCAAAGATGACCCAGACGCCAGGAGAGCCAGGCTGAGGGAGTGGGACGTGCCAGACGCCCCTGAGGACACTGTGTCGGTCAGGTGGGCAGTGGGCAGCCGCAGGTCACGCTGCGCTAACAAGCAGCCCCGAGACACCAGCTGCTCTAGACAACAGGCTTCCTTTCCGGTCTGCTCCCGCGAGGAGGTCATCGCAGATCAGCGGGAGGCCTCCTTTCGTCCTGGTCACTCAGGGATCCGGTCACCGTGCCAGAGGGGAAGAAAGAGTAACCTGGAGGGTCTTCAGTGCTCCTGGCTCAGTGGGCCCTGGAGAAGGGTGAGGGCTGGAGATTGAGTGGATCACCAACTGCAAATTATCCAGTCAATCGTGACTGTGTAATGGAACCTCCATAAAAACCCATGAACACGGGGTCCAGAAGCTTCCCCACTGGTGAGCACAAGTGCCAGAGGGCACGGAAGCCTGGTGCCCCCACCCTGTATCTTGTCCCATGACTCTCTTCCATCAGGCTGTGCCGGGGTTGCATCCCTTGTAATCCATCAGCAACAGTAAGTATAGAACTTTCCAGAGTTCTATGAGCCATTCTAGCAAATTCCTGAACCCAAGGAGGGTGTCGTGGGAAACCCCTTTTATGGCTGGTTGGCCAGAAGTGCCGGTGACCCTCTGGGACTCATAATTGGCATCTGAAGTTGGGGGCAGTCTCGCAGGGCTGAACACTTAACTGTGGGGTCTGTGCTAACTGTGGGGAGTTAGCGTCAGAGCTGAATTGAATTGTGGGACACCCCAGCTGGCATCTGGAGAGTCGGAGAACTGGTCCGTGTGAGGGAAACCCCCAGACATTTGGTGTCAGAAGTGTGCGTAAAACTAGTTCAGAATGGTGAGGACACTCCTTTGGTGCATCTGTCCCAGCTCACCTCTTCCAAAGAACCTTCCAGAAGGCCTGAGGACGAATGGGCCACAGAGACACTGGGGCAGGAGAGCACAGTTTCAGCAACCAGCAGGCCTGTGTTGGAGGATGCTGCTCTTCCGCTGAGGAGGCTGGACCCTGAGCAAGCCTCTGAGCCTTCTGTGCAGCCTTAGTCTCTGCAGGTGTTTATAGGGGGGGTGTCTGATCCAGCAACTCCACTTTCGGGTACACACCTAAAAAAAATGAAAGCAGGATCCTGAAGAGCTACTTGCACCCCATGTTCATAGCAGCGATGTTCACCAGAGTGTACAGGTGGAAGCCGCGATTCCACTCCCACGAGGTCTGCCCACACTGTTTGGCGGAGACAGAAAGTGGCCCCAGTGGCCACCAGGGCCTGGGGGAGGGGAGACGGGGAGCTGTTTGTGGGGTTAGATTCCAGTGTGGGGCGATGCAAAGAGTCCTGGGGGTAAATGATAGTGGCGGTTGCACAACCGTGTGAGTGCACTGAATGCCATGCAGCTGCACACTTACATATATAGGTGTCACGGTACACGTCATGGTACATACATTTTACCACAATTTAAAACTTTTTAATGTAAGTGTTAAAAAGAGAGGTGCCTGTTGTACTACAGTCCGGTCTGTGGTGCTGCTCAGAGACCCTCTTTCCTTCCCTCTCCCTGGATTGGCACTGGAGACCCCCAACCCCAGACGCTCCCAGCTGCCCCCGCGTCACTGCCTGCTGGTTTCTGAGCATCCCGGGGGCGGAGAAGCAACAGCAATCACAAGCGGCATTTGCTAAGGGCTTCCACAGACCTGCATGCTTCGAGAGCTCTGTGGGGTTTACCTCATTTCGCCCTCCCCGCAGCCCAGAGAGTCGAACTCACCTGTCCGAGGCCACAGCTGAGCGGTGGAGCCGGCGCCAGCCCAGGGGAGACATGCAGCTCGCACACCTCGCACTAGCACCCCTGACTGCCTTCCCACCCCTGACTGACGGCACCTGGAGGTTGCTTGAAGCCAGTGCCCAAGGGCAGCCCGGAAGCAGGCTGTGAAGACAGCAGCACCCAGGGCCTACGTCTTCCTTCCTGGGCTGCAGCGAAGGGGTGTGGTCTCCACGCCAAGCCTGCGCCTTCTGAGATGCATGCTGGGACCCGCCTGGAAGGACCCGCCAGTCCTTGTCACCTCCTGGGTGGTGGTGCCCAGCCAGCCGTCTGTCCGAAAGGGTCTGCCGGTCACAGCACATCCTTTTTCCCTGAATGGCCCCAGTGCCCAGCCACGTGACTCCATGGGGCTCCTCCAAGGACACCTCCTTGTCCTATGTCCCCGGGAATGGCCACCCTGGTCGAGGGCTGGCTTTGCCTCCTCTCTGGGTCTTCCCCAGCTCTCACTGCTGGGCCCCTCCAGGGGTCTTCGGGGCAATTCTCTCTGCAGACTGAGCTGCAGGTGGCTGTCACCCCATGGGCATTCTTGACACTTCAGACATGTGCCCTGAGGTGCGTGGTGCCCAAGTCCATGTCCCGGGCGCTGGCAGAGTGACACGTGACGTGTGCAGGTGCCAGGTGAGAGCCCACGTGCGGGGAAGGGAGGGCAGGGCTCACGCTGTGGGTGCACCCAGGACAAGCTGTAAGAGCTACAGCAGCAAGTCAGTTTTGCAAAGCAATTTGTCCCCTCTCTCCAGCTGGCCCCAGGAGGCGCAGCTTAATCACTCTGGAGCACAGTCAGAAGACAGCAGAGGATGCACAGATCCCTGCCTTCTGCAGGGAACAACTGGCTTCTCCACGGCAGGCGGGACTGAAGCGTCCCCAGGGCAGAGGCGAGGTCACCCAGGTGTCTCCACCCCCCCCACCTGCATCTCTCTCCTCCCCCCACCAGAACCTGAGCCCTCAGGGGGCCCCTCCTCCCTCACTGGAAAGAGGAGCAAAACTGCCCTCCCCCGCCCCCGCCCGTGGAGGTCCCTCCCGAAACAGCATGGAGGGAGGGGTCTGTAAGCACCTTAAATCCTGTCTAGCTGGTCGGAGGTCTAGATAAAGAAATGAAACTAATCTGGTCTTTCAGGCACCAGTGGCTCTCCCAGCAGGGGTCTCGTGGTCTGCCACTGTGTCACCCAGCGCTGCTGGCTGTGCTGACTCAGAGCTGGGAACGGGCCAGTCCTTCACTCACACTCTCCTGGGAGTGACCTGCTCCCAGAGAGGGCAGCAGCTTGCCCAGGGCCACACAGCCAGGAGTGCAGGGGCAGGGGCAGCTCCCCGTGTGCAGTGGTTCTGGGGAGCAAGAGGACAGAGTCTCCAGGGGACACCTCCCCCACTGCCACCTGCCCCTCCAGTGTCTGGTTCCCAGGGGCAGCCCTCTCCCCGGTGGCCAACAGGGAAGTAAGCTTTAGAGAAGCATTTCCTTTCCTCTCTTCCTTTCCTTTTTGTTGCTCTGTTGCCCAGGCTGGAGTGCAGTGGCACCATCACAGCTCACTGCAGCCTCCAGCTCCTGGGCTCAAGCGATCCTCCCGCCTCAGCCTCCCGAGCAGCTGGGACTACAGGTGTGAGCCAGGACACCCCCAGGATGCCCGGCTAATTTTTCTATTTTTATTAGAGACGGGGTCTTGCTCTTGCTCAGGCTGGTCTCGAACTCCTGAGCTCAGGAGATCCTCCCACCTCGGCCTCCCAGAGTGCTGGGATCACAGGCACGAGCCACTGTGCTGGCCAGAGGAACATTTTCTATCAAAGGTCTGGCCACCCTCCCTCCAGTGCCAGGAAGGTGGGCCCATAAGACAGCCCAGCCAATCAGAGAGGGGCACTGCCTCCCTCCCCGAGGACGTGGGATTCCCCCTTCCCCCAGAATACCAGCCCCCCCAACCCCAAGCGTGTCCCTACCTTTGTGTCCCCCCTGCCAACCTTTTAAAGGGAACACTGCAGATTTAAACCACAAATTAAATTTTTAATGAAACCACACAACAGTAGTGCCCGATGCCATTCAATATTGATGAGATCACAGTGTCCGGCCGGCAGGCGCTCGCCCTGGAAAGTGTTTCAGGATGTTATGCACGCAATATGGGACCAAATTAATTATTTGCAACAAAGGGCTCCGCGCCTCTGCAGTGCTGCTGGGGCCTGGTGAGCGTAGATCCAGCGCTTTCCATTATCGCCAGCTATGAATGGCAGTCCCAGGGAAGGAAGCGGTGACATCACAGGCCCATACTAGAGAGCGAGGCTGAGAAAGCAAGACAGGGGTGGGGAGAGAGAGGCTGTGTGCAAGTGGGCTGGAGAGGGAGGGAGGCAGGGAGGGGGCGAGGTCTCACCATGGAGCACTTAGGCCTAAAGCAGAGACTGCAGCAAAATGCAGCCCATTTCTCCAGAGGCCCCAGTTCCTGCCTCCCTCGTCCAGCTCCGAGGCGTCCCCTCACTCAAAGAGGCTCCCTCGGGGCTGGGCACCTCAAGCCTAGTGTCCCTCCGCTGGGGAAGACAGCCACCCACTGGGCTGGCCCATGCACAGGTGCAGGGGCTGGGGGGTCCTGAGTCGGCCATTGGAAGGTGAGAGTCCTGGTGGCAGGTGAGCGTCCTGGTGGCCGGGGCAGCGGCCAGCTCCAGCTCCACTGTGGGGCCCCATCCGCAGCCTGCCCAGGACGAGGGGGGCACGTCCCTGGACCAGGCAGCCCGGCCCCTCCAGGCCAGCACAGCTGGGCTTGCAATAAGCTCCCTGGAAGCCACCCCTGGGTGACGGGTCACCCGAGAGCAGAGCAGACGGGGAGCTGGGGGAAGGGCAGAGTCCATGCCCAGCCGGGAGCTGCAGCCCAGGCAGCCACAGAGCAGGGCGCTCCCTGGGCCGTCCCCGTGCCATGTGCCCTGGGAACCCCTGGGAACCCCTGGGAGACAGGCAAGTCCCTCTTTCATAGACGAAGAAACCAAGACGAGTTTGAGTGACTGGTCTGAGGTTTTAAAACCGAGGAGGGCACAGCGGGGCCTCGAGGCCCACTGGCCTCCACGGGGACCTCCGGGTCCACCTGGCGGACTGGATCACGCCACTGTCCCTCCTCCACTGTGAGACACCGCTGGGGCCAGGAAAGGGCCACAAAACACAAGTGTCAGGCGTGTCCAAGACTGACATAAGGAATGGGAGTCAGAGGAAAAGGAGCCAGCAGGCACCCACCAAATCCTGGTTTGGTAGCGCGGAGGGTCTGCGCAGCCACTGGGCTCGCTGCAAAGCACCACGAAATCCCGCCCTGGTCCACCATGGCCCGCGCACGTCCGTGCTTTGGGCCCAGCCAGAAACCTCTCAGTGGGATCTTAACATAGTTAAGGGTAGCAGATGCCAACGCTTTAAGAAAAGTGCAGGAAAGAGAAACTCAACACCAAGAAAATTCTCTCCACCAATTTTTAAAAAAAATTAGCTGGAAACCTCACTGTGACTCCACTACCTGGGAGAGTTCCTAGCACATGGCAGTCCTGAAAGAATGTTCACCCAGTGAATGAATGAATGAAAACTCAGAAGCCCTGGTCCTGTGTTACTGGAATTAGTTGTACTATTTAGGGCAAGGCACTAAAATGTAAGAAGCCTTGATTGCCTCATCTGTAGAATGGGCAAATCAAACATAAGAATGCCACTGCCGTACCAGCCTCATCGGTGTGCTAAGGAAACAGATGAGGAGCTTATTTGCATTATGCCTTAATTCCGGAAGCTCCCAGCATCCCGGCCTGGGCACCTGGCCCCCACGGACTGTGTCGACCACGCACAGTGGCGGCCCTGTCCCCAGAGGAGGAGGCGTGACAGCCGCCTGCTCCCTGTCAGAGACCTCACTCTCCCCCTGCGAGGAGTGAGTGATGGCTTCCTCGCACAGACCTTGTAATAACTGTAATCTCTCGCCAGTACATACCATTTTTATTCCGAAACACTTTTATGCCTCAACTCATTTTATATTTCATATGCCCTCTCCTGGCGTTTGGCAGATGGTAAAATTGACGTGCAAGGACACAGCGAGCTGGCAGGCCCCCCGCCCAGACTGACGGCACACACCGCACCGCCAGATGCCGGGGGCGGGAAGGAGCACCCTGTCTCGGGAACACTTTAAGGCGAACTGCGGCTCTCGGGGTGGGGGCTCCAGGGCACCCTAGACCCGGCTTGTGCATCTATGAGCTTGGAGTCGGGAGTGATCGAGAGCATTTTGAAGTCCAGACGGCACCATACAAGCGCTTGAGAGTACTAGTATTCCTGCTGTCCTCGCTGTTGTTGAACTCAGAGATCAGAAATCTTACAACAACGACCCCCTAAGTACGGGAGTCCCAGCACGCTCTTTCCAGCATTCTCCTGTTTTTGTCCCTCCGTCTCCCCGGCTGGTCTCCCTCCTGGTCTGGCTATAAGTCCGTCACCCCTAAAGATGCTCCCAGGGCTCCATCGTCAGCCCCCGCCCCCCGCAGACCCTCAGGCCCCTTCGGCTCAGTTCAGCCTGGGCCTTGAGGAGAATCCTTGGACTTTACCGTTCTAACCTCGTCCTGGCGGTGGGACAAGCACCTCACACTGCACGGCCCCGCGTGAACTCATGGACTCCTCCCTCCCTCCAAACCCTCCCCAGTTGCCCCTTCTCCGCAGGGGGCACCACCACCCCTTTGCCCCAAGCAGGAAGGGAGCCAGGGGTCTTCCCGGGCCCCTTCCTCTCCTTCATCCCACACCTAAGCCTTCCCCAAGCCCTGCCAGTTGTGCCTCCTAAAATGTTCTCGAGTCCAGCCCTGCTCCCATCCTAGCACCCCTCTTCTGCAAGCCTTGCTCCCCATCCGGTCCGCCCGCCCAGGGCTCCCAGCTGTTCCCTGGGGGGGCCCTTGCCCCCTGGCCAAGGCACTGGCTCTCAGCTCTGCATACAGCACCCCAGGCCACCTTGCCCACCGCCCCACCGGCATTGCCCATGGTCCGCTTTGCTCTTCACTCTTGGCGACACGAAACATGTCACCCTCCATGGCCTGTCCCTCATCGCCCTCAGCGTCACTCAGGCTGGCCCCCTGCCTCTCACTTTTCAAGGCACCTCTCTGCCGTCACCTTCTCAGGAGACCCCGCCACTGGCTTGGGGCATCTCCTGTCTGTGTGGCACTCTTGCATGGTCCCCAAGGTGTGTCTGTCCCTGTCTAGCCTGCTAGGTCAAGCACTCAGGGATGGAGGACAGAGTTTTATTCACCCCCGGCCACTGGCACCTGGCCTGCCCCTCAGTGGATGCCCTGGAAATATCTGCTGAACTGGGGCCACGCTATGAACATTTACACTGCCCTGAGTGCCCGAGAATCCGCTGGCGCCGGGAGACCCCTCCTTGGAGAAGAACAAGACAAGGGCCCGGGTTTTCCCGTTTATTGGAGCCAGTAAGTCGTCAATTCAAGAGCACCTGTTCCTCCCCCGACCCAGTGCTGGGACCATGCAGGGTTCTGTCCCAGCCAGACTGGCCAGTGGCTGCCACCCCTGGTGAAAGCGGGGAATCTGGGGGGACCCCACTGCCCGTGACTGGCTGGTTCTCCACTGCCGCTGCCGCAGGTTTCACTGACTTTGCACAGAATCCAGCATGGGCACGAACGTGTGCACCCCGTGGGAAGGCAGGACTGGCTTCTCCTCCAAGGTGGCCTGGGGTCCGGGGTCTGCAGCCCTGGCCTGTGCTGCCCACACGCTGGGTGTGAGGGGCTGGGCCCCGCCCCCTCAGGTCTGCTCTCCCCTGTGCCCGCTGGGGGCTCCCTCCTGGGCCTTGGGGCACCAAGGCAGGGCGTGAGCCTCCTTCGGCCTCTCCTGGACGTGTGTGCGACCCTGGGCTGCTCTGGGCTCCCTGGGCCCCTCAGCTGTGACCACAGTGGCCCAGCTGTGCCTTTAAAGGCAAAGAATGTCAAGTGGACAGAAGGACTTTGAAAAGGGACAATTGCTTGTTTGTGAGATACAGTGATGCCTGCAGGGGTGTCATGAAGAGGGCAGAGGCTAAGGGACCTGTCCCTTATCACACAGAGCATGGGTGGGGCCTGTCAGGAGAGTGACTCCAGGGCACAGGTGGGCGGAGGCTGTGACTCAGAGGCGCTGTGGGGCTTGCTGCTGTCAGAGCAGCCCCACACCAACCCCCTTGGGCCTAGGGGTGCCTCACCTGGAGAGGGTCACATGGCCTGGCCTGGTCCTGAGGGCTCAGCTGCCGGGGGTCACTAGGATTCTCCCCTGGTGGCAGCCAGAAGCCCCTCTCCTCTGCCCGAGGACAACCGCACCGTGTGCCTTGAGCAAGGTGGATAACCACGCAGAACAGTGCACCAGCTGTGCCCGGGCAGCCCCAGGAATTGCCACCAAGTGAACACCCCCATGAAAGCAACTCCCAGATGGAGCAACAGGACACAGCCAGCACTCTGGGGGCTGCTGGAAACAGCGGAGCCCAAAACAACTGCGGAACATTACAGGGAATGTCCCCTGACACGGGAAACACCAGCCACTCACTTCACTGCAGACTGCCCTCCCACCCTGGACGAGACGCCAACACACCCAAGGGGGGCCCAGGCCACGTCCAGCAGAAGGGCAAGGACCTGACTCTCAGCTGGGGTGCACCGTGTCCCAGGCTGTGATCGGTGAGGGCTCCTCCTTCTTCCCTGGGCGGAGGGGGGCCAGGGCCTCTCCCACTCCAGCCTGCCCTGCCCTTCCCTCCCCTCCCAGCCTCACCTCTGCAGGGGCAGCTATTCTGGAAGGCAGGGTGGGGCCTCATGCTGGAAGGGCTCAGAGGCAAGTGGGGAGGCAGGTGCCTGTGCCCAGCACCCTCCCATTGCCCAGCCTGAGGACAGCTCTTTCTTGCTCAGGGTGGTGGCTCTAGACCCACTCATGGCCTTGGCCTGGGAGGGGACAGGCCCAGGAGATGCTACAGGCTGAGCGAGGGTCTCCGGCTCCGCACACCCCTGCGTAAGCTCCCACCGTCCGCCAGGAAAGACGCTTGGTGGGCACTGCAGTCCTGTAACACAGCCCAACCTGCTTGTCTAGTCTGTGCCCACCCGCCCCCTTTGCCTTCTCCCCCCCACCCCGAGTCTGGCCTCCAAGGCCTCTCCAAGCTCCTCCGCCAGCGCTGTGCTGAGCTGCCACTACCTGCAGATGGCTACATTTTCAGCACGTTTGCAAGTCCTAAAATGCTTGAACACAGTCGTCATTAAAATTTAAATGAAAAAAAAATAATTAAATAAATTATACTTAAAACAGGTAATTCTCAAAACTCATCACTTTCTAATCATGTTATTATATTTTAATGTCATCTATGCTTCTTAGGCTTATTCTCATCTATTGCACCAGCACTGGGGAGGCCTGTACCTAGGGCGCTACCTGTGCCCGGCTTCCCAAGTCCGCGGTGAGGTCCCGTCCACCGGCGGCCTCAAACTTACCCAGGTGGGCGCCTGCAGCGAACGCTTCCTCCCTCACCCTAGCTAGCGGATCTGGGTGTGGGACTCAGGCCTGGTGGGCATCGCTGGGTGTCCACAGCACCATGGAGTCCTCCTGACCCCAGAGCCAGACACGCTGGGTTTCCTTCTCTGATGGTCTAGGGCAGGGCAGGTCTTCTTTCCTTTCCCCAGCTCCCTGGGCTTCCAGATACTTCCAGAACACTGGGGAGGCAGAGGGAACCCTAAACACAACCAGACTGAATCTCTGCTTGCCCAGGATCTTGTGTCCAGCTGAAAAGGATTTAAAGGAGACAGCGGAATGTGGCAGGGTGGCCTCCACCTGAGGCTGTGCGGTGCCCACAGGTGTCCGTCCGTCTGTCACAGCGCCTGCTGCCAGACCCAGCCAGCCTAAGCCGTAGGTCCCAGGCTGGGCCCGAAGGGTCCCCGCCCCTTGACCGTGGTCTCCTCCCCCTGAAGAGGCCACGCTCCCCAAAGGTCCCGCTGCCCCTGGACGCTGTCCCAGGGCCCCTCTTCTCCCGTCCACTCCCGTCCCCGTGAAGGGGGGACCCGCCCCTCAGTGCCGAGGTGCCAGGCCGGTGAGGTCTGCCTCCCTGGGGCGAAAGCCAGAGGGAGGCGTCCCAGAGGTGGACACGCAGCAAAGCCCGGCCCGGCCTCAGGCGCCGCGAAGGCTCCACCGCACCCGGGGCTCATGATCAAGACGTGGCCAGGGGTTCCCGGCTCCGTGCAAACAGCCTTCCCTGGGGAAGGGCCGCCCCCGCCCCGCGCC
The DNA here is from genome assembly GCF_020740605.2 of Lemur catta. Taxonomy (NCBI): domain Eukaryota; kingdom Metazoa; phylum Chordata; class Mammalia; order Primates; family Lemuridae; genus Lemur; species Lemur catta. Next base: position 55,721,589 of record NC_059142.1, on the reverse strand, counting down.
CGCGCGCTCTCGGGGTCGGGCCAGAACTGCCTCCCTTAGGTGCGTGGGGACGGCCGAGGGGCCGGAGCGCTGGGGCGGGGAGGGCAGCCGCCCGGGTCTCCGGATGGGAGCTGGGCTAATTCCTCCCGAGCTGCGTTCCAGCCTGCGGCGTCCCGGGAGCACGCTCCGCGTGGGCACGCGCGTGGCTGGCCCCTCCCGCGGCCCGGGGCCGGGAGAGGACACGAGGGGGCGCGGGCCCTCGGTGGTTAGCGAGCGGGGCGAGCGGCGCGGGCAGAGGCGGGAGCCCCGCACGCCCTCCGAGCGCCGAGCAAAGGACAGCGCGTGCGGGCCGCGGGGTCCCTCTGGCGCCGGGAAGCGGTGGCCGAAGCGCGGGCGGGCTGGCAGCCCGGGGCTCAGGGAGGCCTAAAGGCTGAGACGCCGAATGCAGGCGGCGGGGAGCCCGGGGGCTGGGCGTGGGAGGGGGCCGTGGTTTTCCGAAAAGGTCTCAATCGAGCTGGTTTCTGCTCCCGCCCGCGGGCGGCTGCCCAGTCCCCGCACCCAGGAGCTGCCCGGGGCTCCCTCTGGCTGGGGGCTCCGGGCCGTCGCCGCGCAGAGACGCTGCGGAATGCAGGGGCGAGTGGGGAAGGGGGGCGCGGGGGGGTGTCCGCCGGGCCACGGCTCCAGACCGACCTCGGGAGTCTCAGCCCGCGGTTTTCTCCTCTGTGCAATGGGGGTTTGGACGAAGAGCTTCCTGGGTGCTTTTGGGGACGCCGCTCGGGCCCTGGTCGGAAGCCGTGAGCGGGCGGGAGCCAAGGCGGGAATCCGGAGAGGCGAGCCCGGCGGCGCCGCTGTCCGGAAAAAAGGCGCGAGCGCGTGGGTGTCTGGGCCGAGTGTCTGGGAGTAAAATGCCAACGTGCGGAGCCTCCCGGGAGCGACGCCCCCGTCCACCTCCGGGACCCCTCCCGCTGGCTTTCAGGCCGGGAAGCGGGACAAGCCGGGCGCACAGGGAGCGTTAAACAACGAGCACAGGCGGACGCCCAGACGCGCGCCCGCGCCTCCGCCTGGAGAAGGTGCTGGGGCGCGGACGGCTCCCCCGCGGGCCCCTGCCGAGGCGCCGCTAGCTCTGCGCGTCCCCCGAGGCCGCAGTGAGCGTCCAGCCTGGCGACGCCGTCTGCCCGGAATCGGTCGGTTCCGCTGGCAGGAAAGGCTCGACCCGCCGGCGCGGCCTCCGAGAAGTGCCTCCTGCCACCCCCCCACCCCACCCCACCCCACCCCACTCCCGACGTTGTCAGGTCCACGAAGCAGGGGGCTGGGGGAGGGAAGCCAGGAGAGTCGAGAGCCAGATTGTGGGAGGTCCCCAGACCCGGGGTGTTTAGTGGCTTTTCAACACAAGGACATCTAAGAAACGTGCCGCGGCCCACGGACCCCCTCTCCGGACTTAGCGCGGCGCGAGGCCCCTCTCCGCGGTGCCACCCGCTGGGCGCGCGGGCGTTGACGCTTTGAGTCACCGAGGGTGCTCGGCGCCAGCCGGCCGAATTCTGCCTCCCAGGCCCGCCGAGGTCTCCCATCGCCCGGAGCCCCGTCGGAGATCTGGGGACACCACGCAGGTGGCCCATCCTCCTGTCGGGGGCCTGGCCCGACCTCCTCCTTCCCCCTGGGCTCTCAGAGCCTTCGGGGAAGCGGCGCGGGCCCAGGCGGGGGCGGGCCGGGGGAGGAGACGAGGGGTGGCGCAGGCGGCCGAGGTAGCCCCTGTCGCGCCCCGATGCGACCCCCGCCGCGCCGCGGCCGAGCCGCAGACAATTAAAGCGGGATTCCTCCCCCGCTGACGTCGGCGGCGCGAGGCCCCTCCCGCGGCGGCATAAAAGGCTCGGGCTCCGCAGCGCAGGCAGCAGTGGGGGCCCGAGAGCGCGGCCGAGTGCACCGCGCAGCGCGGCGCCCAGAGCGCGGGCCGCCCGCCGAGCGACAGCCCAGCCGGTCCCAGCCGGAGCCGAGCCCCAGCCGCGCCGAGCCGGCCCGGAGCGCCCGGTGCCCGCAGCCATGCCGGCCGGCCGCGCCGCGCGCACCTGTGCGCTGCTCGCCCTCTGCCTCCTGGGCGGCGGGGCCCAGGATTTCGGGCCGACGCGCTTCATCTGCACCTCGGTGCCCGTGGACACCGACATGTGCGCCGCGTCCGTGGCCGCCGGCGGCGCCGAGGAGCTCCGGAGCAACGTGCTGCAGCTCCGCGAGACCGTGCTGCAGCAGAAGGAGACCATCCTGAGCCAGAAGGAGACCATCCGCGAGCTGACCACCAAGCTGGGCCGCTGCGAGAGCCAGAGCACGCTGGACACGGGCGCCGGCGAGGCCAGGGCGGGAGGCGGCCGCAAGCAGCCCGGCTCGGGCAAGAACACGATGGGCGACCTGTCCCGGACTCCGGCCGCCGAGACGCTCAGCCAACTCGGGCAAACTTTGCAATCGCTCAAAACCCGCCTGGAGAACCTCGAGGTCCGCGCGCGCCACGGTTCCCCGCCGGCTCTCGCGCCCCTCTGCCCTCCCCCGCCCCCCTCCCGACCTGGCCGGGCACCCCCCACCCCCACCCGGCAGCGCCCTGCTGCCCGGCTGGCGCCTCCCCGAGCCTGCGGGGCCCCTCGGGCGGCCACTGGCCCCGGCTCCCCCCGCCAGGCCGCCCCCGCAGTCGCCCCGAGGGGACCGCGCCACGGGCCTCCCGCACGGTCTCCGCTCTTCGCATAACGGTGTGGTTTCCCCCGCCCTTGCACCCCCGCAGCAGTACAGCCGGCTCAATTCCTCCAGCCAGACCAACAGCCTCAAGGATCTGCTGCAGAGCAAGATCGATGACCTGGAGCGCCAGGTGCTGTCTCGGGTCAACACTCTGGAGGAGGGCAAGGGGGGCCCCCGGAACGACACGGAGGAGCGGGTCAGGATCGAGAGCGCGCTGACCTCCCTGCACCAGCGCATCAGCGAGCTGGAGAAAGGTAATGGGCGCCGAGGGGCCTGCCGCCAGCCTCCCTCCCGGCTCCCTCCCGCACCCCTGGAGCCCTTCCTCGTCCCCACACCCCTCCCCAGGTCTGGGCTCCCAGCTGGTGTTCCGCCAAGCCTGGGCCCTGGCCCGGACTTCGGGGAAGGGGAGGCAGAGAGGAGGAAGGGATGCCACAGTCCTCGCATCAAGACACACTTACACACTCACTGGGTTTTTCAAGTCTGATTTGTTTAATCTTCAGTAACTTTGCACAGTATCTGTGGCCAGCCCATCCATCCTCTCCCTGGTTGAGAAAGCCTCTCTCTGGCCCGTCCCCACCCCAGTAGACAGCTGGGTGCTGGCTGGGGCTGGGTCCTCTGGGCCCCTGGCCCAATTGGGCTACTGAGCATGTTTCCTGCCAGCTCCCTGGTGCCCTGGCATCCTCTTTGGATCTCCGGTCCCCCCCCCCTCCAGCCCCCTCCCTGAGGTCCCTCCCTGAGGTTTTCGCTTCTGAGTGACCCAAGGGGCATCTTTCTGCCCCCGAGGTCCCCCAGTTGCCAGCTCAGGCCGGGCAGGGCTCTCACCCTGGGCACACGGGTGAGCTCCAGCGGCTCTGACTTGAAGTCGCAGAAATCAAACAAGGTTGTAAAAGGGGGAGGGGGCGCCCTGTTGGGGCAGGGCCACGTGACCCTGCTCAGACCGCAAAATGTGCCGGACAGATTTAAACAGTGCCATCTTAAGGCGCATTATGTAACTGAAAAACAGATCGGGAAGGAGGGACCTCGGGAGGGAGGGGGAGGGAAGGAGGGGAGATGAGGGGATGAACAACACCCTGGAGAGGGGCCAGGAGCTGGATCTCCCCCCTCGCAGCCCTGACTCAGTGGGGGCAGTGCGGGGGGCTGCACTGAGGGCACCAGCCTGCTCTGCTGCCCCACAATTGGCTGAGAGGGGGAGGGGTGCTGGCCCAGCAGGGTGTCTTCTAGAAATAATTCTTGGCCTGGGGAACTGGTTTCTTCCCAAGTGCCCTGGCAGGACCACAGGTGCACGCCCGGAACCTGGCCGGGGCATGTGCGTGTGTTCCTGGGCTCTGGGCCTGGTAGCAGTGCCCACTGCTGGACTGGAACATTCACCTGGAGTCCGTCACACCATGCCATGGGTTGGGGGGCCTTTCACTGGAGCCACTGGCCAGCTGCGGGGGAGCTGGTGGCTGGGCAAGGGGGAGGCTACCTGGCCAGGGCCTGAGTTTTCAGGAAGCTCACCTGAGACTGTGCCTCATTGTCAAAGCAGTCACCTTGGGGAGCCCCTGCTCCAAGAATGCTGTGAGCAGGGAGGGGCTGACTCTCCCTCCTGAGGGGTGAATGGGGTTCTGGAAACAGCCGAGTCCTCAGGGGTCCGATGAATGACGGGGCTGCAGCGTGCCTCAGCCTCGAGGGAGTTGTCTTGGGTGAGGGTCTGAGAGAAGAGTCCGGGATGAGGGACTCTGAGCTCTGTCACCTCCTGGAATCAGGGCAGCCCCTGAGGGGAGCTGGCCTCGTTCCTCTTTCCTCCACGGCCACACCTTCTGGGTTGGGTGATGGGGTGTGCACTGACTTGACGGCCCCATTCCCTCCCCACGCCCACCACACAGCCCAGGTGTGGATGCCTGCAGCCTGCCACCACGCCCCAGGGACAGCACCGTGTGGGAGAGAGAGCCAGCCAGGCTCAGGGTGCAGAGACCTTGGCCCGGCGCCCTGGGGCAAAGCGCTTGACCTGGGGAGCCGCCCCCCTGCATTCGCAGGATGGAGACCAGAGCCTGTCTGGTCCGAGTCACAGGGCTTGGCAGGGACGACGGCAGCTGGGACACTGATGAGCACGTCGTCAAGGTGCAGACGTCAGGATGTGTCCTGTCCTCCGCAGGTCAGAAGGACAACCGCCCCGGAGACAAGTTCCAGCTCACGTTCCCGCTGCGGACCAACTACATGTACGCCAAGGTGAAGAAGAGCCTGCCAGAGATGTACGCCTTCACCGTGTGCATGTGGCTCAAGTCCAGCGCGGCGCCGGGGGTGGGCACGCCCTTCTCCTATGCCGTGCCCGGCCAGGCCAACGAGCTGGTCCTCATTGAGTGGGGCAATAACCCCATGGAGATCCTCATCAATGACAAGGTAGAGCCCCCGCCCCGCCAGGGCGAGACCCCCAGGGCCCTGGGGTGTGCCGCGTGCCAGCGCAGGGCTGTGGGGGCCTCGCACGCTGCTGGCGCCCCAGGAGAAGCGTTTGCCAGGCGGGACTGAGGGGTGCAGGGTGCAGACGCTCAGAGACCAGGGAGAACTGGAACCTTCCTAGACCTGGGGGGGCCTCCTGGGTGGGGGCTGGATTTGGCAGAGAATGATCCGTGGGGCCAGTCCTGCCCGTCCCACTGCTGTGATCCCGACGCCTCCTCTGCCAGCTGGCCTGGCACTGTCTCTGCTCCCCCAGAGCTGGGGACCCATGTCTCCGCAAGGGTGGCAAAGGTGCCCCTAGAGATCTTTCCTGAGTCCAGATCTATCACACTCAGCCCCCCATGTCACAGGAGGCAGCCAGGGCATGTGACCCCTTGGCAGAGGCAGCACTGGGCAGCCCCTCCCCTCTAATGACCCCTTCTCCAGAATCGCTGCCAGCTTCCAGACGCCCTCCTCGCCACGCCAGTGGTGGGAGCAGCTGGGTAAAGCCCTGGTTCCTGACACCGTGCCCCAGAGAGGGCTGTGCCTGTCTGGATCCCATTTCCCAAGTGGAGGAGGTGTGAGGGTTCTTTTCCTCACTCTCTGCTGCTGCTGCGTCCTTCCTGCCTGGATGGAAGAGAGGGAGTGAAATTCCAGGCCGGGGGCTGTTCTGAGCTTTAAAAGGCACTGGGCCATCTCCCTGTGGCGCCTCTCAGGTCCTCCGCAAAGGCCTGCCACGCTGTAGAGCAGCAGCCCTAGCACTGGAGATGGGTGTTGGACGAGAGAGGAGAGGCCAGCTAGACCCTGCGGTGCGGCCCGGAGGCCCGGAAGGCGGGGTGGACTCAGACTCGGGACGCGCCCTCACCCTGGCCGTGCCTTGTGCACTAGCAGAGAGGGAGGAGGGCGCAGGAGGGAGGAGATCTGTACCCAGGTGGCCCTTCGACCTTCGTGGCCCTCTTGGCAAAGCACTGCGTTTGCTATGGGATTCCACGGGCCGCCCGTGGACGGGCTGGAGGGAGGCGCTGCGAGAATCCGGCAGCGGTTCTGGATGTTTATTTGAGAAGTGGAGATAGAAAAATAACAGCCCTGATCCAGCAGAGCCCATGATCCGAGTCGCACCCGCACCCATGGGCTGGTGTGCCTTCTTCTCCCTCCCAGGTGGCCAAGCTGCCCTTTGTCATCAACGATGGCAAGTGGCACCACATCTGCATCACCTGGACCACCCGGGACGGGGTCTGGGAGGCCTACCAGGATGGCACCCAGGGCGGCAGCGGGGAGAACCTGGCACCCTATCACCCCATCAAGCCCCAGGGCGTGCTGGTGCTGGGCCAGGAGCAGGTACTGGCACTGCCCACTGGGCCCGAGAGCGGGACGGGAGCGCGGAGCCAGGGAGGGAGGCGGAAGTGGTCTCCCAGGCATGGCCGGGGAGAAGGTTACGCAGCAGTTTGGGCAGACCCCTGTCCTGGGCCGGCTGGCTCAGGAAGTTCAAGCAGGAGTGAGCTTCGTTGCCATGCTCTCAGTAGCTGGGAAGGCCAATCCTGCTTTTAGCCATGAATAATTTAGTGCCTGTGAAGTGGTTTGTCTCCCCTTGGGCACCTGGGAGGGAGGTGGAGGGACGGGAGCATCCAGGCTGCCAACGAGTGCCGCCTGGGTAGGGCCCAGACCCTGTGGCCGTGTAGCCATGGCCCCTGCGGACCCCTCACGCACTGGCCAGGGGCCGGCTGCCGGAGCGGCAGGGCCCAGGGCCCACAGGACAAGATTCCCGGGCAGAGGCTGTCGGCACCGTCCCCTCCCCTGGGCTGCTTCAGGGTAGGGCTGGACGCAGGGGACACCCAGACCCTCCCCCCATGGCCCCTCCACCCTCACCCTCTGCTTTTCTCTGAAGGACACTCTGGGAGGCGGGTTTGATGCCACCCAAGCGTTTGTGGGCGAGCTGGCCCATTTCAACATCTGGGACCGCAAGCTGACCCCGGGAGAGGTGTACAACCTGGCCACCTGCAGCAGCAAGGCCCTCTCTGGCAACGTCATCGCCTGGGCCGAGTCCCACATCGAGATCTACGGCGGAGCCACCAAGTGGACATTCGAGGCCTGTCGCCAGATCAACTGATGGCCTCAGGCCGGGCTGAGGCCCCCACGCCCGCCGCCCCTGCTTGTGCAGTGATGACCTGTCCGTCTCCTCTCTCCCTCCCCCAGGAATGAGCCGAGGCCGTCGCCCCTGCACACACCCACGCCCACGCACACGCACACAGCCTGGTTCCGTCCTCCTCGTGCACGTGAAGCAGCCCGGCTCCCCTCTGTCCCCGAGGACACCCACCTCTCTCTAGGAGCCTGGCCTGTCTCTCAGGCGCCCCAGTCCCAGCTAGAGCAGGCGGCAGCGACATCTTGAACAATGCAGAAGTAGGTGAGAGGGTGTGTGTGTCTGTGTGTGTCCACGTGTGTGCCTGTGAGGGCGGCTGGGGAGGCTTTTTCTTTTAGGAAGAAGGATTTCGATTCCTTCCTTCTTTGTGGCTTTCGGAGATCTCGCGAGGGGTCGAAACTCTGTCTACGCCACCTTGGTGAGCTCCCGCGTGCCTTGGGCTGGCGCATCTCCCCAGCACGCACCTCTGTCTTCATTTGCAGCCCTTTTTCTGAGTGACATATGTCTATATTGGTACAATAAATGTCTTTTAGTGGTTTGTTAAAGGCCAGGGGCCCTCTCCACGGAGAACTGTACCTTGTGCTAGAGACAGATTCTCTCTGAAGGCTGCAGGCTGGCGGGCCTGGGGCAGGGCGGGCGCTGCGGGGGGCCTGGCGGCCTGCACACCCAGCCCAGCCGGCTCTGCCCCGGCCTTCCCGCCTCCCTGCATCCCCGGAGGCTGAGATCTGTCCCCCTTCCAGCCTCCAGTGCTGTGCTGCGTCAGCCCAGGTGGCGCTGAGAGCGGAGTGTCCCACTCGGCCGGGAAGCCAGGGCCCAGCACTCTCCCCTGTTGCCTCTGGTAGTGCGAGACCAGGGTCTTCGAGAGGGACCTTTTAGAGAAGGGAGCCCACATTCTGACTGAGACCCAGGCACACGGGGCCACTGAGCCTTGAGCCATTGATGGGAAGGTCCTCCTGGTGGGACTTCTGACAGCCATATCCCCCAGTCCACCCCGGGCCAGGGGGCTTGTTCAGACCCCTCCGAGAGGCAGGGGCTCTACAGGCCTCCCTCACGGAGCCAGGCCCGGCCAGGGTGGGGGCCTGCAACGCACTGCCCCATCTCACAGGGCTCACCCCATAGCAGACCCCAACCTGTGACCAGCCCGCGGCACTGAGCCCTGCCCGGTGTCCGGAACCTTTGACTTTTTTGTTCCCCATGAAAAGCAACAACATGAACATTTCCTTCTAGTCCTTCCAAGGAGGGGAGCAATGTGTGTGTGTGTGTGTCTGTGCGTGTGCGTGTGTGCCCATGTGTCACGGGAGAGAGAGACCGTTGGGAGGGGCACGATGCCCTGTGTAGGGCGAGCTCCCTGCTTTGTTGTATCATCCACTGGTCGCATGCCCTGAGGCTCCCTGGACTCTGTCTCCAGGCGTCTAATTAGCAAAAGGCTGACAAGTCTTTCTAGAAATTCTACTGCACCGGGCTCATCTGCGGCTGCAGGCATTTCTTCAGGAGGAACAGGTGTTTTCATCTTCTGTTCCTTCCAGGGCCACCTGTCCCCTTAAACACAGGTCCATGTTGTGTTGGAAACCTAGTGCGTCTGTGTGTGTCTGTGTCAGTGTCTCTGTGTTGTTCTCGTGGGTGTCTGCACGTCCTGGTCGCCGTCTGCAACGCGTCACTCTCAAGGGAGGGTGCAGGTCAGGCGCCGCGCTGCGCATTGTTGTTCAACAGTGGCTTTTCTTAAATAATTGTGCTTCATCAGCGCCCGTCGGGTTGTGGCATCCTTGGATCTGCAGGGATCTTCTCTGTTTGCATGTTCCTCGGGGTGCGTGTTCCTTGCTCCCTGGGTCCAGTGTGTGTCCCTTGCCTGCATGGACTTCTCCAGTTCCGTGTTGTGTGCTGAGTGCCACCCAGTGTCCTGTGACCACCTGTGTAGCTACCGGAAATGGCTGGGTTAGCAAGCCAGGGGTGTGAGAGGAGGTCGAGAGAGATCAGTTTCCCTCTCTCCCTCCCCACCCCCGACACACCAAGAAGTGTTTAACATGTAAGTTGAGACCAAGCCTAAAGAATTCCCAAAGTCGGGAGAGCCTGAGAGAGCTCGGAATCGCCTCTCAGGACCAGGTCTAGCCCACCCCTCGGTCCCACTGTCTTGGAGCTGTCACGTAGGCGGGGCCCGGCGCGGGCTGTGCTAGGCGCTCCCTGGTCAGTGCCTCCCACCAGCCCCCGCCCGGCCAATCTGCCGGACCCCAGACCACCTTCTGCCTGGAGCGGCCAGGTGGGAGCTGTCCGTTCAGGACCACGAGCCATCCTCTGCCCTGACTAGAGAGGGGCAGAGCACACCCCAGTGCTTTCGCCTCTGTCCCTGCAGCCTCCCGGCCTGCTCCCCGCCCCTGCCCCCTCTGCCCCACCCATGGTGCCAGGGCCGACGCTGACACTTAGCTCCCCCGACTCCCTCACTGTGTTAACACTTGGCACTTTGCTGGCCCCAAGAAAGGTAGATGACACAGCAGCAGATCTAATCCACATAGTTTCCATCTACTTAATCTGATTGATGTTCCCTCTTGCACTGAATAATACATGCCTCTCTCAGGTAAGCCATTTTATAAAACACGGAGATAACAAAGCACTGTCGAGACAGTGTGTGCTTCTGCCGATCTGGTGTCCGCCAGCTGCCGGGCCGGGTGTCCGCGGTGGGAGAGCTGCCGGCCGGGGCTCTCCGGGCCCTCGGGGGCTGAGATCCCACTTGAATCGTAAGCCTTCTTGCTTTTGATAACACAGTATTATTTCTCTTACTGTAGAAGAAAAAGTTTATTACCAAACAAGAGTATTTTTATGAAAGAAAAGGACAAACCTATAAATTAACTCAACCTATATATCTCCCTTGAAAAGACTTTCAGGCCCCTCCTACATGTAGGACTGAAAGCCCATATTTTGGAAGAAAGAGATACATTTTGTATGCTTTCTTTTCCTTTTGTAGATTCCCAGTTTATTTCCTAAGACTGCAAAGATCACTTTGTCACCAGCCCTGGGACCTGAGACCAAGGGGTTGTCTTATGGGCAGTGAGGGGGTGGGAGAGGCTGGCATGAGGTTCGCAGCCGCTCCCGTGAGCTCCGGAGAGGAGCCACCTGTTCTCAAAGTGTGGGGGGGACCAGGAGTTAGAATTGGCCATGTACGCTGGACCCTTTGTCTTGGTGCTGACTTACTGAGCGGAACAAGCTGAGGGTTTGAATGTCAGTTCCAGCCGTGGCGGAAGAAACTTGGGTTACATATTGTCAATACCAAGAGGAAAGAATCCTTTGTAATCACAGCAACCAAAATGTGGCTTGAAGAAGTCACAGTTTAACAGTGTGTAAATTTACTCAACTGATGACGGGAAATGTATCACTTCTGTGCAGTGGACTTAAGTGCAATTTGTCAAAGGGGAACAAGTCATTGAGGAGAAAAAAAAAGCCCAATACTTAGAGTCCCAATTTTGTCTTATTTGCCAAAAAAAAAAAAAAAAGCAACCCCCCAAGATTGACATTGTCATAATGTACATACTGTATAATAGGAGGGAGAATAGGTGTATCTTACTTTCATTATTTGCCGACCAAAGCTGTACATTTCTCATATGATCTGCAGCCTTTTTGGGGTATCAAATGGGTCAAAACCATGGGACCTGCCACTTCCCATCAGCAGTTCTGGAAATGCACTATTTCTACTGGTATTCTTGCTTTTTTTTTCTTTTCATTTTCTTGCTGAAATGACATGAATTGTTGAGTTTATTTTTACACAGTAAAGAGTGAAGAAAGATTGTGGTCTCTTTGCAATGTCTCTTCTCTGAGGCTTGGCAGTACCATCGCAGTCTGCCCAGCCGCACCCCGCTCTTCCTTCCTCCCCTGCCGTGTCCGGGTGATGCTCACCTGCAGGGGAAGCATGCCTGCGTCTGCCTCGCACTTGCTCCTCAGCGACCCCACAAGCGTGGGTGACACTTGGGTGGGGGGTTCCCAGTTTCACAGGGGCAGCTGACACTGAGGCAGAGAGAGGCCACGCTGGGTCGGGGTGCAGAGTGACTCCCCTCCCCTACCCTGCAGCCCTGCTCCCTCCTGGGTAAGTGGCCACAGCTGGGCACAGGTTCCAGACAGCCTGGGCTTGTTATTCCCAAACAACCCTGTCCTCTGTCCTCTGCAGTGTCCTGCTGACCCCCTTCCCTCCTGTGGGGCTCCAGGCCCTCCCTGCACTCAGGTCTGAGGGTGTCCCCGAATGCACACAACAAAGGAATGGATGACGCAGGACCCCTGGGGCTGGGGCTCCCTGGAGGGCAGCTCGACTCTGAATACACATAGCACTTGCCAGCTGCTTCCTTCCAAGAGACAAAATGACCAGATCCAAGGGCCTTGGTGTGCGTGATCCCAGGAAATTTACACCCTGAAGTCAGGGGACATGGAGCCAAACCAGCCTGCCCGGTGGCTCGGGTGGTCTCCCCACACCACACAACACAGGGTCAGTGGAAGGGACCAGCCACTCTGGCTTCTTGTTGGCATTGCCCAGGGACTTCCTGCCCAGTGCTCTGGTGTCCCCTGGCCGGGACTCAGGAGCTGGGGCTTGGGGGAGTGTGAGCCAAGGTTTGGTCTCAGCAGGGCAGGCAGGTCACCCCACTGTGGCCCTGCAGAAGGAGCCTCGGTCAGGAGGGAGACCTTGGCCTGTTTTCCCCACAGCCGTCCTTGGTGGGTGGCTGTCACCCACAGGGTCACTCACGGCCGGGCCCGGGTTGTGCCTGATTCCAGCAGCTCCAGCTGACACCCCCTGGCACCTCCCGCTCAGAAAAGTGCGTAGTCTGTCTGTGACAACGCCACACTTACATTTCTAATCTCCATGTAGGAGCTCATTCAAAAACTTGGGTGTCGTGACTATCATTAGAAACAAATGGCTTTCCATGCTTCTCACACCTGGTCTCGCGCTCAGTGAATGCCTTGGGGGCCGTGGAGCGCGGAATAGCAGCTCAGAGGGACACTGCCGGGCCTCGTGCCTGGGCAGGTTTCCGTGGCCTGGGTGGAGGGACACAGGCTCAGGATTGCAAAGCCAGAAGGTGGCTGGGAAGTCGTGGACGGCAGCAGCCCATTGGATGCATGGAACTGCTCTCGGCTTACACGCCTCTGGTGATGGGAACTCATTTCCAGAGGGACGGTCTGTCCCATTTCGGACGGCTCTATCAGCAAGTTTCCTTTTCTATCCCTCGCTTTTATGTTCTTGCATATCGTGCTCCGTTCCTCACACCGAGCTGCAGCTTCCACGCATCTGCCGTGCTCGAGACAGCAGCGCCGCGTCTCGCTGAGTCTTCATCCTCCCTGCCCCCACGCAGGCAGCCTGGCTGGCGGAGCCTCTAGCTCTGTCCTTGGGGAGAAAAGAGACGCTACATGCGAGACCCACTGGAGGTCTGAGCCGGAAGAGCCTTGGGGCACATCTAGTTCACTCCCCCACTTTTCAGATGAAGAGCTTGAGGCCCAGAGAGGCTGTGCAGCTTGTTCAAAGTTGCACAGCTTGTTTGCCAGGGCTGGAATCAGAACCCAGGATTCCCGACTCCCAGCTCAGTGCTTTCACCTGGCCTGGCTAAACAACAGTGTCCTCACCTGTACGTGGGGCTGGCGGTACTCACCTGTGAAGGTGGGATAAGGAGGGGGGCGCACAGGGCTTGGCACAAACAGGTACAGCTGGGGCTGGGCCGCCCCTTCCTGCTGTACCAAGACCAGGGCCATCAGCACAGGCAGGGTGGACACTGCCCCTCACTGCCCTGCAGGCCCCTCCCTGCAGGCCACTCCCTCCTGGGACGCAGAGACCCAGCAGGAGCGTGGGACAGCCTGGCTGCAGCCCCTGGACTGTAGTGTCCCCAGGGAATGTGGTCAGTGTCAGGCAGCTCAGAAGCTCCTGGCCAGCTCCCAGGGGCCACTGTCCCACAGCATAGGGCCACAGGGACTCTGTCCTCAGGCCTCTCCTTCACCACCTGCCGGCCTGGTCCAGGACCCGGCAAACTCCCCACTCAAGCCCCCTGAGGGGCAGCAGGGGCGGCGGGGCCAGGCCTGGAGGGTCCGGGGATGTGGTTTGAAGTAGCCCGTGCGAGCGCGAGTCTCTTCCAGCCCTGCGTTTTCTCTTGTACTGTGCTGGTGGCTTCGCATCCTGCTCACGTGGGCTCCTCCCGGCCCCCTGTTTTTGGCTCTCCAGGAAGCCGGATGTGTGTGGCCTTGTTCTCGGCCATGGGCCCACGGCGGAGCGGCCTGTGGGGTGGCCGAGTGGGCTCGTCCCTGCAGCCCTCTGTGCTCACCTCCGAGCGGCGCGCAAGCCCCTTGGGCTCTGAGGAGTTGACGCTCACACTCCCACGCCCCATCAGGGGTCAGTCCCTGTGGCCTTGGCTTTCCGAGGTGCCCACCCCCGGACAGTCAGGGCCAGCTTGGTTTACTCCCTGGAAATGCCACAAACACCATGGACTGCCTGTGACACATTCTGCTCACGTTGCTAACAGGTTGATTATTAAAACCCTGAAAACCATTTTGTCTCTTGGTTCTTCCAAGAAGGACACTTCCATTTCCTGAGACTGACCTGGTCACTCAGGATGGGGGCAGGGGTCTCCCAGGCCTCAGTCCCCCCACCCTACCCCTCCCCTGGAAGGAGGCCGGATGGTCTCTGTGGCCCCTTTGGGCTCTCCCTGGGGCACAAGGACTGGCCCCCTCAACCCATGAGCACCAGCAGTCCCCTCTGCAGAGACCCCCAGGCCCTCTCAGCGTGCCCCGCCCCTGCTGACACGGGTACCTCGGCCCCTGCTGCACGGCCCTGCCCCACCATTGGTCTGGCGGGCATAGGGTCTGCCCTCACCAGACTTTCCCACGATGGTGACTTTCCCCTGGGCTCTCTGTTGTCCCTTCTCAAACCTTCAGACCAGATCCCGGCCCTCCTGACCATGCCCGAGTGCACGCCAGTGGTGGACCCAGGTCAGGTGGTCTCTGCCAGAGTCTCACCATGGAAATCGGAGATGCAGGTGGGCGCTCGGGGTGGGGGCTCCACAGCATAGGTCATCATCGCCCCTGCTGCTGGGGGGAGTGGGGCTGGGCAGAGGGGTGGGCAGGCGGTGCAGAGCCCCAGCAAGGCCTAGAGGCACCTGCACATCTAGGAATATCCCTGAGCACCCGCCAGGGGAAGGCCCTGGGCCCGGCTCCCAGCGGGGGCGGGGGCAGCAGAGAGGGGTGGGGCTTCCGAGGCCCTGCCGCCCCCTGGAGCCCCTCCAGAGCTGGGATGGTGGGATCGAGGAGTGGAAGGGTGGAGGAGGGTGGGGGCGGCGGGTGCGGGTGTGCAGGCTCGTGTGCCTGCAGGGCATTGCCAAGGAAGCCGTCTGTCCCCTGTTTGCTTTCTGTGCTTCTCAATTCAGGCCAAGGTGGGGGGCCATCTGCTGAAGTGGGCACAGAGAAAACATTTTCACTGTGCGGAAAATTGGCTTCTGGGGGGAGGCTGCGCTCGGCACAGAGCAGCCGGTGCGGCGCAGGCAGACAAAGCGGGCCCTGCCTCAGTGGCGCTGTGCGCGGCCCCCCCTGCGCACCTCCCTCTGCCCCCAGCCCACGCGTGCGGCAGCCGGCCAGGCCGCCCGGCACCTCCTTGGGTCTGCAGGGTGCTGCCCGGGGGGTGCCGCCCCCTCTTTCTCTTCACACTTTTGATGAGATGGAGGTCACCAGGCATGGAACTCACCATGTAACCTGTGCACGTCCGTAGCTCTGACATGGCACGCCATTAATCTTAAAAAATTATAGTAAACATATGTAACATACAATTTACCATTTTAACCCCCTTTGAGTGTGCCGTTCAGTGGCATTAACTAGCTGGCGCAGTCACCACCACTATCTCCGAAGCTTTTCCATGACTGCGAACTGAAGCTCTGTGCCCACCACGCAGTCCCTCCCCGTCCCACCCGCCCCGGCCCCTGGAAGCCTCCACGCCACTGTCTGTCCCCGGGAGTTTGCCGACTCCGGGCGCCTGGTGTCGGTGGAGTCACACGATACTGTTCCTTCTGTGACCGGCTTCGTCCGCTCAGCGTGAGCGTGTCAAAGTCCAGCCACGTCGTGGCAGGTGTCAGAGCCTCACGCTGCCTACGGCCGGGGGATGCTCCTCTGTGTGGCGAGACCACGTTTTGTTTGTCCACTCATCGCTGGCGGACATTTGGGTGGTGTCCACCTGTCGGCCACTGTGACTGGCGCTGCCAAGGACGCGGGCGTGCGAGTGTCTGTCTGAGCCCCGGCTCCTGATGCCTCGGGTAGACGCTCAGAAGCGGAGTTGCTGGATCCTGTGATACTTCTATGTTTAGCTTTTTGAGAAACTGCCAAACTGTTTCTACAGCAGCCACACGGTCTTACATTCCCCCCAGCAGTGCACACGGGCTCCCATTTCTCCACATCCTCACCAACACTTGTTATTTTTTGATAGTAGCCATCCTAATGGGTATGATGTGGTATCTCGTTGTGTTTTTTTAATTTTTTAAATTTCTTTTCTTTTTTATTTTTTTGGGGACAAAGTCTCACTCTGTTGCCCAGGCTGGAGTGCAGTGGTGCAGTAGCAGCTCACTGCAGCCTCCAACTCCTGGGCTCAAGCGATCCTCCCGCCTCAGCCTCCTGAGTACCTGGGCTTATAGGCACGCACCACCACATCCAGCTAATTTTTAAATTTTTTGTAGAGACAGTGTCTTGTTATTAATATGTTGCCCCGGCTGGTCTCAGCTCCTGGGCTCAAGTGGTCCTCAGCCTCCACCTCAGCCTTGCAAAGTGCTGGGACTGCAGGCGTGAGCCCCCGTGCTGGGCACAGTGTGGCACTTCCCGAATGACAAGTGATATTGAGCCTCTTGTCATGGGCTTACTGGCCATTTGTATATCGACTTGTGGGAAATATGTTTGGAAATCTTTTGCCCATTTTTGACTCAGGTTTTTTTGTTGATGAGTTTGTAGAAGTTCTTTATATATTTTGGATATTAATCCCTTATTAGATGATATGATATAATATGCAAATATTTTCCCCTATGCTGTGGGTTCTTTTCACTCTCTTGATGCACGAAAGTTTTTAATTTGGAGGAGGTCCTTATCTATATTTTCTTTTATTGCCTGTGCTTTTGATGTCAGGTCCAAGAAACCACTTGCCTGACTAAATCCTACTCATGCCGGCCCCTGCCCCCGCATAAATCAGTTCTTCTAGCCCGGCTGCGGCTGCCTCGCTGCCACGCGAGCCACACCGGTGGGTCTGCACGGCCCGGCGTCTCCCCACACCCAACCGTGAACCCCACAGGCACAGGCCCTGTCTGTTTTGTTCCTCAGAGAAATCCCTTCTGGCTCAAGTATTCTTGGCTCTGGGCTTTGCTCTTCAGAATTTTGGTTCTCTAAGAATCACAGAATGTCAGCGCAGATGTAGAAAGAAGAAAAAAACAGAAATGCTCTTTGCAATGAGAACCGATTGCTTTCATGTACTAAAGGGACAGTGTAGCTCTTAGGCCAGCTTAACTCTGTTTAAGAAAATGCCCCCTCCCCTGCCTGCAGGGGTCCAGGCTGGAGGCAAAATGTGGAGGGAAGAGAGTGCTGAATGGCTTGGCCGGCAAGGGACAGGGACTGTGGTGTTCGCAGGCATCCTGGCAGGGAAGAGGCGAGAGTCGGGGGAAGAAGAGTCAGTGGGTCCGGCAGGGCAGCGAGACGGCTGGGGTCAGAGGAAGCGCCCTGTGGGGCCACCTGTGAAAGGCTGTCTGTCCCTGCAGACACGAGTGAATGGCTGCTGCCCAGACAGCCGTGGGAACGCTGCTTTGCAGGAGTGAGAGCTGGGCTGTGTCCACCCCGGGCCACCCACTGAGCCAGCTGCACACAGGCAGCAGCGGGATGTGGGAATCCTCCCGGGACACGGGCTTCCACTGTGTGGGGGCGGGAGCTGCACTGGGTGCAATAACATCGTCCCCAAATTCATGTCCCTTGGAACCTGTGACTGGGACCTTATTTGGAAACAGGGTCTTTGCAGGTGTAACCAAGTTAAGATGAGGTCAGGGTGGGCCCCAAATCCAAAGGCTGGTGCCCTTAAAAGAAAAGAAGACGCAGACACACACACAGGAAGGGGGCCACGTGACGACGGAAGCAGAGGTTGGAGTGATTCATCTCTGAGCCAAGGGACGCCGAGGATTGCCAGCAGCCACCAGAAGCTAACAGGGAGGCATGAGATGAATTCTTCCTCAGAGCCTCCAAAGGTACCACCCTACTGACACCTTTATTTTGGACGTGTAGCTTCCAGAACTGTGAGGGGACGAGTTTCCGTTGTTTTAAGCCGCCCAGTTTATGGTATTCGGTTATGGCAGCTCCAGACACTAATGAGGGCGGGAGGTCCTTCCTTTCAACAGCGGAAGAAAGGGAGGGTCCTCGGGGGCTGGTTCCTGAGCCAGACCACCGTGCGCAGGGCACAGGGCAGCGTCTCTCAGCTTCTCCGCTCTCCGGGGTCCCCAGGTTGGTGGCCCCGGGCGTCTGGCAGTGGAAGGGGAGGCCGACAGGCTGTCTGGATGGCACCGCATGTGCACTCTGGGCCCACCTGCAGCCAGTTTTGGTCTCCGAGTCTTGGAGCAGAGAAAATGGGCGGGAGCAGGGTCACTGACACCAAAGAACGTCTGAGTGGCTTGGGAGGACCAAGCTACGTGTGAACCATCCCTTGCCAGGACAGTGACACACCAGTGTGTCCCCAGACTCTCTTCGTGGGAATTTGGCGGGCAGAGAGGCCAGAAGGACATAGGATTCCAGTAGGTGACAAGGAAGGTGGCGGGAGAGCCACGGCGAAGGGTACAGCAGGGTGGACAGAGGTCCCTGAGCTGAGGACTCGGCCACCTTGAAAGGCTGAGGAGGAACCTGCCCAGCCACAAAGGGAACCGGCCTGGCAGGAGTGGGGACAGAGAGAGCAGCAGCAGTGAGTCGAGGGCAGCTGAGGGTCTGGTCACACAGGGTCTGCAGAAGGAGAAAAGCGGCCAGCGTTGGCATCACTCGTCGCTGGCCTGGTCACAATTCCATGGCTGAACAATGTCCCTGAACACCAACCCCAGGCAAGGCCACCATGTGACTGAGATGGGTTGAGACAGAAACAAGCCCGTGGTTGTCGGGTGTGAACTCGGGCAGAACGTGGACATCGTCTAAACCTTCCCCTTTCCCGGCGAATTTCAGTGACTGCTGCTGCTTCATCAGTTTCAGCTCCGGCTCACTGTGTCCCCCACCTTCCTGGCAAAACCTGTCGAGATACTTGATCGTGGACTCACCCGTTTCCCTGAGCCTCTCCCACTCCTCCCCAACCCCACACCCCACACGTCCTTCCTGCCTCCCTCTTGCGGAGACGCCCCGCACTTCCCTGTGGTGCGAGGTCTTCATCGTAGCGTCCGGTCAATAAACCTGGCTCCACCCCCCCGCAGTGTGTTCCTGGGTCTTTGGTTGGGCTCTAGGGGACGCCTCGTAGACCGGGGGGAAAAGTCAGGTTTTACTCTCAGGGATATGGGAAGCCACCGTGTGTGGCTTTGAGTAGAGGAGAAAATGGGAAGTGATTTTGGAAAGAAACGTTCTAGGGGGGCAGCCAGAAGGCTGTGTCTGGGGTGGAGGTGAAGGGCAGCTGGAGCAAACTGTGGTCGCCTGGGGTGGGGCAGGGCTCCTTCTGCCCTGCAGGTGGGCCGGGCTGTGAGGAGAAATGAAGATGGCCTCTGGATGTCAAACTGCCTTCTAGGAGCTTCTGCCAGAAATCAGTCGCAGAGAGCTGGACAGGGTTGTTTGCTCCACCTGCCCCAGGCAGCCAGAGGATGCCGAGCACCCCAGCAGGGCACAGAGGTGCCCACTGCTACTGTCACCATAACCCCTCTGAGCAGAGGGGCCACTGCACTCAAGATAGCCTTTAAGACAAAGAGTTTGGGGCAAGGACAAAATCAACCTGGACCTGCAAGCACCAAGGAGCCAGGACCACACAGGGCCCGGGTGCCCCCATTCCCCACATTGTCTGTTGAAGCATGAAAGCTGGCAAGGTCCTTCCCATGGCCCTGGAGAAGAGGCTCAGGGGACTGTGTGCCCAGCAGGGAGATTGCTGACAGCCGTCAGAGTGGGGCTCAGAGGGAGGAGTGTCCCCTTAGCTCACACTGCTTCTGACTTGTGCCCAGGGCAGGCTAGCCTCCCCACGCCAGGGGCTTCTCCCAGGGTGCCTGGACCACAATGGGCCTCCTTGCCCTGTTAGGGTGAGACCATGTGGGTGTGTATGTAGGAATGTGTCCCTCTTGGGTTACTGGTCCTAGGAGTCCCCAGTGTTCCCCAGGGAGTGCAGAGGCAGAGGGGTGGCATTGGCCCCGGGCTGCCTCTCCTCCTCCCCGACCCTGCTGCACTGGAGGCTGGAGCCCTGTCAGGCCTGCTTGTTTGGATTCCGCCCCCCACACCTGGCTAACAGGCTCCTCAAGCTTCACTGGGACCCTCTCCCCCCACCCAGCCCCCTCAACCCTCCACCTGACCTAGAAGGCCAGAGGAATTTGGGTCTGTAGAGACATGGAGCACAGAGCACTCACCGCGGCTCCCAGGAGCCCCTCTGCAGGGGAAGGTGGGGCTCTGGGAACCAAGGGCTGCGACAGGCCCATCACCCCACCTTTGCTGAGAACTGCTGCAGGGGTGAGGCGGGAAGGGTGTTAGGGAAGAAAGGGAACTCTGCCCTGCCCGGTCCCACCCGAGCCTCCATGCGCACTCATACATAAGGGTCTGTGGGGGACTGGGGCACGTCCATGCATTTTGTTAGAAAAAAGAATATGCAATATAAATGCATTAAGAAAGAAGACGAGAAGAAAATATCCTGAAACATCAACAGCGGTTGTATACGGCGGGGGGATCAAGGATTTTTATACGGTACTTTCATGTGTTTTCCAAATGTTCTACACTGAACACGTGTTAGTTACATAATTTAAAAGTTATTTATTTATTTTTAAACCAAATTCTCCAGGCGACTGTGTTTTTCCCCAGTTGCAGTAACTTTCCTTTCAGTCAGATTTCTGGGTGAACCCAAGGGACACGGCTGCCGCCCCAGCTCACGTTTCCTTCCCTCCACCAGACATTGGATGCGCTGGGCCGGGCGACGGCGGGCCCCGTCCTCAGGGAGCTCGCAGCCGGGCGGCCTCCCGCCTGCCTCCCCTAACCCTAACCCTAACCCTCCCCTCCGGGCCGAGGCCGGGCCCCTCCTCCCGCCGCCGCTGGCCCCAGCCCTGAGCCCGGGGGAGGCAGGCAGAGGGTCCTGGCGACCTCCGGCCAGGTCTGGGGAGCGGGCCTGGGGGCGGCGCGCGTGCCACGGGGACAAGCTCCGGGAGGCGGTCGTGGCTCACGGCCCCACGGGCTGGGGGCTGGGACGGGCTCCCTGCGGCAACCCCTGAGCTCCCCAGCGCGCGCCCGCGGGCGGCAGGACGCCCGTGAAGCCGGAGCGCGCGCGAGAGCGGCGGGCACGCCGGGCCCAGGTCCCGAGCACGGGGCGCCGCCGACCGGCTACGGGAACGCGGACGCAAGGCGTGGTTGCCACAGCAACGCGGTCAGACGCGCGGCGATTGGCGGAGCCTCCGACGGCGAGGCTCGGAAGGTGTCTCGCGAGAGCTCGGTATTGGGGACTTCCGGCCGGCGGTGGCCGGCGAGGCGGGGCTTCCGGCCAGGGCCCAGTGTTCTCTGGCCACTGTCGGCTCCGCGGCGCCGGTGCTGCCGTGTGCCCGGCACGAGGCTGTAGGCGGGAGCAGCCCCGGGCCGGCCCGCGACGGCCTCTGGAAGTGCGGGGCAGGCCGGTGACCCCGAGCTCAGGGACGAGGCCGATCCGAGCTCGGGCAGGGCGGTGTGCTGAGGGCCCAGGCGCCGCCATGCACCGCAGTGCCCAGTCCCGGCTCCCAACTCGGGCGGCCGCGGGGCCGCCTTTAAACGCCCTCGTGCTGCAGTGGCCCCGGCCCGCCTCCGCCGTGCCCGCCTCTGAAACGCGGACGCAGCTGCCCTGCGGCAGCCCCTGCCCGTTGCAGGCGCCTCACCTCGGTTCTCAGGCACAAGGCGTGGCGTCCTCGACCATGCTGTTGGCTGTGACTTCGAAATACCCCGTCTCTGACCACTCTCCCGTCTCTGCCGCCGCGCTGGGCCAGGCCCTCTTAGCCAGGTCTCCCCGCTTCCGCCCTTGCCCCCACTGAGTCTCTTCTCCACACAGTGATCCCAGGAAAGTAAGGCAGGTCATGCCCCTTCTCTGCGTTTCCGTTTCCGTTGGCGAAAGGCAAGGTCCTCACTGACTACCAGCCTTCCCAATCTCTTGGCTGATTCCTGACCTACCTGCTCCAGCCTGCCTCAGGGCCTTTGCACTTGCTGTTGTTCTCTGCCTGGGACACTCCTCCCTGGATACCCTGAGTGTCTCAACCTCAAGGGCATTGCTTGAGAGTCACCTCCTTAAATAGAGTGACCACCTATTTAAAATGCTCCTTTCCCCATGCAGATGTTCCTTGTCTTAGGATGGGGCTATATCCCAGTAAATCCATCATAAATTGAAAACACTGTAAGTCACCTTACGGTGGGTTTATCCGTAAGTGGACAAGCATACTGAGTGTGCTCTCACCATGGTAAAATAAAACACTGAAAGTGGAACCGTCGTGTCCAGGACTGCCTACTCTGTCTTGTTTTTTCTCCATAGGGTTTACCACCGTCCAACATAATTGATAACATTT
Organism: Lemur catta; assembly: GCF_020740605.2. Taxonomy (NCBI): domain Eukaryota; kingdom Metazoa; phylum Chordata; class Mammalia; order Primates; family Lemuridae; genus Lemur; species Lemur catta. The sequence goes on along the minus strand of NC_059142.1, from coordinate 55,699,659 downwards.
AATACGTTTATTATCTAAAAGCTTCACACGTGGCCTTGATGGCAGAGTTTCTGTCTTTTTGAGATCCAAGTAGGTGCTCAGTAAACACTGAGTGGGTGTGTTTGTGTCCTGTTACTCCTCCTCCTCCCAGAAGAGGCTGGATCAAAGAAATGGTGTTGGTATTGTCTGCGTCCAGGCTGTTGGTTGTAGACTGTTCCAGTTCTACCAGGGACCAGTGGGCTCCCTTTGGTGAATCTCCTAAAGGAAGGGGAACCAGCGTGGGTTGGGTGACTGCTCACTGCTCGCTTGCCAAATGCCTTAGTTCATTCCTGTGAGAGGACTGAGGTGACTCAGGGAGTCCTACTTGTCAGTCACAATCACTGTCACACAAACACTGTTCCTTAGGCTTAGAATCTTCTGGGCCTAAAGATGTCATTGATTCGTGTGGGCAGCTGCTCCCTTGTGCCCAGCACTCTGTTAGGTGCAGAGTTGGACCTGGTGTTGCCCCCAAAGCCCTTAGTCTGGTGGGAGGGAATGACGGGGAAGTAGGGGTGTGCTGAAGCCAGGTGCATGGAACGCACCAAAGAGGAGGAGGGTGGGATCAGTTTCCAGGGTGGGGGCTCTGGAAGTCCTCCCGGGGGCCCCGGGGCCAGCTGTGCCTGCAACGGCTGGGGTGGAGCCTGAGCCGTGGGCGGGAAGGGAAGGAGCCAGTGATCATCCCTCACTTACTCTGCATGGTGTGCCTCCGGGTGCCAACCCCCACGTGTATGATTAGCCTTCTCTTGCAAACAAGGAAACTGAGGCGCAGAAAGGGTAGCCTCTGAGCCAGGGCCCACCACTACGAAGTGCCAGGATTCAGGTCTTTAATCGAGCTCTCTGTGGCTGTGCTCCCCGGGGCACGATGCCACTTCCCAGGCAGGAAGCCAGACACGCATCCGGCTACTCAGAATCGCATCCCAATGTCCGGACAGCCGGCCTCCCTGTGGGCAGTGGGCAGTGGGAAAGGAGCTCTCTGCAGGGCCTGTGGCTTGGGCATCCGTCTGCCAGCCTCTCAGGAGCAGGGCATAGGCCACCCAGCAGCCACGTGCTCCTGGGCCGGTCTGTGGCTCTCAAAGGCATTTCCTTCAGGAGACAAGTCACCTGTTTCCTCTTCCCCCTCCCCTCAGTTCCGAAGTCAGGGGCTCCAGGGCTGTGTCGGCAAGGGGCCATGCTGGCACTGTGCTGGCATGGAGCTTTGTGGCCGGGAATGGACATCTGGTCTTTAACCCCCATGGCCAGGACATCTGTGGCCCCACGGAACTTGGTGGCAAGCAGTGTCGGTACCAGGGTAAGGCCACACTCTGCTCTGCAGTGTGCTTGCCAAGTGACAGAGCATCCCTGACATGACCCAGCTGGCATCTGCCCTTCCACCGAGGCTTCCTGAGGGCAACCCCCGAGGGCCCTGCATGCCAGGGCTCCCCTTTGCCGGGCAGAGTCTGCTTAGGCTGAGGGAGGGAGGAGCTGGGCATTGGCCTTGACCGACAGTGCCAAGGCCAGTGGGCTGTTGAGCCTGCAGATGGTGGGGGACAGGGCATGGCCCCCCCTTGCCCATGACAAGCCGCGCCCGGCGGGCAGAGGCATCTACCCTGCTGTGCAAAAGTTGGAGCTAAAGACTGGCAGAGGGAGGAGCCGGAGGGGCTGCTTCATTTTACAGGTGGGCGCAGGCTGTGAGCAGGGTGAGGGTGCTCTGGGGCTCCCTCTTGCTTACTCCCCGGCTCGGGGTTGAGCGGGGCATCATCAGCTCCGTTTCACAAAGGAGGAATGGAGGGACATTGCCAAGGTGCCCTGGCTGGCCTAGGTCTGAGCGGGCGCCTTAACCCGGCCCTCAGGCAGGGCCTGTGTCTGCGTGTTGTGCCACGGCACGGAAAGTGAGGTGGGGACGCCAGGCCGAGGCAAGGGGTCTCCAGGCGTGGGGGTGGCCCTCCTTCCAGAAACAAGAAGTTCCAAGGTCCCCGATGGGCTGAGGGCTGGATTCAAAGGAGCCCCCTGGCCAGCCCCCAATACCAACACGGGCACACTGCTCCAGGGGTGCCCCTAAAGCTGCTAACCCCAAGTCTGGCTGCCCCCTGCTTGCTCCTCAGCCCTCCAGTGGTCGGATGTCCCTCTCTCTGCTCCCTTCCTGTCTCTCCCTCTAGGCACCAGTGAGGCCAGAGGTTTCCCGAAACAGCCTCTTCTGGACTTCCCGGCCGAGGCCAGGGCTGGTCTCTTAAGGCAGGCGGGACTCCTGCGATTCCCGGTGTATCAGTTGGCTCTGACTGTGTGACAAATTGCCCCAAACGTAGTGGCTTCAAACAACCAGCATTTCTTATCTCACAGACCCCTGGGTTGGCTGGTTCTTCGGGCTTGGACTTCCCGGCTCAGGGCCAGCGCCTGAGCCCCCAGGCTGGGGCTGCCAAATGCAGCCGTGTCCGCTTTGTTTCTGTGTTCAGTGCCCTTCCTGATCCACGGGGTCACACTTTGTCACCCAGGTCTTGAGGAAACAGACATTGGAAATGGTGTCCTTGGCCTCTACTTGCAGCCACCCACCGGGGGCTCAGATCAAGTCGTCAGGGCGGCCCTTCCCTCCAGCCTGTGCCCTGCCAGAAGCGTCCCCCATGCATGTCAGCCATGGAGACCACCCACAGGCGCCTCAGACCCCAGCGCTGCTGCAGACGCAGCAGGGAGCCCCCACCTTCGCGGCACCGTCACTCGTCCTCTTCAACACCACTGTGACTTGGGTACACTCCTCCAAGGGGGGCAGGAAGGGGCTGCCTGTTCCAGGTAACTGTGACAGAACAGCCAGCCAAGGGGCAGAAGAGAGAGGCACCAAGTCCCCTCCCATCAGGGGACTAGAGACGGCATCACAGAGGAAGGGTCTGATCCCCTGATGGGGAGAAGGCCCCCGGGCCTGGGTTCAGCCTGCACTGCAGGGAGTGTCGGTGGAGAGGCCAGGACACACGCAGGGTGGGGGTGGCAGGGAGAGTGTGCTGGGGGCCGGATCTGGAAGGCCCTGAACTTGTGAGCGAAGGGGAAGCATCGACGGGCTTTGAGCCCAAGACTGCCGGGAGCACAACCGAGCTTCAGGAAACAGCTTTCCAGCAAGTGCCTGGGAGCTTTCTTGGAAGCAGGCTGAGTATAAATTATAAATAAACAAACGAGAACCTGCAGCAGGCGTGGGCCCGGCGGGAAGAGGGGAGAGACTGGAGGCAGAGACCTCGTGTAGGAGCTAAGGCGCTCCTTGCCCGTGTGTGCCCTGCCTGCGGCCCCTGCCCCTGCCGCCCCTCCCCCTGCCACCCCTGCCCCTGCGGCCCCTGCCCTGCAGCCCCTGCAGCCCCTCCCCCTGCCACCCCTGCCCTGCGGCCCCTGCCCCTGCAGCCCCTGCAGCCCCTGCCCTGCAGCCCCTCCCCCTGCCACCCCTGCCCTGCGGCCCCTGCCCCTGCAGCCCCTGCAGCCCCTGCCCTGCAGCCCCTCCCCCTGCCACCCCTGCCCTGCGGCCCCTGCCCCTGCAGCCCCTGCAGCCCCTGCCCTGCAGCCCCTCCCCCTGCCACCCCTGCCCTGCGGCCCCTGCCCCTGCCACCCCTGCTCCTGTGGCCCCTGCCCCTGCGGCCCCTGCCCCTGCCACCCCTGCTCCTGTGGCCCCTGCCCCTGCGGCCCCTGCCCCTGCCACCCCTGCCCTGCGGCCCCTGCCCCTGCCGCCCCTGCCCTGCGGCCCCTGCCCCTGCCGCCCCTGCCCTGTGGCCCCTGCCCCTGCACCCCCTGCCCCTGCCGCCCCTGCCCTGTGGCCCCTGCCCCTGCACCCCCTGCCTCTGCAGCCTTTGCCTCAGGACTCTGCAGCCTCCCTGCTGAGGGCACAGCTGGGCCGAGGCTGCGGGCAGGGCTGGCCTTTGCCAGGCTGCAGGGGGGAGGCCCGTGCAGACCCCGTGGTGGGGGCTGGGGGCCCGCCTGCTTCTCACCCCCGAGAGGTGCAGGCCTGAGCCTCCCGCAGACCAGCACAGGCCCGGTGGACACTCTCCTCCGTGTGGGAGGCATCTCACCAAATGCTTGAAGGGGGAAAAATTCCCGTTTTCTTAGTTTTTTTTTTCCTTTCTATTTTTTGATTATTTTTCTAGATGACTTCATTTCTAAGAAGGGGGTAGTGGAGAGGGAGGAGGAGGAGAGAGGAGACGGAGGGAGGACTCGGGCCCCGGGGAGGGCCGAGGGGGTGGCAGGAGAAGCGCCGAGCGAGGCTGGGGAGCTCCGGCCGGGCCCGTGGGCCGTCTGTCCTGACCCCGCATTTCCAGCCCGGTGTGGGCATCTCTTCCTCCCGTGGGACATGCGGCAGCCGCACCCCACCCCCTGCGGCAGAAGCCGGCTCTCGTCCAGCGGGGTCAGGAGGGGAAGGGGCTTCGGGAGCTGTGTCTGGGGTGTGCCCTCCCCCCTCCGCCTGCCCCACGGACAGAGCTGAGAACGATTCCCGGGACGGACGTCGCCTCATCCCACACACCGCTGGGAACCAGCAGAGCCCACTCTGGCCGGCTCATCGGAACCCAGTGCAGGATATTAGGAGGCTCATGGAATCCTCCAGGGAGCCTTGGTGGTGGCCTTGGTGGCCAGAAAACCAGGGGCAATGCCCAGCCACACGGCCTCCCACACTGGGCACAGACCCCACAGCCCACACTGGCTGCCTCGAATCCTGGGCCCTGTGCCATCACCCTCGCCAGACAGGGGTCCTGGGGCGTTTGCTTTCTGCTGCTGCTCACTTCTGAGCTCAGTCAGGTGGTCCGGGCGCCGGGCCGGTCCTGTGCCTGCAGCTGTAGCTGCAAGAGCGCAGGGAGCATGAACGCAGAGCTCGGCCTGAAGAAGGTGGGCTCCGCAAGGCAGGGAGCCCCCGGGCACGGGAAGGGGGCTCACGGGGTGGAGACACCCCAGCACCCCCCTTGGCCCTCAGAAGACTTTTCCAACCAAGTCCCCAGCGGCCTGCTGGGCTCCAGGGACGGTGCCAGGCCGGGGTGGGGTGTGACAGCCTCTGGGGGTCAGGAAGGCAGAAGGACCCACTGCGTGCTGGGACCCAGGTGGGGACAGACTCTGGCCTGGTCTGAGGTGACAGCCAGCAGGGCTTGTGGCTCCTCCAAACCATGACCTCCCCAAGCTCCGACCTGGAGCCGCTGGGGCCTGGGCTGGGGGCGGGGGTCGGGGGGGCCCGCAGTGACAAGCGAGCACCAGCCGGACAGCGCAAGCCACCAGGAACTCACCCCCTCATGGAGACCAGAAGCCCCATGTCCCTCGAAGCCCTGAGGGAAGGTCAGTCCCAAGCCTCTCTCCCAGCTCCTGGGGGTGCCGGTGACCCCGGCGCCCTCGGCTTGTAGACGTGTCACTGGCCCCCCTTGTCTAAACACGGCCTCCCCCGTGTGTCTGTCGTAGACCCCCGATCTCTCTTTCAAGGACACCTGTTTTGGGGCTTCGGGTCCACCCTACGTGCAGGATGACTCCATCGGAAAATCTTTAACTTCTTCCATCTGCGAAGACGCTCACTCCACACGAGGTCACGTTCTGTGGCTCTGGGTGGACACATCATTTGGGGGCACAGTTAGGTCCACTACAAGGGGTGAGAGAAGTGAGCACTAACAGCTGGGGGACGGGAGGAGGAGGAGGAGAAGGAAGGAAGGGGCTGGCTGGCGGGAAGGAACGTTTGGGCAGAAGCCAGCTGCCGGGGGACTGTCATCACCTCTTAGTTATTTGGGCCGAGGTTGGCCGTGGCTGCTCAAAGGTGTCCCAGTTGCAGGTGCCCTGGGCACCCCCTCCCCTCGGGGGCTCCCGGACCCCCTCTGCGCCTTGGAGCCCAGGGATCTCCCTGCGCCCCCGGAGGCAGGAGAGGCCTCTGTCCCTCCCACCGGGGCCAGCCCCTCTCAGGTTGCACATGGGAGAGCAGGTCCCGCAGTGCCCTCGTCTCCCTGCCCCGTCACCCAGAGCTCTTCTCTCCTGCCTGAGCCCCCTGGGCAGCTGGAGCCATTTCTTCTGACCAGGCCCATCGCGGCCGCGAAGGCTCAGAGGCGGAGAAGCGCCCAGACGCGCGGGTCAGAGTGGGAGCTTCAGGCGTGGGCACGCGGGGCGCTTCCCACGCTGTCCTTGGAACCTCAGAGCTGCCCCTGAAGCAGCCGCGAGTCCCACCTCGGGGGGGGGGGGAGGAGAGGGGCTGGGTGCCCTGCCCGAGTTCACGCAGGCAAACCGGGACTCGAACCCGGAACATCCGACACCACCACACTGGGCTCAGCCCCGTGAGAAACAGCGTCTGCGTCAGGGCTGTCTGCCCTGCTCGAATCCTCCTTGGGACAGGGAACTCACCACCTAACAAAACCTTGGGCTCTACCAACAGTCCTGAGTGCCAGGGGAGCGTCCTTCACCGAGGGAAAGCGCTTTCCTCCGCAGCGCCCCACGCCCAAGTGTCCAGGACAAAGTCTCCATTTCTTTCCCCTTCCCTGAAAAGTAGGGCTCCGGGCCCCTCCCTCCCCCGGAGGGTTTCTGGCCCCATCGACAACATTGAGGACACGTTGTTCCTCCGGTCGTGAGGCAGCTGGGGCAGTGACTTTGGACAGGTGTCTTTGGCACCGTGCCCAAGTCAGGTGCCACTAAGGTGTGGATTGTGCCTGCTCAGGAGGTGACAGTCCCTGCCCAGCGCCAGGGTCCAAGGGCAGGGCCCTCTGGGGGGCTGCCTCAGCATCTGGTCATCGGCCACCCTGGCCACCGTGGGCGCTCTTGGGTGAGGCCTGAGGGGGGCCTTCCCGGGCTCCAGAAGTCACCGTGCCAGAGCTCTGCGGTGATGTCACACTTTGGAAAAGAAAAAGAAAAAAAAGGCAACCACCAACAAACGGAGAGGCTGAGTCACAGCCAGGCAGAGGCATCTGCCGAATCTGAGGGCTGCAGCGGGGAGTGGGGCAGAGCCACCTTGGGACTGGAGGGGAGGGCAGGGGGACAGAGGGCCACCGCCACCTGCCACGCTGCCCTGTACCTCAGGAAGCACCAGAGGACACGTGCCCTTCCAGCCGGGAGTTCCGGACAGGGAGCCCAAGGGGTCAGCCAGACCTTGGGCTGGCCTGGAGCTGACCAGACCTCGGCTTGGGTTCCAGCTCAGCCACAGGCCGGCCGTGGGCCGGCAGCCGCATGACCGGCCTTGGTCTCTGCTGGCTGTGGGGTGATGGCGGCTCTCACGGTCACCGCCCCGGTTACAGGAGCGCTGGGAGAGGCCTCCGGCACGCGCCGGGGCTGAGCACTGGCAACTGCGCTCTGTTCACCATTGTCATGAAGGAGGAGCCCCTAGAGCCTCCCCCTGAGCAGGGATTTGGAGGGTGTGGCCCAGAGGGCCCTCTGGAGCCCCCAACCAGTGTGCTTCCAAGGCTGCTGGCGTCCCTGAGGGGTCCCAGATCAGTGGGCTGGCCTTTGGGGGCAGCCAGGGCAGGGCAAGGTCTCTGCCTCAGCCAGTCTCCTGCGCAGCAGCCTGGCTCCCACCACCTGGCAGGACCCTCCCCACCAGCTTCCTGCTGCAGCCGGGCAGGGCCTGGGGAAGGCTGGCCGGGAGTCCCACTCTGCGATGGAGTGGCCTCACTCGACACACAGTGTGGCCCTGACCTCTCTGGGAGCCATGGCCTTGGGGAGAGGGGTGCTGGCACCCCCGGCAGGAGGCCCCTGCAGGCAGCAGGTGTCCGCGTGGGCTGAGGACGTCCCTGTCCTGCCAGAGCTCAGGGCTCCGGATCCAAGCACACTCCTCCAGGCCCTGAGGCCCTGAGCGGGAAGGGCCCTGCCCACGGCCACCTGGCAGCTGGCATCTGAGCCCTGATCAGGACCTGCAGGGCTCTGCGTCCCCCCAGGCTGAGCCCAGGTTCCCTGAGTCCCTTGCTCAGGAACCGGCTCTGTGGGCCGCTCCCCAACCCTGGAACCCGTGCGATCCCTGCCCCCCTCTGGTGGCTCCTGCTCCCCCCACGGCGGGCGCCTGCCTCTCCCGCCCCCGCACTGCTGGCAGGGAGGGGTTCCTATGGCACCCCTTCCCCCGCACACACTTAGCTCACTGGCAGCCCATCTGCCCCGAGATGGTAGCAGCAGATGCCTCGATGCACAGCGGTGCCTGCAACACGGTCGGCCAGCGCCGGTGGTGGGTGGGGGCGCTGCCAGCCAGGGCGGGAGCCTGGGCTCCCAAACGCCCAGCTGGGGCAAGCGTGCCCTGTCCAAGGCGAGGCCAGGTGGGTCAGACACCCAGATGCCCGCCAGGGCTGAGGACAAAGGTGTCAGTGGGGCTGGAATCACTGCTGCCCTCGCAGCCCCCCAGGGCTCCAGCTACCTGGGGGGAGTTGATGGGTGGACGACTCTAGCAGGCTACACCTTGGGGGCGGGGCTCTGCAGCTCCCTGACTCCCTGGGGGAGGCTCAAAGCACGGGGGGCCTGACCCTAAGCCCCAGCCATCCCCCTCCCCCGGAAGGAGGCTGATGGACCCCACAGAAACACCCCACAGGGGCTGCTACCATCCAAAGTGCGAGCTGAGGTTTGTGGGAGAGGGTCAGCCCCAGCAGGCTCAGGGGTGGGCCCTCCCTTCCCACCTCGCCTGCCCGGGCCCCCTGGCCTCCGGCCCAGGCCCACGCTGCAGGCTGTGCTCTCAGCCCCTCTCTGCTGACTTCTGCTTCCCGTGGGGGACGGGGGCAGAGCAGGGGTGGGGGACCCTGGGCCTGCACCTCCGGGGAGGTGGTAGCCACGGCTCCTGGACCCACCAGCCTCTTCCAGAATTTGCCTGGTTTCATGGGGGCGGCCTGCTGAGGACCTCGAGAGCCTGGCTCTTGGCTGGCTCTGCCTCCCCCAGCCTCAGGGGCATGACTGTGTAGTCAGAGGTCCCAGCTGAGCACTGGCGGGCGAGCCCAGTGCGGTAGAGGCCTCCGGACGGGAAATGCACTGCAGCACCCTCACCTGGGTGACATGGGGGCAGCGCTACCCCAGTGAAAACAGAAGGATCAGCTAAGCTGGGAGCCCCAGGGACCTCTGGTTCAACATTAGGTAGAATGTCCTGATTCCAGAAAAAATGAGAACGTTGCAAGGATCTGCTCACGGGGCTCTGGCTGGCCCACGGCGTTCCCGGGTGAGAGAGGAAGCGGAGAGAGGTGACGGGGGTCTTCGTGCCGGCAGAAGCCAGGCCTGCCCAGGACACAGGGACAACTTGAGTCCTTGGGACCCCACGAGCTGAGACTTCCCAGAGCAAAGGAGCATCTGAAAACCAGAGCAGACTCCCGCGCCCGCGGCCCACGCCCCCCACGCAGTTCGCTGTTTTCCTCCGCCCGGCCCGTGGGGCCCGCGTGCAGACACACGCACACGCGCACGCCCCCGGCCGCCTCTGCCCCCTCGCGTCTTGCGTTTGTTTTGCTCCGCAGGCTGGAATGGGGACACGCTGCTCTCTCGCAATTGGCAGTTTCCTCCAGTCCCCCCGCGGAGGTGCCATATGTCAGTGTCATGAATAGGCACGCGGCTCCACGCGTGGGGGCTGGGACGTGGCAGCTGCCAATCACCCGCTGAGTAGACGGGGGTCGGGGCTAGCAGAGGGGCGGCAGGCAGGGGCCTGCATGGGCAAAGGCGTGGGATGGGGGGGTCAGGGCAGGTCCCTGGTCCCCACCAGGGTGGGACACAACCAGGCGGCCAAAGTGCCTTTGCGAAAACAGCACAACCCCAGAGGCCTGGGCATTGGCCTCACACGCAGCCAGAGCCCCCAACCCTGCCCCTCAGCCTGTGGCTGCCCACGTGCCAGCCGACCACCCCAGCCTCCTCCTCCCTACGCCCCTGCCCGGCCTGCGAGCCACCTGAGCCCTCACCAGGGAGGCAGGGGCCAACGTCTCACCCGGGCGGAGAAGAGGGAACCGAGTCTAGCCAGCACCTGCCCCAGGCCAGGCGCCGTTAATTCTCTCCACTCTCCTGGGAACCGAGCATTATTGCCCCTACTTGACAGATGAGAAAATGGAGGCTCAGAAAGGATTTAAGAAACTGAGTCTTATGGCTCCCCCATGGCAGAGCCGGGTCGGCCTCAGGTCTGCCGATGGATGCTTGGCCAGTGGTTCTGTGCCCCTGCCTGGCTCGGCCTGTCTCCCTGCTGTGCCTGGAGCTCTCTGCCCGGCTGCCCCCAGCCCTGCCCAGCTCTGCCCTGGGCCCGGGGCTGGCCCCTCCCTCCTCCCTGCCCTGAGGATGGACCCCCTCCCCCGACCCCCAGCCGTCAGGCTCCTCTCTTGCCCCCGACCATCCATGCCCGATGCGCAGGTGACTGGCGTGGACGGACGGACAGGCAGGTGCTGAGCTGCGTGCTGCAGCAGCCTGGGTGACGCTGTCCCTGGGGACGGAGGCGAGGCCCCCGCCCGGCTCTGGGCACCACAGGCCCTTTTCCCTCATTCCCGGCCCTGCTGGAGGCCAAATCGTGGATGGGATCAACCGCTCTGGGTTAATTGGCCGCCGCTCCCTGCCAGCATGACGGATCCTGCTTGACATTTCCCCAGACAGTGAATTGATACCCAAGTAATTTGTCATGGAGACCTCATTATATGCCAACTGGGTCCCCTAAGCTGTTAGCGTCTGTGCCCCAGAAACAAGATTGGCAAGTTAATAATGGAGCCTTAATCACGCTGTTCCCTGCTGGCACTGGAAGAGAATTGCCCGGAGACAAGATGGGGCCCTGGCGGGAAGAGAAGATGCTTTCCTGGAGCTGGGCGTGAAGCTTCCAGAGAGATCCCAAGGCCACTGCCCCTTCTGGAGAAGGTCCCCTGACCTCAGTCGTACCTTCTTCTGGCAACTGCTTTGATTTTCCACAGAGAAATCCCTCTCTCCACAAGGTGGGCTGAGGCAGATTCCAGCCCAGCCCTGGCCACAGCAATGGGGTCAGGGGAAGGCACGTGACTCAAGCCAGGCCAGCCAACGCATGTCACCGGGGGCTTTCGCTGGAGCTGCTGGGGTGGAGGGACGCACTTTGCCTGGGATTATTGCGCAGGAGGAGGTAAGGCTGGGCTGCTGCTCCCGTCTTGCCCCCAGGAGGGAGAGGCCAGACCCAGGGCTGACGCCCCGAGAGCCAGCTCTGCCCCAGAGGGAACTAGCAGGGCCCAGTCTTGCTCAGGTAGGTTTCTGCTACATGAACCTGGGGAGTTCCGATCATGTACGGGCTGGGGGTCTCAGCAGATCCCAGCCCTTCTGCAGAGGCTGTGGGGGGACCCTGGGGAGGAAGTCGGACTGGTTCAGAAAGGCAAGGCCTGGGCCCAGGGCTGGGGGACGGGCAACCTCAGGGGGTCTTCTGGCCCTGCACGGGCTGAGGAGGAGGGGGAGTAGGTGGGACCAGAAGAGGGGAGGCTTCCTGTCACCCGGGGGCGCAGGCAGCCCCGGCAGACACCCCGGCCTTGGCTTCAGCACGAGGACAGCGGTGGCCTCACCCCGACACAGCGCCACAGGCCAGAGGAGGGTCCCCCCAGAAACTGGGATTCACGCGCTCTGAAGCGTGACCCACCATTCACGCAGAAACTGCTGACAGACACCTGAAATCACGGCATCCATGTGTCTTAGAAACAAAAACCAACAACTACCAACACAAGAACTCTCATGGGTAGTTAAAAAACAGCCACTGTCCCAGGACTGCCGCTGCGAGATCGCTGGGGCTCTGGTTTCTGGGCTGGGGCTGAGGGTGGGCTTGTGGCTCTCATGGGTCTCTCCTCAGGATGCCACCAGCTGACGGAGGACACCAGGGATCTGTGAGGGAGGGTCCAACGCTGGAGTGCAATGAAATCAAAAGTCCCTGGTGACAGCTGGTGTGGCGGGGCGCAGGGCAGCCCCTTCTGAGGGGGGACTCTGGAAGCTGGCTGGGTGCTTCTGGCCCAGAGTCCCCGGGAAAGGCTGCAGGCAGCTGAAGGCTCCACCATGGCGGGAAGAGTCACTTCCAAATGGCTCCTCTCACGGCTCATGGCCGGAGGCCTCTGTCCCTGCCACGTGGGCCTGTCCACGGAGTGGCTACTAGGACAGAGCAGCTGACTCCCCCAACGTGAGAGGCCAGAGAGGGAGGGAGGGAGGGTTGCCACCGATGCAAAAGTCACTGTGTTTCGTGATCTGCATTGGACACGACACACCATCACTTCTGCCACATTCCGTTGGTCACACGGACCGATCCTGGTTCCATGTGGCCAGGGAGCTGCACCAATCCAGGAGGCGTGGATCACTGTGGATCTCAGATGCCGGCTACGACAGGGGAAAAATACAATCATTGATGGCCTGCTGTTTTTGATATATCAAAAGATTTTTACTTCCATTTCAGGGTTGGGGATAAATAAGCAGGGGGTACATAGAAAATGAACCAAACCCCCCAAATGAGGCAGTTACTAAGTCCAGCAAAAACAAGAGGTTGCACAAGAAATGTAATGCCGACGCGTGCTCAGCTGTGGACAGCACATGCAAAGAAACAGCACCGTCACCTGGACTCTTAGTCGGCACGAGAGGATGGGGCCGTGGTGCGGGCCGTGGCGCGGGCTGGGGGTGAGGGACAGACCCCAGTCGTCGTAGCCGGAAGTCCCCGGGGAGTTTCTAAATCTGAGAAGGAAAAAAACTCAGCGGCAGCAGCACTGGCTACTTAGGAGTAAACACCGAAAGAGTCTGCTCAAGTAGCAGGAAACGCTGCTGCTGAGGAGGAGGAATGAGGGCAGGGCCAGGGTTCCGGTTTTTCATCGCAAACCTTACAGAACTATTTGATTATTCAAACTATGTACAATGTATGACTTTTACGTGATAAATCACATGAAATTCAAATAACTAAAAAACAAACCCTAAAACCTCCAAGCTGCCTCCAGTCCAAGCTCATGGTCGGGCTCCACAACCCTGGGCAGGGCCCGGGGAGCCGTGTCCCCTCCCCCTCGAGTCAGGGTCCCTCCCTGGGACCTGAGTCTGGGCCCTCACCCCTCCTCTCTGCCTGCCCCCACCTTCTGTTCCCTTCCCCAGGGCAACAGCTGTCCCCACCCCGGGCCCCCCAGCCCGGCCCCACGCCACCGTCTGTGCTGGTGGGAACTGAGAAGCCGGTCCTGCCGCCCAGGAGGTGACTCGGGGACGCCAGGCCTGCTCCATCATGTCCGTGACACCGCGCCTAATTACCCCGCGTGCTAGTCATTTGGTCTCAGCACTGCCGCATGCCTCTGCCTTTAATTAATAACGGGGTAAAACTCCAGCAGCGCCCGGCTGGGGCTGGGGCTGGGCCGAGGCTGGGGCTGGGCCGCTGCTGGGGCGGGCGCCAGGCTGGTGTGTGCCTCCCCCGCTGACAGGTGCGGGCTCCCCCAAACATTCCCTGGTCGCACCCCAAGTTCCTGCCTGACAGACCACAGCCTGGGGGGAGAGCGGGGTGCAGCTTGGGCACTACCCTTGGAGGGGGTGACCCAGGCCTCAGGGCACCAGTCAGACAGCCCTTCAGCCCCAGACACCATGGATTATTCTAGAGACATTGATCCTCACAATCCCACTGACGGGGAAGGAGGCGCAGAGGGGGAAGCGACTTGGCCCAGCAGGCAGCTCGCTGGCCAGCGTGGAGGCCCTGGACCCTGTGCACGGCTGTTCCCACCAGCACACGGAGCCTCAGGTAGAGCCCTCCGAGGGTCTTCTGGGGAGGCGGCGGGAGCGCACATCCCAGGGGTACGTACGGGGGGCGCAGTTGGCTCCTCTGGAGGGCTGGGACCCGAGGAGGCAGGCGGCTCAAGTGAGATGTCGTGGGGGGGCCGAGGATCCCAGCTCAGACCCAGGTCCAAACAGTCCAGTTCCTGTAGCCAGAGGAGGGGGTGGGGCCGGGGACAGCTAGGACCACCAGATGGGCCCCTCCCTGCGGCCTAGATCAGCCAGGTCATTGGCCAGACCACCCCAGCCTGGGTGTGTCCCCCGCTCCTGAGTGCCTTGAGCGAGGGGAGGCTGGGGGCCCTGAGGGGGCCTCGGTGTGACCTGAAGGCCAGGCCAACCCACCTCCTCGGAGGCCCTTCCTCCCAGCCTTGACAGGGTGGGGACCCACAGAGGCCGACAGGTGAACAGAAAAATCTATTTGGATCCACCTTGAATTATTAAATGGTTCAAGAATATTCTTAGCTCCGGGCAGGCTGCAGTCTGTGGAGCCCGGCTTCACCACGGCCCTATTTCAGAGGTTCTGCGGGAAGGAGCTGAGACGCCACTGTACTTGGGGAGCCTCCAGCGCGCCCCTCTGCCTGCCTCGGGGCAGTGGGTGGGGCTGGGGCAGGGACGGGGAGGCACGTCACCCCCCAGACCCCACTGCTCCTGGAACTGGCCGTGGTGTCCCCCTCCAGGTGCTTCTGCGCCGGCCCCCACCCCACCCCACGCCCCCTACCCCCGAGCTGGGACCCTTCAGGACAGCCGTTGGTGGAAAGGGCCAGGCCAGCTCTGGGCTGTCACTGCACATACCTGGGGGTGGGCTGGGGTCCCAGCAAGCTGCTTGTCAACAGTCAAGCTGCCACAGAATCACAGCTCGGTTTACGCGGAAGTCTGACTGCGGCCTGCAGACTGCGGCCTGGAGTCGGAGCGCCCCTCAGAGGTCCTGCTCACACACAGGTGGCCGACTGCTCAGAAGTCACACTGAGCAGTCACGCCAGGTGCATGTGAGAGCACCTCCAGTTACAGACGACAGAGACACAGTCTTATGCGCAGGACAAGGCGAGGACTGGGGTCATTTATCTTTTAAGGAACACAGTGATTCAGGCACAAGACGTGGGGGCCGTGTGCTCCGCCGTGTTTGGTCTTCAGAGCGTCTCCCTGGAAGGCTGCGTGGCCGCGGTGGCGGCATCGGGGGCTTGCGAGATTACGCCGGTGCGGAGATGCGCAAACGTTGGTCTTACATTTGCTACTTTGTCTCACATGCTGGAAGGCCCTTGGTGTGGCCGTAGGACAGGGCTGAGGGGCCCATGGCACAGGCCTGCACCCCACGTGTACTGCAGGTTCTGCGTTAACTTAAACTCTGGCCCCTTCGAGGTTCATGAAACCCCAGGCCAGTGACAAAGCTTCCCAGGAGGCAGAGAACCGCCACCCCCGAGTGACACACTGGCTGTTGTCCTCCTCCTCCTCCTGGAACCCTGCTCCCCCAAAGTCAGGCCTTCCTGGAAGACTCAGTGGGGTGGCTGATCAGTTTCTGCCAGGCCCTTGTGGGGGTCGGGTGTAGGCAGATGGGGATGGAGCCCTGACCCTCTGTGAATCTGGGGCTCAGGTGAGTCCCCAGCAGGGGCCTCACTCCTGTCCCCACGCTGGGCCAGGTCACTGCTGGGCATCTGGAGAGTCGGGGGCGGGGGGACTCCTCAAAAGCCACTCACAGGCTCAACTACCCAGGGAAAAGGAAGATGCCAATGACCAAAAGCAGGAGTGAAGGCAGTCCCCTGGGCACACGGCTGGGGTCTCTGCCTCTGTCACTGACACCTCCTTCCAACTTGACCCAGAAGCAGGACAGTTGTGGCCCACACAGCTGGCCTCACCTGGGAGTCTTTCTGGGGATGCCCCCCCACTGGCCCACGGGGACTGTCACAAGGCCCTTCCTGTCTGCTGTGAGTGGAGAGACAGGGCTGGGGGCCATCTCCTCCAGCCCCAGCTGCTACTGCTTTGGGGTGGGGCAGGGCAGAGCCCCCCTTCCACGGTGAAGGGACCCCTTGGTCCACCGGGTAGGGGTCTTAAGGAAAGCTAGACCCCAAAGAAAGGCCCCAGTGTCCAGGGCTGACAGTATGGCTCCTCCTTTGGCTGCTGACCCTGGAGGCACGAGGGCCTGAGCCACCAAGCTGGGGCGACGCTTGTGCTCTCACCCTGCACAACGGTCCTGTGGGTCTGGCCTGCGGTGCGGATGGACAGCAGCCTGAAATGACCTGGCCATTTCCTACTGTCCTCGTGCCCAAACCCAGCTCCATACCGTGGCGACCACAGGCATGTCCCTAAAAGCTCTCCTGGGTGGGGGCTCCCTGTGCACCCACCGCTGTGACAAGCACAGGGGGTGTCCTCAGTCACAGGATGGGGACAGTGGAAGCCTGCATGGGAGGGGCACACAGGTGCCCAGGAGGACAAAGCACGGCATCGACTGGAGTTGGGACCTGGGCCAGTCCTCTTGCCCAAAGAGTCCCCTTGAGGAGGCACCTGTGGAACATGCTGGAACCTGCTCACCCCAGGGAGCAGACAGGGAGTCTGCAGCACCCAATGGCACCTGCCCGCCCAGCCAGCCCCAAAAGGCCTCTCCCTCCTCCCTCGCCTGCTCTGCCATGGGGAGGGCTCCCCTGGGCTCCGCACCCACAACCCCACTTGTCCTGGAGTGGGCCCACTTCCTGCGGAAATTTCTAGAATAGAGGTTGCACCATCAAGTGAGGGTAGCTACAGAGGCTGGGCCTCTTCTGCACCTCCGCCCCTGCAGTCCAGCCCTACAAAGGGGCTTTAGGGTCAGAGCAGTGGGGAGAGGGGACACAGCACCCTGCCTCACGTGCAGACTGCCCCGTGTGTCCCCCACCCTCGCCCCTCCCTTGGCTGAGATGACGCTCCCCTTCCCCTCCTCCCAGGCCGCGCAGCTGCATGACGGGAGGCACAGGCGTCAGGGGCCGGACGGACAGAAGGCAGGTACTGAGGCCCGGCCACCCCGGCTCGGATCCCTCCCAGGACAGTGCATAGCTGCGCTGGGGCCTGGTTTACAAACGAACCCCGAAAAACAAAAGAAACGAGCAAGCAGAGGCCGGTATGTTCGAAGGGGCGGGTGGAGCAGCAGCTGCGGGTGCCTGTCCAGGCTGGTGGACTCCAGGGAGGCAGTCTCCTGTGCTGGCAGGGCTGGCACTGGCCCGTGGGCTGTCCTCTGCTAAGGCACCCTGACCAGGGAGCACCAGCTGATGCCAGAGCAGGGAGAGACGGCCGCCTCCAACCCACCCCAAGCGGGGCTGTGTGTGCTACGGCCCCATGAGCGGTGCAGTGTGTCTTCAGGGACTGGGCGCTCTACCTGCAGCTATGGGGTGAGGTTTCCCAAAGTCCCTAGAGACCAGCCCCTGGTGGTGGTCACGGTCCCGAGGCCGGAGTTGGGTGGCCAGTGGCCTTTGCACATTCACGGTGCCCAGCTCCACTTGGCAGCCAGCCTTGCCCTGCTGCTTGGGAGGCTGGCTTTGGGGCTTCCAGGTCTGTCCCGGGGCCTTGGCTGCAGTGCGCGGGGGGTCCGGCCGCACTGGTGGGCTCTTCTGAGCCTCCTTCGGGGCCAGTCTTCGGCCCCTGCGTTTTCTGCCTCCTGGTCACGACACTGAGAAAAGAACAGCGTCAAATGCCAGCTCCAGCCTGGACTCCCCCTTGCCCCCCAGGCACATCTGGGTCCCCAGGGCCTGCTGTGGGCCCAGGCAGGATGTGATGGCCGAACTGGGCAGCCCTTGACCCTGGGAGAGCTCAGCGGTCCCCGTCACTGCTCCCCCCGTTCTGAAAGCAGCTTAGGAAGGCCTAGGGACAGCCACCGGCTTGGAGGGAAAATGAGCACAAAGGAAGAGGCGCTCCCGAGTAGTAGGGCATCAGGAGAGGGCGGGCAGACCCCAGGCCTGGGGCATCTGGCAACCTCCACTCAGGGACAGGGAGCAGCCGCTGGGCACGGAAGCTCAGACGCAAGGCCTGGAATCCACACTGCCGGCTGAAACCCGCTCTGCTGCTTATCAACGCTCTGTGCCTCAGCTTCCTCATCTGTCAGACGGATCAGCCTCACAGCAAGGCTGCTAAAACGATCGCACAGTCTGTTTAGAACAGGGCCTTGTGCTGTGAGCTGCGACGGCCTCGTGCCCACACGGCCCGCTCTGTCTCGGGAATCGACAGGAGAGGAACGGCCACATCTGCCTCAGGGGTGAGGACACTGAGCCTCAGAGGGTGCACGGCTGGGTCGTGTCTGACCCCAGAGGCCATGCCCTTCCTGCGGAGCCTGTGCCTTGGTGCCTCACAGGATAATGGGCCAAGAAGGGCTGAGGCCAGCCCTGTTGGGCGGTGGGGCTTGGGCCAGACAGCCATGGTCTGAGGGCTCTGCGGAGGGATGGTGTTTCTGGAGAGTTCTCGACAGACTCGGGGTCCACACCATGCTCCCCTCCCTAGAGGACCTCTCCTGTGTCCCCACCTGGGTATCTGCCAGATGCCTCCTTCATGCACCTGCCCGGCCTCTCCACACACTCACCTCTCCCGCCCGAGCGCGGGTGGCCCAGGGAGCTCCAGGGTCTTGCGGACGTGCTCTCGGGAGCGGATGTCAGCCTGGAAGAGACGGGAGTGGTGCCGGGTCCTGAGCTGGCCTTTGGACCACCGTCCCCTGCCCAGCAGCCTGGTGCAGGTACCTTCATTCCCTCCGCGGAAAGCCCACTGGGGCACACATGCCACACGGACACCGCTTTCTGGGCATCGGGGCAGTGGCCCATTGGTGTGTGGGTGACAGGGCTGCCCAGAACCTCGGGGTCAAGGCCCTGCAACAGCAGTTTCCAAACCCAGCCTGGCAGTCCCCGAGGGGCCCGAGCAGCCACGAGGGGACCAGCTGAGGGTGGGTCCTGGGTCTCCTCCCCGTGTCAGCTGGAGGTGCTCGGCTTCCACTGGGTTACAGCCTGTGCTTCCCTGCAGGTTTTGCTTCAGCCAAAGGTTGTCCTGCTAAACCCTCTTCTCCAAGAACTCTCAGCCCAGCCAGTCTGTCCCGTCTCCCCGACTAGTACCAGTGGCGACCCCTGTCCCGTCTCCCGGATCACCAGAATAAAGAGGGCCTGTGGGCTGCAGGTGGGACCAGGGCAGATCCCGGCACGGAGAGCCATGGAACAGGGCTCAGGTCTCAGCGGAAGCCCCTGGGCAGGGTGGCCTTGGGAAGCCCCGACCCAAGCTCAGAAGGGCTCAGATTAGCTTCAGGGCCACATGACTGACCGACAGCAACAGCTAATCCCTCAGACTGCTCCTGCTTCAGCTCACAGGGAGGGGTTGGAGGGCAGACGCCCCATGAGGGCGAGGCGGCCCCTCCCGCCTTCCCCTGCAGCAGCCCAGCCTGGCGGGCAGGAGGGCACTGCGCCAGAGCAGCGAAGGGCCCAGACACCACGACGGGAGAGGGTGGACGCTGCCCCACCACGCACGCTCTCCCAGGAGCTTCTGGAGGCAGAGTCAGGAGGGAAAACTGCTAAGAGGCGAGTGGGCCCAGGAAGAATCTGCCACGAGCCAGAGCCGCCCTGTCGGACAGGACCGTTGCCCCCTCCCGGCAGCGGGGGGCTGGGGGCTCCCAGGTGCAGGGTGGGCGGCACGTCCTATCCATCGCTGGCTCTTCTTTCTCTGCTGTAGACCCAGGATTTGGCAAGCTCCTCACGGTGCTGAGCACAGAACCCTTGCCCAGTTTCTAGGTGCTCAAGGTACCTTACAGGCCAGCTGGCCCCTCCCTGGCAAGGACAGGGGCCACTGTGCCCGTCGGGCAAATCGAGGCAGAGAGGGACAGAGGCCTGCCACACCGCCCCCAGCAGGTCTGCGGCAGCGCAACCTAGAGTTCCCGGGGCTGAAGGCTTAGGGCGAGTTTCTTGCGTTTTCTCTCAGGCCACACGGGTGGGTTGGAAAGGAAGAGGAAAGGGGACACAGCTCCCAGGCTTGGGAGCCCACGTACCTACGACCTGCCAATGCCCGTACCTACGACCTGCCAATGCCCGGGATGGGGAGAGAGTGAGGCCGAGTGCCACGGAGGTGTGCGGGCTGCTGCTGCCCCCTGGAGGCCACGCCGCACGCTGCAGCCGGGAGGCCCAAGGCCCAGGAGGTGGGAGCGGCCAGGGGGCATTTCCGCTGCGCTGCAAGCCCTGCCCCTCTGCTGGGTGGCCGCCAGCGCAGGCTGTGGGGCAAGGAGCGGGGAAGTGGGGGAAGCAGCAGGCCATGGGGCCCCCGGTCAAGGCCGAGCACAGCAAGGCCAGCAGGGACCATCTTGCACCCAGCTGTGTCTCTCGCCAGGAAGGGTTTCTGACAGGTTCACAGAACTCTGACCCCTGCATCCCAGAGCACCAGTTAAGGTGCTGGGTGCCCAGTGTGGCCACGCCCCTCAGTCCCCCAACTGGTGTCCCGGGTGCCAGTGCAGCAGTCCTGCAAGGGTGTCCTCCCTCCGGGCCCTGAGGGGCTGACTGGGGACTCTGGGACAGCGCGCTGATACCAAATGATTCTCAAGCGACCCTGGTATCTGGGCACGGGAGGCTCAGAGAGGCTGAGGCTGCGTGGGGGGCACAGCAGATGACCTCCTGGGAGCTCCGCAGCCTCGGGTCCACGCTCCTGCCCCTAGGACCCAGCAGGGGCCGGCCAGGCTCTCCAGCAAGGTGCTGTGGACCTGCCTTGCCTGGGGTCCTGTCCTCATGTCACTGTGTTCTGACCCCAGGTGAGCTGATGGGGAGCTCCTAAAGAGCAGATGGTGGGGACCAAAGAGCCTGTCCCCCCTGCCACACCCCGTGGCCACCCACCCACCTGGCGCACAGGCTCGGGGATCCGGAACCTGCAGCAGCGGTGGGTCAGGCGCACGGCTGTCTGCAGGCCCGTCTTGTGGCCCACAGAGATATAGAGAGGCTTGGTGCTGTGGTCGTGGCTCCTCAGGGCCTGTGACAAGGAAGGTGAGGGCAGTCCTATGCACTGGCCACAGGGGTGGGGTCAGGGCCGGCCTTGGCGGCTGGGGCTCTGACAAAATGTCCCGGGCAGCAGGAGAGGGCCTGGAGGTACGGGGTGCTCTCAGGCAGCTTTCCTGCGCTCTGGGGACAGGGTGGGCCCCGCACCACAGTGGGCGGGGAGGACACAAGTGCACACACCACATCCCAGGGCCACTGTGGCCGGAAGAGGGGGCGGTGAACACCATCCGGCCTGGGCATGAGTGAGCGCATGCGTGTCTGTGCATGTGCATGCGTGTGGGGAGGAGCCCCTGCCCAGGCCACCCTGCCTCTGACACAGGCCCCTGCTGGGGCACAGGGCCCGAGCCACGCACCATTCCCAGGACGGTCCCAGAGCTTCCCGTCAGAGGGAACGAGTCTCCTCCAGCCTGCAGGAGCTGAATCTGGGAAACGGGAAAACACTTGGCATGGCAGGTCTTTTCTCGGTGAAGGGCCGGCGGCGCTGGCTACTACTGAAACAGCAGCTGCCAGGCCAGGGACGCGAAGGGCCTGATCGCACGCAGGAGCCTCAGCGGGGCACAGCCGCAAGCCTGGGGAGCACCGAGCACGCAGGCGGTAGCGCAGTCGGGCCTGCGTCAGGCCACTGCCCACGGGCCTTGTCCAACCCTGGAGACAGGGGCTGAGGGAAGGCCCAGGGCCACAGCGCTGGCACGCAGAGGTGCCAGAATGGCAGATACACAGGAGTTACCCACTGCCCAGTGGGCCGCGGCCAGCGCCGAGGCCATTTCCTGCTGCTCTTTCCACTTTGGGCATATTTGATTCGACTCAAAAAACCATACTTTGAGGGGTGGGTTGGCCCACTGAGCGGACCTCAGTCCCTGTCAACCCAACAGACTCACTGAGCAAATGCTCCATGCAGGAACTCAAGAGCCGGGAGAAACAACAGGCGTGGTCTTTGCTCTCGGAACTTGCCATCCCACGGGAGAGCCAGGTATGTCACCGGCTCCCACCAGAGGGGGTGTCACATTCCCAGTGCCAGCCTCGGGGACCCGGAGGAGGGAGAAGTGGGCAAAGGTAGGGAGGAAGGGTGGTGGGGGCAGCTCTGGGCGGGCCGTGGTGTGTGGCACAGAGACTGGGCGGGGAGACCACGAGCACCTGAGTGTCCAGGGGAGGGGATAGGTGGCTGGACTGGGGCAGGAGTGGGAAAAGCACCAAGCACCGCTGGGATAGCTTGGAAGCCCGTCCTGTCCCCAGGACCTACTTGGGGTGCCCCGGCAGCAGAGGTGAGGGGGACGAGAAAGGTAGGAGGGGAGCTCAGGTAGTCCCAGCACCACCCATGGGACGCAGAGAGGAAAGCAGGGCGGCCCCAGGGGAGAGCGCGTCTTCCTCACTCCAGGCTGGGACCCAGGGACAGTGTGTGCAGGCCAGGTGGCACCCGAGGTGTCCCCGTGCCCAGGCCCTGGGCTCCTGTTTACCTTCTCCTTGTGCAGGGCGTTGTTCTTCAGCCCGTCCACGTGCAGAAGTTTCTTGGCTACCCCAATGCAGGGCAGACCCGTAAGGACGCCAAGGTGACAGGCCACCCCGAAGCCTGCCAGGGAACAGAGGGTGTGGCTGGGGCGTGTGAGCCCTGCAGCCTGGAGATGTGGGGATCTGACAAGCCAGAATCTCACTGAGAACTTGCCCAAGTGAGCAGAGGGCTGTGGATGGGCAGAGGGCCGGGGAGACCAGAGCCGCGACCAGACCACCTGGAGATGAGGCCCCTCTGCCCCGATTTCCCGGGTGTAAGGCTGGGCGGGGGGCCTCCCTCGGCCCGTCGCGGTTGGCTGCCTCACTGGTGCGCTCGCTGGAGACACCTTGCCCCGTTTCTCCTCATTTTCTGGGCTCCAGCTCCTCTCCCCTTAGCAGCTACCCTCCGGCCTCTGCATCTGGCCCCTCCACATCTGGGCCTCCTGCCAGGCGGCCCGCGCTTGTAGTAGCCAGAGTCCTGGCACCGCGTCTAGGCAGGCATGTGGCCACCCTTTGGCTCTGGACCCCCAGGCTCTGGGGACAGCCGCCGGGAGGCCTCGTCTGGGGCTGCAGTTGCCCCACCCTCACGTTTGATCTGAGGGTAGAGGGCCCAGCTCCCCCAGCACTGCTCCCTGGGCCACAGGTCCCGGTATCGGGGGGTGGTGGTGGGGGAACGGGCGCATCTGGTTTCAGATGAGGACCTGGCTGGCAGATGGGGGCAGGCAGCCGTGGGGAAGGCTACTCTGAGCTCAGACCCTGTGACGTCTCGTAGTGGTGAGGTCTAAACTGGATGGTGGCACCTGGGCCAGCGCAGGGCACAGCCGGGGAGGCAGGGGGTGGGCAGGAGCACGGAAGAAGGGGGGGTCATTTCCTGGGTGGAAAATTATGTGTCCTGACAGAGAAAATGAGCCAAGACAGGAGCTACGGGTGCCGGCTGGCCAAGGGCTCACGGCACTTTGTGCAGGGGACGTCAGAGGTGCCCTCCCTGACCCTCTCTTTCAGGAGCAGGATTACCTCGGTGGTGGAGCACCCCATTTCCATCCACGAGAATGACCTGCAGAGCCACGGGGAGAGTCACACGGTCAGCTGAGCTGCCCCTCGGCCCTTAGTCCGGGGCCGTCCCTGGGGCAGACAGTGGGGACTGCCGCTTCTGGCATCCAGCTTTCTATCAGAGAAAATCTCACTCCTCTCCTCCAGAAAGCTCACGTGGTCTCTCCCTGCTACGGGCGGTGGCAGCAGCCTGCAGGGGGCCTTCCTCCCCCAGGGGAAGCGGAGGGGCCTTCCTCCTGTCCTGGGAACGCGGCACCTGCCTGGGGCATGAGGCCCGGCTCCTTCGCCTGCAGCCGCCGCACGGCATCCACCAGGAAGGGCACCTCTCGGAAGGCCAGGAAGCCTGACACGTAGGGGGCTGTCAGGCTGACCATGCGGCTCTCCTCGTACACCACCTGCCACAGGCACCCTGGTCAGCGGGCGGGCGTGACCCCCGGCCACCCGCCCCTCCCTCCACCCTGTAGGCCACCAGCCCATTCATCCTTCACGCCAACAGCCCTCCCTCTCCCTCACTGCCCCCCATCAGCTGACGGGTTGGAAAGGACCAGGGGATGTGCCCTGCAAATCGGTGCTGGGAACTCCCCTCGATGTCATGTGGAAGGAGCCCCAGGACCTGGTTGTAGGAAGAGCCCTGCGTCCGTGTCTCTCTCCGGAACTTGGCTAAGGTTGGCGGCCAGCCTCGGCCCGCCCGCCCCTTGCCCTCCTCAAGTCTCCTCCTTTGTAAATTAAAGCTGACACCTACCCTACCCCCGCCTCCGTGGGCTGTTGGAGGCTCAAAGAAGACAAAGTGGGAGAAAGCACTTGCACAAAGTACAGTGTTTAGAGCCAATATCGTCTTTACACCATGCGGGGCCCTGGGGGAATGGCCATGCCTTCAAAGAGGTTGCCAGAACAGGGCAGGCGACACTGGCTTCATGAAGAGATTTCAAGTAACTCAGAAACAGCACAGGTGTGATCTCAGAGTGAGACGGTCTGACAGAGAACAGAGGTCCCAGCGGACAGGAGAGTCTGAACACAACCCTAAGGCTGCAAACACTCCCAGAGAGGAAGGGGAGGATGCCGTGGCTTGGTGGCGCCCAGGATGGCAAATCACAACTTCCGCTCCCCCAGAGGCCGGGGCAATAATCAAATACACCTCAGAGAACTGATGACTCTGTATTCGCATGGAGGGCTGGAGCTTGTCCTTTCAACACTGTCATCAATAGCTCATAGGAAACTTATCAATGACCCAAAGTGGGGAGGGTCCAGTCCCAGGACTGAAAAGAGAATTTGGATTTACAGTGAGCCCAGGAAGCTGGACCGCAGAACCCCCTGTGAAAGGTGACTTTTCACAGGGACAAGCGTGGAGTTCAAGTGTGGCCTGAGTTCCCACAGGACGACAGTGGCTGTGCATGTCCAGACCTCCCTGCACAAGTTCCAAAAACCAGAGACACCAACAGGAGAGGGAACCCCGACCCCATAACCTCTGCCCGTGGCGTAAGGCGGGGACGAGCTACACGGTGACGTGCACCTCCGTGGGGAAGGACGCGGCCCAGCAGCAGAGCGGCCCGGACACCACGCTGGGCAGCACAGGTGACAGCAGGGCGTGGCGGGTCCTGATCAGGACCGTCTCAGAGTGAAGACCACGGTACCAAGTGACCAAGGAGGGACAATTCAGACAAAGTACAGTAAGAGCCACTGAGGAGAGAAAATGAAATGTAAAGAAAGGTTAACAGTGACGAAAGCAGGCAGGCGGAGAGGACCCAGTGGGCACGGGACGAATGAAGCCGTGCGGCGCCAGCGCTCGAAAGCAGGGTCCGGCAGCACTCCCCAAAGAAAAGGAGCCACCGCACACCTGGGGAAACCGAGCCGCAACAGTCAACTCAAGAGGAATCTCAGTGGGGAACAAGAGTGAACAAAATAGGCAACAGACTGAACAAAAATGCCACTGCGAAAATGTTCATGTCACAACGGTGAACGTAACATAAATGTTAAAACTCTGCAGGCCAGAAAACAAAATGAAACCAGCTTCTAGAGGCACAATAGGGACAAGCCGGGTGTAGCCCCCGGCTCCTGTGGCTTTCCTTGCCGTAGTTGAGAATCACAGAGTGCCTTGGCCGCTCTGAGACCCAGCCAGCTGCAGGTTCTTCCCGGCAGGCTTGAACATGCCCAAGCCTGGTAAGGGTATCTAGGTTGTTGCCTCAAAGCACTGACAGCAACTGGCCTCGGCCCGGACTCAATTCCTTAAACCCTCATGAAACTCCACACCCTGAACCCCTGGCATGGACACACCCGAGTGCAACACCCCTTTCGCTCACTGTCTACCTGGAGGACACACTGCAGCCCCTCGGTCTGTAAGTTCCCCTAGTAAATGCTTTGGACGGATGCCCTGGCATTCACTGCTTCTCTCTTGGGGATCCCAACCGGCCCATCTTGGGACGACACGGGGCACTCCCCTGTGGGAATGCCACCGCTGCTTCTGGGGCGATTTCAGCTGTAGGCTTGGCAGGATGAAGCACGGGGAGATGTGAACATGTAACGGGGTTCAGGTGATGTTGTGGGATTACTATGGTTTTTCACAGGTGTGATAATGACGCTGTAGTTATGCAGGAGAATGTCATTCTCAGGACAGGCCTGCTGGTGTATTCAGAGGTGAGCTGTCACAACTGCTGGGATGTACTCTCAAATTGTGCAGTAGGCACACACTTACACATAAGATATGGCAAAATCAGCAATAGTTAAATCTAAGCAGAGGTATATAGGTATGTACTTTTTTTTTCAATTTTTTGGTATGTTTGCACATTTTGAAATAAAAAATCTGAGAAAAGAAGAGTCAATCGTGCAATTAGTGTGTGGGCCAAATCTGAAAGGCCGGTGACCTCTGAGAAGATCTGACAGTTTCAACATAAGCCAATGACACACGCCCCCTAGAAAGCTAACTGTTTTCAGCTGCACTGACAGAAATGGTGTGTGAATGGCAGGGCCACTGCACTGGGCTGAACTAATCTGAGGTGCTGTGTTCAATTCTGGGTGCCAGGTGCAAAGACAGACCCTGCTAACGAGGGCACCAGAGGGCCATCCACGAGTGAAGGACGGGAACCCAGTGCAGCCTTTCGGGACGGAGCGGACAAGGAGGGGAGTGCGGGGCTGTTTCAGCAGCGGGGGGGGGGGGGGGGGGGGGGGGCACAGGCAGAAGGCAGGGGGATCTGTTCTGTGTTTTGCTGCCCGAAGGTGGAATCGACGGGCAGGACACAGACGAGAACCTTTCAGCTCCCCATGGAGGAGAATGCGCTGGCCGTGCTTCAGGGTCCAGCCAGGGCACGGCCACGTCCTGAGGCTGTTGCTGTCAGGGCTCCTGACCACGTGGAAGGGGGACCGTGGCGCCCACTCCAGCCTTGCTGCACAACCACAGGGAAGCTTGTTTTAAAAAGCTGACCCCACACTGGACTCTGGAGATTTTCTTCCCCTAATACATGGGGTGGGGCTCTGGAATCTGTATTTTTTTTAACAGCTTTCCTGAGATTTAATTTACACACCACAAAATTCACTTGTATAAAGTTAATTCCCTGGTTTTTGTATTTACAGAGCTGTGCAACTATCACCATAATCCAATTTTAGAACACTGTCCTTACCCCCAAAATAAGCCTTGCCCCCACTAGCAGTCACTCCCCATTCATGCAACCCCCTAGCCCTAGGCAACCACCAATCTACTTTCTGTCGCTATGGATTTGCCCATGGAATCTGTATTTCTAAACACTCCCAGGCAATGCTGATTCTTCAGGTCCATGGTCAGGCATCTGGGAACAAATGGACCAGGATATTCCAAAATCTTTTCCCTGGCTAAGCTTTCACAGCCCGGGACAACAAATGCCGACTAAATACCCAAGTAGCAAGCACTCTGCTTGGGGTATGACCCTATCCCTGAGAACCTACAGTCAGCGGGAAAAACAGAATTGTCAACAGCTCGCTTTAATGCGATGTGAGCAGTGCTGTAACAGCACATGCATTAGAGAAGTCCTGGACGCAGACAAGGGGGTGGTTAATTCAGAGCCAGGGAGAGTTGGAGGGAGAAAGGAATGCTGTGCTCACCGCTTTCCATACACGCACTCATTTATTCCCCCACCCTGTGAACTGGGTATCAATACTATCATCTTCCTCAAGTTACAGAAGAGGAGGCAGAAGCCGAGTGGTGGTGGGGGGGCAGTGGCAGAGCTGGGGCGCGAGTGTGAGCGATCTGGCTCCCGAGACTGCGCTCTGACCCCAGGGCTAGCCTACACACTGGCCAGGGGACCTCTAGGGGCAGGGACCACCAAATACCCAGATCTGAGCCCACAGTGGGCACTCGATACATCTGTGCTGAATGTGGACTGAAAGGGACCTTCCAAGTAACGCACAAAGCTGCAGGGGCAGGAAGAGGCCTGCCATTTCTGGGAGCAGGCAGAGGAGCAATGACAGGGGAACCATCAAAGCTGAGGATCAGCAAAGGTTTCTTTGTCAAACGCTTCTTTAGCCAAGGCTTCCTGAGCTGTTGACACTAAGAGAATCACCTACCTATTTCAGAAAGATTCAAGTGTCTTCTACGTGCCAGGCATTGGGCTAGGTGCCGAGGCTACCACTGGTGGGCAAATGCCATGGTTTCTACCATCGTGGAGTTTACATTCTGATAAGGGAGACAGGCCAGTTCCATTCCAGTGTGACAAAGAAGTAGTAGAGGGTTGCTATTAGAGGGTCTGAATGTTTGTGTCCTCCCAAATTCATATGTTTAAATTATATCCCATATGGTATTAAGAGATGGGGCCTTTGGGGAGGTGATTTTATCACCATGTGAGGACACAGTGAGAAGTTGGCAGTGTGCAAGCTTGCAGAGGGCCCTCACCAGGACCAGACCATGCTGGCACCCTGACCTCAGACTTCCAGCCTCTCTAGAACCGTGAGAAATAGATTTCTGTTGTGAGCTTCCCAGCCTAAGGTACTAGGCTGCGGCAGCCTGAACGGATGAAGATGAGGGTGCTGAGTGGCAATTCCTGGTCTGGTGGGATGAGAGGGGGCTTACTGGAGAGAGTAATGTCTACACGGAGCCTAAGAGATGAAAAGGAGTTATCCAGGTGAAGAATATTCCAGGAGAGGAAACACTACTGCAAAGGTCGGGCAGCCAAATACAGCATGGCATGTTTGAGGGATTCCAAGTGGGTTGTAGGGTGTGGGAAGGGCTGAGGGTGGTGGTGACAGCTGACCCCATAGCACTACATTAAGCAGGGGACAGATCACCAAGGGCTTTTAAGGCATGGCAACAAGAGTGAACTTCATTTACCATGAGGTCAGGGAAGGGAACTGAAGTGTGGTGCCACAATCACACTTGCTTTTTAGGAAAATCACTCTGCCGCCAGTACCGAGAAAGGATCGCCTGGGCACACATGAAGATACTGCTCAGGAACCTACAGGAGGGGTGATGGCAGCACAAGAAGGGAAGGGGGCTGAGAGGATGCAGCCAAGGGGACAGATTTCAGTGACATTTAAGACGCCGAAAAAAGGGAGCTAGTGAGCAACTGGACATTGAGGGGAAGGAAGGGGCCCAGGAAGACAGAGATTTCCAGCTTGGGGAACTGGGGGTGTGGTGCTGCTGGTCACTGAGATGAGGAACCCAAGATGACAAGCAGATTTGGAAGTAAAGATCATGAGTCAATTCTTAACAATCACACAATTTCCTTAGTTTTTGCCTTCTTTCCCCCTCCAAGCCTCCCCAGCCTATTAATGAAATCCTACAGGACGAGAGGCGGGGTTCTGCCCTGGCAATGCTCCCTGTCCTGGAGCCCGTCTCTGAGCTGCGAGTAACCTGCGCCCGAGACCACCGAGGGGACGGCCCTAGCTCAGCATCCCTCCCGGTTACCTTGAGCTCAGGGTAGCTGAGCACCACTAGGGAGGCACAGGCGCTGGCACTGTCCCCTTTCACGAAGGACACGTCAACGCCCCCGACCCTCTGCAGGCCCGAGAAGGCGGGGTCCCGCTGCCACGCCTCGGTGTCCCGGTCTACGACGCGGGCCTTCAGCCGGGCTTGCTCCCTAGGAGGACGGAGGGTCAGACCGGGCCTAGGGTCCCCCCCAGGCTCCCCCACTCCACCCCCGCGGCCGCGGCGTCCTCCGGTTCCGACAGCCAGTCCCCGGGGTTAGCCCCTCTCCCGCGGGGGAGGGCCAGGGACCCGCCGGCCAGGCCTCGGCAGCGCCCGCCCCCACGGACTACAACTCCCGAGGGCTCTTTCGCCCGCGCGGCGGCGGCCGCTCCGAGTCCACGGCAGGGGCGTTGCGAGGCCGAGGGGTCCGCGAAAGGCCGTGTGGCCTCAGCCCCCGGCGCCTGCGCGTCGCCCGACCCCATTACCGTGTCCAGAGCGACAGGGTTTCCTTCGGCGGCCGATCAGCCGCCGTCTGAGCCATGCCTCGGCCCGCACGTCCCTTCCGGTAACGTCACTTCCGGGAGCGCCTTGCGCAGGCGCTGCCCGCCCTCGTTGCCTTGGAGGCGCCGAGGCCGCCGCCGCCAGGGGCCGCTTCCCAGCGGCGGGGCTGCCAGCCGTGGTCCTCGGGCACTCGTGGCCGCCTCGCGGAGGCCCTGCGTAGTCACACACGCACACGTGCGCCCTCAGGCTGTCCCCGCGAGCGTTATCGCCTGGGGCCCGGGACCGCCGGAGCCCGGATGAGTGACCGGCGCGAGGAGCCCCGGGCCGCCGTGTCCCGCCCGCACGAAAGGACCGTCCCCAGAAGGCCCGGCAGAGAGGGTCTCGTCCGCATTTGCTCTCCCGGGGAAAACACTTTCCTGGCGCTTGTTTTTTCCAGCTGGAAACGGGATTCATAATGCTTGAGTGCAAGCTTAATTAACGAACGTGAGGGGATTAGGGAAGCGCAGGGCGCGACGTAAATGCTAATCGTGGCTCCGATCCATCGTTATTCAGCCCAAGGCCTCAGGTTTTCTCCATCCACCTCCCCAGCCGGTAAGCAGCGTTCCACTTAGCACCTGCTGTGCTCAATCGGGGACGCGCTCCTGTAGCACACTAGCGCGCACGTGCAGGCTAGACGTGGGTAGCCTTACCTCCTTAGCCGGCCCTTTGAGCTGACATTTTCTTCCTAATGATTGGTTATCACTGCAAGTTGGTTTTTAAGTTGGAATTGCCTGAACACACGGGAATAACTGAAATAGCTCATGGCTGTCTCAGTTAACAAATGACAAAATCTTGTAACCATTAAATAAAGGTAAGTAATTTGCACACACAATAATGCCTTCAAGGGGTCAATGATCAGTTGTTAAGATTTTCAGGTAAGTCACCGCCAACATAGGGCTGAAAGGAAAAATAAGTGTGCTATAGGGAGATGTCCAGGGAAATGGATGTGGGCGAGTGAAAATGAGTAGAGGGGTTGGGAGGGTTGGAGATGAGGCACCTAAGTTTCCTAGATGCAAGTGGGTATCATATGAAACGAGTTACTACCTGGGGTCTGGAACAGAAACTGGGGTGAGGAGGCAAGTCTGGCGTCAGGACAAAGTGCGTCTTCCTTGGTAGGCCAGCACGGCTCTTCTAGCTGTGGCGCCAGACCACAGGTCTCTCTCCTGGAGAAACCTTTCCTCTTTGGAAGAGAAAATGCAATTTTCCACTTTTGAGTGGCATTTTTACCACTCAAACCTAATAGTGAGCCTTCCTGCAGCCCACCTAATCCCTCACTACCTTTATTTCCTATTACGAGGCACTCCTCCCCCTCCCACAACCCAAGGCATTGACAAGGGTTAGCTCCTGTCCTTACTCATTGCTGGCTGCAGCTCTGCTGCTTCTGGCAAAGTCATTTCAGGCCGGGCATGGGCCAGCTTCACTCCAGGACTCCACTCAGCTTGTAAGTCTGAGATCGGCCACGGGGAGTGGTGCTAAATTCCACCGTGGACTCGCAGTTCTGCTGTTCTTCTGTCCAGAGGAAAAGTTTACTGTCTCACATTCTAAACCAGAATGTACATTTTCTGTCCTGAATGTTCCAGTTCATGGATACTTCTGCAAGAACATTTCCACGAAAAACCGAAACCCTTCCCAAAACCCTAGTTGATGTCCATGTGCCATGAATAGAAGCTCTGCCTCCAAAGAGCATTCCTTAGCAGCAAAGCTCAAGTTTATTAAAACAGGAATGACAAATATAAAATGTACTTTTGCCTGTGCTAGGCCAGTGTATTTTTGTATAAACAACATAATATTAGATATGACAGTTAAGGCTTTGAAGCATAACATACAAAATGAAACATCTTAATTAAAAACCTTTAATAAAGTGGGAAAAAATTCCCAGGCCAAAGGGGGATGGGGAAAGGCTTTCATAGCAAGAGATTGACACCTGACTCCCACCTGCTAAGGTGTGGCACAGTGAGACACTGGGTGTGAGCTGCCACCCGATGGCCAGGGTGAGCTTCATGCCAGCTCTGAGGTATCAAAGGAGTTCCAAGTACAAGTTGAAGAGATGAAAACATGCCAACCCCAACTCCCCACATCTATTAAATAGGCAGTCTAGGATGCAAATGTGTGTGGGGAGTGGCTTTGCATAGTTCAGAATGATAAAACAATCACAGGTTACTAAATGCAAGTGGATACTGTACGAAATGAGTTACTACCTGACTCTATCAAACACTGAAGAATGTATCAAAGTAACGGACATGCCGGTCCTTCTGCACCTGCTGCCAGTGGTGCCCCAGGTGTGCATGGCCGCGTCCTAGACAAGCATTTTGAATTTCTGTGGCTTTCACTCCTTGGGCCCAGTTTCAAGTTGGTTGAGTCATTAACTCATTTTAAATGCATATTAAGACTATTGCCTCTAACTTGTAAATAGTTGCTGTTCTGATCTCAGTGCGAGTGGGTACTGAGCAACCTAGGAACAAGGATTAGTCTAGAGAGGTCATAAGTATCAAAGTAGATTTGTCGGGGAGAGGGGAGAAATATAACACAATGAGAAAAGCAGCACAAGATCAGGGCTACCTGACTATTTTCTTTCTTCTTTTTCAGAAATTGAACTGGTTTTGTACTCTCTCTGAGTCTTAGTTTTTGTGCCTTGGCTGAGACCCAAATAAAGGCCTAGATATTCGTACACTCAGGGAAGCTGAGATCACACTGAAACTGCATGTTTATTTGGCATAATGCTAGCCAATCAAAAACTCCCCCCAGAACTGCCAAAACCATGCCTTTGATTCAAGTTTAATCAGTGTTCACTTATAATTTAAAAGTGTTAGAATTGTAAGGACCTTTGGCCATCAACCCACTCCCTTCATTTTGTACGTGAGGAAACTAAGATGCCAGAAGTGTCCCTGATGCCCGGCCCGGAGCTCTTCACAATGCAGGCTTTTTGGCTCTCACCCTCTGAGATGTGGCAGTGACTCACGCGGGTCTGGTGAGATCTTGTTAGTTTGATCTTAAGGCACTTACAAAATGCCCTGATATTTCTTGTATTTGTGAGAAAACAGTCTAGTACTTTTTCACATCTTCTTGGAAACCTAGAAATATTTGTGTAGTACTCAGAATTTAAGGTCATGGAAGAAAGAAGAAAACCAGATTCTTTCCTGTGAGTGCAGACTAAATTAGAAAAAAGATAAAAGCAAACTTGAGGACCCTGTTTTTTTCCCTGCCCCTAATTATGCAGTAGTCTGCGGAGGGACCCGTGGCTGAGGAAGTGCTAGAGGTTCCAGACACGGGCCATCACTGCATGTGAGGCTGAGACGCTTCTCTGTCTCTCCTGGGATGTAAACGACGGTGGTTTATTTCCAATTTCATGTAGTCGTCATCGACGCCTCCTAGTGATCAGTTTTCATGGGATGAGGAAGTTCTGGAACATATACGTGGTTCAGAAACAGCTCAGCTTTCGGAAAGCCGTCAGCTCATACGCACATCCTGGTCTTGAATTTCGTGCGACGCCGACAGCTTTCCGCCTGAGCACTCGCAGAGGCAGCGGGCCGGGATGGGACCTGGGCCACGGGTGAGGGGGGAAGAGCCTGGTCCCCCTAGTCTCACCAAAGGCAGCGCGGAGTGAGTGACTCTATCTCATCTGCCGATCCCGTTTCAGTTCCGCAGCCATTTTCCACACGCAGACACAATTTGAGAGCAGGATCTCTTCCGGGAACTGATACTCCATCTCAGGAAGGATTTCACTCTCTTTAGTGTCCATGTAACTTACCAGAGTGTCTCTCAGGCTGAAAAACCAAGAAGAAGAGACAGCATTAAAAAGTCTCCCAAATAACATAAGGGGACCAATGAGTTCTTGCTTTTTCCAGTCCTCAGTGGAATGACAATGTTTATTAAGACCAGCAATACTGAGGGTCAGCTTACAGTCGGCCAACTACCGAGCTACTGTGCTGGGACCCCTGGCACACAACTGCGGCTTCCCACAGGCTGCGGACAGCACCACAGAAGTCTGCGGAGCTTGCCTCGATGGTTGCCGTCAGATGACGTTAGGCACTTTACTAACAGGATGTTTATTTACAGGGCTGTATAAAAAACAAAGCCTCACCATTAAAAAAAAGCTTGTCTACCGTTTCATGTTTTATATTAATAAAGATCGTACATTCTCCAGGAAAGGTATCATTTTTTTCTACATTAAAAGTCCAGGACAGTAAAGATTTATTTAATAAGCTCAAATAATATAAACGTATATTCGGTATATGCCAGATAGCATCATAGAAGAAAATAGCAAATATAAAATGTATTGGTGAGGAAAACTACAGTTTGATTATTTTTAAAAAACAGTAAAGTTAAACCCTTACTTCACACTACACATATCAATCAATTGGTTAACAAAATGAGTGTGTATTATAGAGCTATAAAAGCACAAGAAGAAAACAAGAGGATGTTTTATAACCTTGGGATAAGGAAACACTTATAGGTGTATTTTCCTATGGAGACATTATACGAGAATTCTATCAAATTTGACTTCATGAAATTAGAGCCTGAGACAGCGTTTGTAACACATAACATAAAGACTAATCTCTGTTCTATACAAAGAGCTCTTACAAATCATTAAGAAAGAGATAAAGAGCCTGGAAGAAAAATAACCAAAAGGTACCAAGAGGTAATTCAGAAGAGGATATACAGGCTGATAAATATAAAATATGCTTAGCCTCACCAGTCAATCAGGAAGTACAAGTGAAAGTGAGATACAATTTTTTGGCCATTAGATTGGTAAATACGTAAAAGCTGGTAACACCTTGTGTTGGGTATTCTCACACTCTTTTAGACATTGGTGTAGCTTTTTCTGTCAAATTTAAAATGCATCTTTCTTTGACAGAGTTAAGTCTACTTGTTAAAATGAGAATATAAGACTGCCGTAATTATTTCCTAAAAAGCCCAGTGGAGATTAAAACCAAAAAGCAAGTCCTCAGGTGCCCTGGTCAGGGCAAAACAGCAGGAAATGGGACCCTGCGGCAGGAGAAGAACGATTTCTGTGTCTACGGAAGGTCACGGGGACACAGTGGAGCGCTCGGTACCTGCACTGCCCGGCAGGTATGCAGATCCTACCTCCACTCAGGCTTGAAACTGTCCTCGGCTTGGGGGTTCTTCAGTTTCAAGACCATCATTTCGTGGAGTTCCAGCAGGAAGGTATCCAGGCCGATCTGATTCAGGAAAGTGCTGAGCAGCTTAGCATTCTCTGGGTGGAGATCCTCTTTGTACTTTGAACTGATTTCCCTAAATGGCTCCTGAAAGGACGGAGGAATGAGTGAAAAACTAAAGCCTGCGAAGAGAGGAGCGCAGCTCCCTCCATCCAGGGAAGAGACAGAGGCCGACTCACTTTGTTCAGTCGCAGCAGCTGCTCAGACTTGTAGGCAGAGAGGAGCTGCCAGAGGGCAATGGCGTGTTTTAACTGACACCTGTTCAAGGCCTGGAAGAGAAACGGCATCTCTGAGCAGAAAAGGCCTCACCCCCCCCCCCACTCCTGCTGCGCCTCAGTGAGCCCGAGCGCCCTCCAGGTAGGCATTTCCTCTTCGTTCCTGCTCTGTGCTCGTCTGATTTCCCGCGTGATGAAGGCCCTCTCTGCTCCATCCACTAATGCACCTGCCTCGCCGTAAAATGTCTCCCAAAGGCCTCTCCCTCCTGCAGCATCCCACAGTCCACTGGCATCGTGCGGTTTCCTGGTGCCTGACGCCCTCAGTCCCGTCTGTGTGCGCTCTGTCTAGACTGCCAGCATTGTGAGTGCGTGCGCGTCCCCACTGCTCACGGCGCTTTCTGTTTGCATGGTGGACCGACTGGGTGAGGGGTTGCTTTTGCCTCCCCTGCCTCCCCCTCCTTGTCGGGGTGCCTAGACTGCTGCTTCCTGAATGGTGGTATTCCTAGCAGGAAGCGGGGAGACCAAGGTGAGGGGCAGCGCCGGTTTCCTTGGAAGAGAGGCTTCCTGTGAGACCCACCTTTAGCACAAGAGCCGTCTGGTCACCCATTCGCAAGACGTCTTGGACATACGCATTCAAGCGCATGTTTGGATCCCCGCCAGCTGTGCTCAGAAACCCCAGAGTGACTTCTACGATGGACAGAGCTTCGCAGGTATCGCTGTAGGACTGCAGTTGTCCACTGATGGCACTGATGGCCGAGTTGGGGAGGGAGTTCTGGGAAGTCAAACGCAGGAGAGAGGGTCTGTAGGCTGGGCCTCGGGTTTCCTCTCACTACCTGGTAAAAGAGCTTAGCTTCTTCACTGCCCAAGCCCAAGGTGGACAAACTGTGGTAGTCACAGATGACACTTGGTCCTCACTAAGTGCCAGGCAGCGTTCCAGACAGTTATCGAGATGGACACGAGCTCAGTGAATGCTCAGAACAGCCCTGTGGGCTGATGGAGACGCACAGAGGTGTACCCCTCAATGTCACACCGAGAGAGCAGGAGTAACCAAGTCCTGTGGACCGTTTGCTTCAGCATACGTGGTCATGACCTCACTAAGAACTAACCCCACGAGCTGTCAACCTGTTGATACTCAACAAGAAAACTACCCGATTTGCTGTCTTGCTTCCCTCTGCAAAGAGCACTGGGCTTGCAGGGAGGCCGCGGAAACTGCTGCTCCCAGAAAACACGGGGCTGGGAGGCTACAGCAGTCCTAGTCTGATGAAAGCTCTGCTGAGGCAAAAAGCACCGTGCAAATGACAAAGTTTAGTGTGACCACCTGTGCCATTTTGTTCTTGATGTCCACAAAGAGATGTTCGTAGTTCCAGTCATGTCTGTATACCAGAGTGGGTATTCCCTAAATTGAGAAAGAAAAGAAAGTTTTTGGAAATTAAATCCATTGTGGAGGTTTCCATCAGATGACAAATATATTCTTCAGCAGTCACTCAGCTGTAGTACACGCTATTCAGCACGTTACTGGGCAGAGCAGACCACTCTGTGGTTCCTGACGTCTGTGTTTGATCCACAGTCTAAGAAACAACAGCACCACGAGGAATCTAGCCAGGACACGATGGCCAAGCAGATTTTTTTTTTTTTTTGGAGACAGAGTCTCGCTCTGTTGCCCGGTAGAGTGCCGTGGCATCAGCTTAGCTCACCGCAACCTCAAACTCCTGGGCTCAAGTGACCCTCCTGTCTCAGCCTCCCGAGTAGCTGGGACTACAGCCATGCGCCACTATGCCCAGCTAATTTTTTATATATTTAGTTGCCTGGCCAAATTTCTTTCTAATTTTTAGTAGAGACGGGGTCTCACTCTTGCTCAGGCTGGGTGCTCACTCCTGAGCTCAAGCGATCCTCTTGCCTCGGCCTCCCAGAGTGCTAGGATTACAGGCGTGAGCCACTGTGCTCGGCCTCCAAGCAGATATTGTCATGTAGATTAATGTAGCCTTGTTCACCACAAGCGGCACTGGGGACACGGGAATGTGAAGGTGTCTCATTCATGGATTCCTTCAGTAACTACCGGGCACAGACCATGGCCAAGGCAGTCACTGCTAGACAACAGATATCAAAATGAATTAAAAACAGCCTTGGTTCCAAGCAGTTCCCGGCCTAACTGCGGGCACTAAGGGGAATAAATACACTTAAGTACAATGTATCTGACTGGAGCTGGACGGAACAAGTGCTGTCCAGGTGAAGGGACAGAGATGGCAAAGCGCCCGCTGTGCTAATCCACCCCTAGGGTCACGGGACACAGTGCAGGGAAGGGAGGGGAGTGGCTGGCGACGGGCTGGGAGGCTGCGATGGGGGCCCAGCTCCAGGGCCTTGCGTGTCAGAGCCTGATCCCGTACGCAGTGGGAGGCCAGGCCGTCCACCAGAGGGTGAGGGGTCTGGATCTGGGCTCTAGGAACGTGCACTGAGGGAGCCGGAGCTGGGGTCCCGTTAGGCACCGCGGTGGCAGTCTGCCGTGAGGATGGGTGCTGGGGACTCGAGTGGGCGGTGGCAGTTAGACAGGACACACAGAGGGCACATCTGATGGCACCCACGGCAGATGCGTGCGGAGGCTGAAGGGAGAGGGGAAATGATGGTGGTTGGTGGTGCTGCTAACTACGGCAGAAAAACCTAGACAGTGAGTCTGTTAGGACCCGAACAGGCCCCGGGAGGATCAAGGCACGAAGCTGCAGCACAGAGCTCCACAGAGCACCCAGCCCGGAGATGCAGGGTGGTCACAGAGCTACGGGTGCGGGTGGCGACGCAGACCAGACTGCCGGGTGATGGCTCGCTCTGTCCCACTGCAAACGCTCTGCAGGTTCCCTGCTCACAACAGCACCGGCACGGTGCCAGCAGTGGGCATCCGCTTACCTTGAGGGTCAGCCTGGGCTTGCCTTGGAGGCAGCGGCTGGTGAGCTGCCGCTGGATCTTCTCTAGGTCGAACTCCTGCGAGGTCTCGCCGCCTTGCGCCACCTGGTACTGGCAGTTGGACAGAATCAGCGGGGTCAGGTCCCGCTCCAGCTCGTAATTGATGACGTGCAGGTCAGTGATCTCAGAGGCATCCACAGAATAGCTGAGGGACATAGAGAGGCAGCGCTCAGAGTCCAGGCCGAGCGTGCGGGGCCGAGACTCCAGGGTACACGGAGCAGGTCCCATTTGATGGCCTCACACTCTGAGCGCCCAAACCACACGCAGGACGGGACCCCTGTGGGGGCGGCTGAAGAAGCGTCTGTCGGGGAAGGAGCTAAAGCTCGGCCTGCATCTGCCCCCGCGGCTTGGGAGCCCAGGGCTGAGCGGGCACCGCTTCCTGTTGGCTCGTGCACATACCTGTTGCTTTCGTTGGAGAACTTTTCCACCGTGTAGACGACTTGGTTGTGTAGGTTAATCAAGTAGCTAACCAAGGCGGTGGAGCAGAGGCCTAGGCCCCGTCGACGCGGCAGGATGACCTCAAACTCGGTGTCCAGATCCAAGTCAGCACCGCAGTAGTCTGCGGGCAGCTTGATCTCACCTGCAAATGACAGGGTCGTTCTTGAGCAGACGGCTTCAGCGCCAGGCTGCTTCTCCGTCATCTCGGGTCACCCGAGAGCTGGGAGCCAGGTCTCAAGCTTCTGCCTCTGAGTCTCCCAGATGCTGACCAAGTTTCAAATGCTCTCAGCTCGTCTATGACTCCACTTACGGACTCAAAAGGACGGAGGGTTTGTTTTTCCCGATGTGCTATTTCACTTATCTTGGCACTACCGTCAAGATTCGTAGACTCAGCGCTGACCTGGTGCTAGAAGAGCTCTCGGACGGGCCCTCCTGCAACGTTTCGCGTGAAAGGGGAACAGGACATTTACCGTTGGTCTCGAGTGAGCTCCTCAGCTTGTTCCATGTCGACAGAAAGGTGGTGATCCTGTTCTTAAATAACTGTCTCAACCCATCTGCAGAACAAAACACTCGGTAAGAGCCCCACGCTGGCGACCATCCTGCCAGGGCAAAGCGGCACAGCCACACACTGCGGATGGAGCCCAGCTTCGCATCTGTGTAGTGACCAGCGTGTTCGGGTCACTGTTTTAAGCACTAAGCTGAGTCTGAGAAGCTAGACAGAGGGAGACGCTTTTCAGCTGCAGCAAAAGCCTCTGATTTGTTCTGGGGGATCTAGCACCCTTCCCTTCATGCTATAAGCACCCATCAACCCTGAATGGCCCTGTACCCCAACCTGCATCCCCACCGGAGTGGTCCTTTCGAGGCACCAAACAGGAAAGTCCTAGTCTCACTGGAGCAGAGTCATA
This sequence comes from Lemur catta, assembly GCF_020740605.2. Lineage (NCBI taxonomy): Eukaryota > Metazoa > Chordata > Mammalia > Primates > Lemuridae > Lemur > Lemur catta. The sequence continues at coordinate 55,660,452 of NC_059142.1, read as the reverse complement.
CCTGATTTCTGGCTGCTAATGAAACCTCTGATGGAGTTGTATTCAACTTGTGGAACATTCTGGAATCGCTTCACTAGACTCCTTTGCAGGGCCAAAATCTCAGGCAAGAACTTCACCAGTCCCAGTTCTGCTTCCTGTGGAAGGGAAGAGCACCCATAACACTTTTTTATTTACCTATAACATGTTGCTGGGGAGATAGTCTTTGTGGCTGGCCAGGGGACGTGTGGTTTAACCTGGGCAGCATGCCGTTCTATGTGACACACCATGGAGCTGGGAAATGGGACAAGGGCCATCCCATTCTTTCAGCAAGCACCTGTGGGCAGGGGAGCAATGGAGGCTGAAGACAAAGCCCCACCCGCACGGAGCCGACACATCCACCGCATGTGCTAAAAGCTGAAGAAAGAAACCTGCCCCTCGGGCCCACGTGACTAGCTGGGTACCGGGAGAAGCTGCTGGAAGCAGAGAGCAAGAGCGTAGGCAGTGGAGGCTGGCGCTGTTCCTGCGTGTCCTTCTGGGGACCTAGGGTCTGAGCATCCTCAGTGTAATGAAACTGTGCACCTTACGACGTCCTTCCTAGTGTGAATTAATTTTAACCAACAAAAAGTTCTGAATCATCTTACTTCTTGCTAGATTGTAAATACTAGTCCTTGGAGGGAAATGATTAGAAAATCTGTTGTAGAAAATGAAAGTTCAAATGGATGAAAGTTGGAACAGATGTGACTAATACATTTCACGGCTCCCCACCTCCAACCCTACCACGGTCAACACACTCTCACTCCCACCTTCAGTCCATGATAAATGCTTTAGGAACAGGGAAGATATTTTTATTTGATTTTGGCTATGTATGCATTCTTTTTTTTTTTTTTTTTTTTTTTTGAGACAGGGTCTCTTGTCTCCCTGCGTGGAGTGCAGTGGCATCATCATAGCTCACAGCAACCTCAAACTCCTGGGTTCAAGCGATCCTCCTGCCTCAGCCTCCTGAGTGGCTGGGCCTACAGGCGCGACACCACAACCAGCTAATTTCTCTGTTTTTAGTAAAGACAAGGTCTTGCTCTTGCTCAGGCTGGTCTTGAACTCCTGGCCTCAAGCGATCCTCCTACCTCGGCCTCCCAGAGTGCTGGGATTACAGGCATGAGCCACTGGGTCCAGCCTGATTTTGGCTATACATTCTCAACGAAGTTTTCTTATTCAACAGACACTCACTGGTGACCAACGACTCCTGGCACTGGGGGACGAAGGTGCACAGACACAGCTGGCAAGGAGGATGTGTGTTCTCTTCTCTCTTGCTGAATGATCAGCGAGGTCCTCTCTGGCCTTTAAGCTCTTTACAGATTAGTACTAATCCCAACTCATGTGCATATTTCATCTCTGACTTTATGCTTCAGGCTGTACAGTTTGATGTATACAAAGATCTCTACTCTATCCCGGAGTATTCTGCTACAGACATTCTATTCAAAACCAAAGCACTGAAGTAGACGTTCTGTCTTTAGGAAGGATTACACTGAACAAGAGCCCTGGGCCTGCGGGTCTACCAGGGAAGTCTGCCCAGAGAGAGGGAGGCAGTCCCAGCAGGTCAGACGTACCTTCTGGAGGAACTGCCAGAGGACGGGCACTGTTTCTTTGCCATTTTTCTGCTCCACAATGTGCTGGAGGTACTCAACTGTGATCCTTTTTCTGCAGCTCCAAATCTTTGAGCAGTGGACCTCACTTTTCTGGGGCAGGTGGGGCAAGAAGGTCACTGGGTCACCGTATATGATTTTGGCCACAGGGTTGGAGCTGATATGCTCATCTTGGCTGATCAGAGTGTTCACGGTCAGAAGGGTTTTATCTAGATGCTAAGGAAGAAAATGACACAGAATTCTGGAAGTGAGGCATTGTCACAAACAGATTAGGCAACTGGTGACTTCACGAGTGGGCGTCTGCGTCTTAGTCTGTCCTCCTCATCTGAGCATGCAATCAGATACTCACTTTTATCACGTATTATTGTTTAATTGTTCCTTGTTTGTAGATCTATAGCTCCCCAAACAATGAGACTCAGGGACCTGTATTTTGTTCCCACTATTTTATTTACTGACTTTTCCCCGATGGTCTGTTACTCTCAGTAATATTCTTATCTAGCAGAGAGTAATCAATCTGTGATTGTCAGTACATTTTTAGTGGGTGTCTACATGACAGTTTGTTTTTTTTTACCCCTGGCTCCACATTCTGCTGTGAGAAGCAGTGGGGAGAAAGCTGCTGCCTGCCCTTTCTGGACTCCCAGGCAGTGCAGGATGGGGTATCTGGGGACAACAGGAGGACGGTGGTTCCAGGTGGACAGCGTCGAAGTCCAAGGCTCAGCCAGAGGTGTCTGAGGACACCCCCGCAAGGGACACCGGCAGAGACCGCTCAGCAGATGCCTGGGAACCCCCCTTCCCAGACGAAGTAGCTCTGCAGCCGTTACTGCTCACCACCCACCTGCAGCTCAGGTAACAGAATAGCTTCAACTTGCTTTTCCCAGTTGTTTCTCATTTCTTTGGTTGACAATTTTGCATCAAAATTTAAAAGCCCTATAAAGAAACCCAAATTGTATAGGTTACTCAAGGAATAAAAAGCATGGCAGTCTATATACAGTGAACACTAAATAAATGTTAAATAGAAATAATGCTGCTTTTGGGGTAGTATCTTCCTAAATTAACCTAAGTATTTTAAAATAGCTCCCGCTGCTACTGCCAACCTTTTTGAAGATACTTCAATCTCTTAAAATTCCTCTAACCCACATAATTGTAATCTTAAAGCCATTCTGAGAAAAATTACTGAAAGGACAGAACTAGTGGGGCCAGGCCACTGTCAGCCACCGTCAGCCACCTGCCCGAGCCTGTGGCGGAGGACACAGAGTGTTGTGGGGACAGTCCCCACACTCCTGGGATCTGCCGTTTTGTCCTGTGACACTGGGTGATCTTACCTAGTTGAAATCACACCAGAATAGGAGGCTTAAAATAAAATCAGATTTTGCTAAATGGAAAATAAATATTGATGCTGGCGTCTGGCAAAGAAGCACCTGAAGGGGCAATAGATTTTTTGTCATGGGGCAGGACTTTTTATTGCCATTATTATTGTTATTTTAAATAACATTGTCCTCACAATGGTAATTGTGAATTTTGCCAATGAGCAAAAAGAAAATAAAAATCACTCTTAATTCCACTACTCAGAGACAACACTTTTACTATGTTATCTTACAGACCTTTCCTTTCTGTATGAATTTAAAATTTTAAAATAGAAAATTAGCTCAGTAAATACGGTATTTTGTGCCTACTCTTTTTCCTTTAACAAGCTGGACATGTAAACATACCAGGTCAGCACATGACTAGGATGTTGTCAGGAAAGCAGAAGCCGTGACGGTGACTGTCTCTTTGACACACGTCACCTGCTATAGACACCGTGCACTCCCAGTGTGGCAGGCGAGTTACCCACAGGCCGACCGCAACTGCAATAGCTCCCCATATGTGCACACACTCAACACTCGTGTGCACACGGCCCGAGTCTGCGGCTCTTTGCTGGGCAGGGGTGACTGGCAGGGACAGAGCAGCTCCGGCCACCCTCCAGCAGGCAAAGCACCTCCTGCTCCCGCTCCTGGGCTAGCCCCCACACACCATCATTTCTGCCACTCTGGAGCCATGGGGAGTGAGCCTGGCTTCTCTGCAGTTTTCTGCACGGGGCCCTGCCCGGCCCCGCCCGGGCCCCCTTTCCTTACTCTGGCCGGAGGGGCGGTGCTGCTCGTGGGCCAGGCTGCACAGGATGTGGTGGACGGCGTTGGTGGTCTCGTCCGCGCTCCTTCCCAGCATCCTGGTTAACTGCTGCAGGTCGGCCTGGATGTGCTGCTGCAGGAATCCTCTCGGATCCCGCACGGGGGGCTTAATGATGCGTGTCAGAGCCTGTGGGGGCAATGGAACGAAACGGTCAGTCAGCGGGACCTGTTTGTACATGAGATGGCGGGCCTGGGAGGAGCCATCGGAAGTGAAAAACCAGCACCGATGAGAGGTGGATTCTAAGAAGTCCATGGAGTGATTCAAACGGCAGATGGGAAAGGAGGGCAGGCGAGTGGAACAAGCGCCTGCTGGCTTTGATGGTATCGGAGTGAAATAAAGGATGCTCAAACCTGCACGTTGTGCCATCTCGCTCACTACTGACTTAGAGGACATGCTGCGTGCTCTTTCTGAAGACGCTGGGTAAATAATGATCACATCAGCCTCTCCACGCCCAGCCGCGGGCCGAAGACACAGACTTGTTCATTTAAAGTGAGTTTCCTGTAATGTGAGGAGTAGTCCCCTCCCATACTGTCAGATGCCACAGTGCGAAAATTAGGGCGTGTACATTTTACATTACTTTGTAGACTGGTTTTCAGTGACATATTCAAAATCCATAGGTCGTGGCTAGGACTTTTTAGACAAAAGGGCTGGATGTAAAAAAACCACAGCAGGTCCTTCCTACAGTAAGTAAGCGCACAGCTTGGCAGCACTGCGCCGTACCTGCGGGTTTTGGACGGCCCCCAGAAGCATGGCCAAGTGCGTGAGCAGCCGGCTGAGAAGGAAGACCGCCGGGGACAGCTCTCGGTCAGGCACCGCCGCCATGCCTCTGCGCCATGGGTCACCCAGCACGTGGCCAGTCTGGGTTCTGTCTGCGCTGTCTCTGGAAGGACAGAGAAGACAAGGTGAGGACTGAGAAGGGGCGTTTCTTCTCAGCTCTCAGGGCACACTGCAGGGTCTTAGACCATGAGGACCAGGTCCACAGTTTTGAAGAAAATGTCAAAAGTGCTTCTCACTCTGCTAAGCCCAGACTACTTCCCCAAGAGTCTTTTCCGTTGCAGATTCAGCTTCCTGGCTGGCCAGACCCCACAGCATCCTCAGCGGGCAGTGGCTGCCCCTGCAGTTGGTGCTGGTCCCTGGGCAGGGGGTTAGGACGGAAGCGGGGACCTGCCTCTCCCACTGACATCTCTGTGGGCGGGAACAGCTGGGGTCCACGTGGCAGGCAGCAACGTGGCATGGTCCACGCTTTCTCACGTTTCCCAAATAAAACACTGGGATCCAAGGTCTGGACAAGGGTTTTGTATCACATCCAGACAGGAGATGCATTACGTTAGATACATTCAGTTGCAAAAATATTAGAGATTTGAGGACATTCTGATAGTTTATGGAGACAACAAGTAAGAATATTTTAGGCTGTGACTGTCCCAAAACAGTCAGAATGTGTGATGACCACAGACAGGCCCCACCAACTCTCTGAAGGGGACACTTTCGTCTCAGTGTGGGGCTGTGAGATCACATTTTTATCTGGATTCTAAAATCTGGTATTTGATAAGATTGACTATGTCTCCTTCATTTTTCTCAAAATAAAAAAAAAAAAAAAGGAGAAAGCTAATCTGGTTTACAAGTGAGACGGCATCTGCTGAGACAGACAAATGCCTGGTCCCGACGGTATTAACAAGTATTAATATTAAGAAGTGTTAATGGCTAGTCTGCTTTGTGTGTAAGAGCCAGTGAGCCAAGGACAGACCAAATACCTCACTGCTGTGTGACGGCTGGGATGGTGGCTCTGATATCCAGGATGACACAGGCCCAAAAGTACTATAGTAATTAATACTGTATTATCACTTTAGCAGCTGGAATAAAAACAGCCCCCAAACGCACGGTCAACTACGCAGAAAGGAAACACAATCTTACATACGTGATAACAGAAAAGCCATCGTGAGGTCTGTGATTGGAACCTCCAATTGGAGCGCGACAGTCAACGCAAAAGCTCTGTTCCATGGGCATGCCGCACTAGGGTGAAGACAGACGTCACTCAGAACTGGTTTGGAGCCAGCATCATTTTATGCACAAATGCCACCGCGCAAACGAACACGTCCTTCCACAGGAGGAGGCGTGCGCCACGCGGATGGCGTGTTCTAGCGTGTGCTCGCTGCACAGGAGCCACCACGGGGGTCGGGAGACACTCAGAGGAATGGCAGGCATTGTACACGGGCAAATTTGGGCTTTTTAAAAAAATAGGTGAGACCATTTAAGTTTTATTCCCAAATGGAGTGACACTTTATAGACAAACATAAAATTCAGTCTTCCTTTCTCGTATTTGTCACTTTTTTCCATTCTAACATCTCTCCCCCTGGGCCTTAGTGCTTCCTCATCTGATACCAGGAATACTACAACAGCTTTCACACCGATTTGCTTACATCCATTTGGACTTTTTTATTAAAAAACAAAATCCATCCATATGATTTACTACTTCCAAAGGCTCGTTTTAAAAAACCACACAGTGTGCTGCTCTGTCCTGAGCATCACAGCACGTAACAGCCCAGACCAGCCCCAGGTTTCAGAGCTGCGAGCAGTCTTGGGAAGAATCTATTTCAACCTCTTCCTTTCATGGACAAGGAAGTCAGTGAAGCTCAGAAGGATAAAGTGTATTTATCAGTTTTTCCCCCTCCGTGTCTCCTATTTACTTTATTACAGAGCATGTGTCGGCTCAACCGACTCCCTCTCGCCCAGCAAGCGCAGACACATTGCAGGCAGGGCCCTGGGCTAGACGCCGGATTCAGAGATGAATACTGCACAGTCCTTTCCCTATGGCTTGCAACCTCCAACTCTCTTCTCACCCCTTGGTATCCAGACTGTACCTCCTCTCTGGGCTCCAGACAACACTTTGCCATTCTGTAGGGACAAGTGTCACTGGTCCTACGTGGTAGTGGCTAAACGAGGATGGCAACAGCAGTTTCCATCAGTGGCAGTTGTGTTTCCCAGGGGATGGACAATATCTGGGGATGTTCCTGGCTATCTCCCCGGGGCAGAGGAAGTGCTCCTGGCACCCAGTGAGCCAGGCCCACGGTGCAGAAGTCTGTCCACAGCGCTGAGGTCAGGAGCCCTGGCTGATCAGGTCAGACGCTCAGCGCAACACCCCGAAGGCTCGGACGTGAGCCTGTGTCCTCACGTTCTCCTCCTTCTCTGTGGCCTCCGTCCCAAGACCCGGAGCAATGCACAGGTTGTCCCCCCCAAACCCTGTCAGACACCAAGACTCACCTCTCCCACAGAGCAGGGATGGCCGTTGGGACAAGCTGTTAAAAGAACCACAGGACACACGTCAGCTAACGAGGTTCCGGCACATAACCTATACTGCAGAGGGAAAGCTAACTTCCTACTCTCTGGCCCTGACCAAAACGTGACGTTTGGTGGCCGTCCGGAGTGCCTTCCCAGAAATCTCGAGCTACTTTGTTAGTTTAGTTGTTTGACACGTGCCTGGAGCTTAGTAAATGTTGCTAGTGAAAAGTGTCTGAGCTTAGTTTTACGAAGCAAAGAGAGATTAGACGACAGGCCTATACGGGTGAACTTTGGAGGCAAGGTAGACAGTCTATTATACCCTTCTGTTCCCTTTGATTTTCTTTTTGGTACCATGAGCATATTTTATAACAACTTTAAAAACTAGAATCTCTTTAGATTCTTTACTCAAGGCAACAACAAAATTTACATAAAGTCATGGGTTATATTATTTTGTCTCCCATGTCTACACTTCAAAAGAGCTATTTTAGGGACATAAACTTTGCTGTGTTGTGCCTGGCCTTTGAGTGAGCCCTGTACCAGCCCCCCTTTCCTCAAGTGGCACGTTCCCGGGAGCGGATGTGCACCCCAAAGGGTCCTGTCCAGCCGACTGAAAAATGAGGGGATTTGGACCATCTGGGCAGCGGGGCGCCACTCCCACTCTGCGATGGTCCACAGGCAGAAAAAGGCAGGTGATTTTGGCCCTCTAGGCATGAGCCACGTGGATCCCAAGTCTAACCCGATGCCTCACGTGGCCGTCGGATGTGCCGCAGAACAGACAGGAGTACGATTCCCGCCCAGACACCAGCACTTACTGTACCAACGGACTTGTTCCAGACCCTTCCACTTCCTCGCTTGAGCCAGCAAGTCTTCAGGCATTGTTGGGAGAAAGGCGTTCTGAAAGACCAAGAAGGCAGAGCCGGCTCTCGGTGCGTGAGCACACTGACGGGCTGCTATTGCTCAGCAGAGGCCCAGGGGAACAAAGTGAACCTTTTGTTTTCTTTCTTCTTGACCTCAAAAGCTATCTATGCAGAAAATATAACTGTTCTCTGGGAAACTACAAAGGGCTAGGCGAGTTTTGCACTACTGCTGTGGGCTAAAGGATCAGGTGAGATAAAAAGGCATTTATGGAACTTGGAAGCTAAAGAGGTTCCGGAGTTCCCAGGGCCACAAGCTAGGTCTCCACGGTGACAAACTGTTGGAAGTTTTTGCTGGGAAGGCCGATGCAATCCCAGCCCAGTCTTACCACCATGTTGGCTGGGGAGAAAGCCAAGTTCTTTAGCGGTTCCAAGACTTGGTTTTGTCTACACAGAAGGATGGCTGCTACATGAATGGCCATTTCTGTCACTGTTCCTTCAAGCCTGTTGTCACCAGGGCTCGTCCTCAGCAGTGGCAGAGTATTGTCCACAAGGGATGTTGCAAAACATTTGACATCAGAAGAGAAGATCTTGCACTCTTCAATGAATGCGTTCACAGCCTCACATTGCTAACAGGGAAAGGATATTTTTAAGACATATCAAAGAAGAATACGTGAATTCAAAGGTTTGCTCTTAGGCATACATTTTTATAGCAAATACACATCAAATATCATGGTAAATACGGATAAATTACCACCATTTGAGGGGAAAATCTTTACAGAAGAGAATTTGCATCTATATGTATACAGCAACCACATACCTAAGCATTGATTTTGATTTCCTACTTTGGTAAACATTATCTTATGTTCTTATGTATCTTTATATTATTTTTAATTGTAATTCTATAACCTTGGGGTTAAACAGAAACCAGTTCCTCTGCATAACAAAGTTGAAAACCTCCTTCCTAGATAAAAAATCCTGGGCATGATTTGTGCTTATGACTTTTATTCTTCAAAAAGTCCCTCCAAATAAATAACGAGCCTGTGAACACAAGCCCTGAATACTGTTACTCACCTCCGGCTTAGGATGGAGGTTCGCATTGCTGGATCTGTATAAAACAGCCACCTCTCTGAACAGTGCTAACAGCACGTGGACTGCCTGTTGGGCTTTGGGTTTCCTGCAGGCCTGCAAAAGTGAGGATATCCAGTGAGAACATAGAAGTTACACAGCTCTGTCTAAGGGCCCGAGGCCTGAGTAGTTTACATGTGAATACGGAATGTGCATCAGCCTTCAACCCACCAAGGGGCGGGGGAGCCCAGACACCTGGGACCATGCCGCCCGTGGGCCGTCTTCTGGTCAGCAACTCTCGGGCTACAAGGTTTATAAAATATTCTCTGATTAAACGCAATGCATATTTATCAGCTTATGACAGAAGTAACAGAAATCACCATCTATTCTTCTTCTGACCACTTCACTGGTCTTAGAAATTTTCCGGTACAGAGATAGGATTTCCTAGTTCCTCTTTTCCTGGCACAATGCCAAGGTAAGCAAGGGCTCAGAAAGGGAGCAAGGCCAGACCAGTTTAAAGGTGAGATTCCAAAAACACACACACAAGCATATGTGTGAATACGCAGAGAGATGTGAATTTTGCCAGGTGTATCAGCAGCTTTCGTGTCAGAGTAATCCTGGAGGACACGATTCTTCTACAGGACCTCAAAGGAGGTGGTGGACAGAAGTCAGAAAGGAGCCGCTGATGGCCTTGGCCGCTCAGCAGGTCACAGCAGATCCGTCCAGCTCACCCACCATTGCTGTCTTGTTGCAGCCACTGGTGCACTCACCGGCCAGGCACACCACAGAGGCCACAGCACGTGACTGCTGACACAGTGTGTCGCTCGATTGGGCCGCTTCGGTGGTCCACCTCCCCGCATCACTTGACATAACCCAGGGGAGACAGAGGCCCTGAGGGGTGCCATTTGGTACCAGAGGGAAACCGTGGGCCCATCCTACCTTCAGGGCAGTCATAATACCCAGTGGCTTGCACTCGAGGACAGCTTTGGCCGTGGCATCGCGAAGAGCCTTGTACTCATCACCGTACACCAGGTATCGATCTATCTGGCCCGGGTGGTCCTTCTGCAGCACCAGGAAAACGGGGGTTAATCAAGCGTGGACTGCAGGGGAACGTTTTGCAGAGAAGCAGCTCAATAGGGATAGGAGCCGGGGGATCATCAGAGGCTCAAGGTGGCTGAGCTGGGAGTCCCCAGTCCTGCCAAGACGTGACCGTCCCACGCTGTCTTGGAAAGAACGTCCCCACCTTGGCAGGTGAAGAGGCGTAAGGGCACGAAGAGCCTGCAGGGGGCGCAGTGCTGACCTGGGCGCTGCTTGCTCTGCTCAAGGGCAGCACCAAAGCCAGGTGACTTAACTAGGTCCACTGTAAACCCCAGCTGGTAGTTAAAAAAAAAAAAAAAAAAAGTCAGGGTTTTGGTATCATTTTTGAAACCCCAGGACAATAGGATCTGTTAATTTCTGAGCACCTGGAAAGGATCCCTGAGAGCTAAACTTAATACAATTCTTCCATTCTTAGTGCTCACTCTTAACTGTCCCTGCCTGCCAGAGGCAAGAAGGGCACATCCTGCAAGCTGAATCCCTTTTCCTTTGCCGAAAGCAAAGGCCACAGAAACATTCCTTTACTTTCTGTGTGTCAAATCCGATGAGAAGTGATGTCTAAACAGGTTTGGCAGGCGGATGACCAACCAGAGCCTGCATGTGCACACGAGCACCTCCGCCCTAGCCAGGTGGTCTCAGCGTCCTCACAAGCCGGGTCACATTAGCTGGAGCAGAGACAAAGGACCTTGCAGACACATGTGTGCCCCTTCCTGGCTCTGGGGGCGGTGAGGGCGGGCGGAATGCGGGAGCCGCACCAGCCCGGGGTGAGAGTGCCGGGGCAGGGCACGGCCAGCATGTTCTCACCTGCTGCGCGATGACGTCCTTGGGAAAGACCCACTGGCACGGGTGGCCCGGCTTGGAGAGGCCCTGCACGAACTCCATGCCCCGCTGGCTGGCCAGCTTCCTCACCAGGTACACGCGGTACCAGTCGTTCTCCACGCGGGTGCAGAAGTGCTCAACCTGCCGCAGATAGCGTCGCTTCTCCTCTGCCATCTCTGGGGGTCCAGGGAGAAGGAGGTGAGCGGCAGGGGATGCACTGACTCAGGATACTTATTACAGGACACGAAGCTAGTCTGAGGGCACGGGGCCGCCTCTTCAGGGATTCACAGTAAGACGCACCCAGGAGAGAGAGGGCTAGTAAGGACCAGCATTATTTTACAAACCGTTTCCCATTCTTCCGAAACTTCTAAATAACGGGTCTTTAAACTCAAAGTAAAGAAGGCTTGCCTGAGCCTCCCTGCAGCTCCGAGAGGAAGTCTGAAGCCCTGTCGAGGCAGAGGCGGACGCTGGCGATCTCCTGCAGGTATTCGACTGAGGCCTCGCGGGCAGGATCTTGGCCACGTCTTGCCAGGGGATACGTCTCAAGGAAGTGCCTTTGCTCTCGTAGGTTCTTCAGTTCTTCGTTTCTGGAGCAAGCACTGGTCTTCTCGTGGACTGAATCCTAAGGATCAAAGAAGAAGAAAAGGCTATAATTCTTTTTAATATGCAGGTCCCCAACCTTCTGGAATTGCCACAGTGTGCCTTTATGGAGAATAATGGGAGGATTAATAATATCATTCTAAGTTTCAGTGTAAATGTTTTGAATCGTGGAAAACTAACATTCCTTTCTATCTTAGGGCCAAGAAGGAAGGGAAAAGCAAACCTATGAGAAAAAAATTTTATATAATCTAATTTCATTCATATACATTTAAAAAATGTTGGCTATTAAAATAGGAGGATAATAAACAGTATTCATGGGTCACCATCCGGCGTAAGTGCTGTCGGCTTTGGTGCTGTGTTCTTCTAGCACATGAGTGCCAACGTATGCAGCTGCTGAGGACAGGAGTGATGTCTTTGTGACCTTTCTGTTTTTCTGCGTGGAACGCGGCCTCTGTTAATGGTACTGACTAACATCATAGTTTGTAAACTTTCGAAAACACTTTTTCATTGCATTAAGCCACGTGGTTCAGACAGTTTGCAGAAGAAATGCAGGGAAGTGACAGCGTACCTCCAGGCAGTTGATGAAGAGCATGTAGAGCTCAGTTTTATCTTCAGTTATGAGAGCTTTATTTTTTAACAGGGACAAGTAGTCCTGAATATAGTCTTTTACTTCATGGAAGCTGTGGAGACAGAAACATTCTTCGTGGTTATGTCACATCTGGAGACCCATCTTACCCCCCCAAAAGGCACCTGTCAATCGCCTATCTGTCCCCCTCTGTATGTGTCTGTGTGTCTAAACATACATATGTACATACAGTTTATAACATGATTTCCTTGAACACATCTTAACACAAGATTGGAAGAATATAAAATTCCATATTTTAGACCAGCTGTTCTCAAACTTTTTAGGTTTGGGACCCATTTAAAGTCTTAAAAATTATTGAGAACCCCAAAGAACTTTTCCTTATGTGAGTTATAGTTATCAATATTTATGATATTAGAAATTAAAACATTTCAAAATATTAGCTCATTTAAAATAGCAATAACAAATCCATTACATGTTAAATAACATTTAAAATAATAAACTGTTTTCCAAAATTTGAAAATTAACTAGGGAGAAGAGTGGCTTTGTTTTATATCCCTACAAATCTCTCTAATTCCTGGCTTCACAGAAGTCAGCTGACTTCTTATATATCTGCTTCTGTTTCTGATCAGTTGTGCTACATTGAATATATAAAGAAAATCTGGCCTCACACATTATATAGTTGGAAAAGGGAGAAATGTTTCAATAATTTTTGCAGATAATTGTGGATATTCTTCTTTGATGCTATACCAAAACTTGACAAACTATCGTTTCTATAGGTTAGTTGTAATGTGGAACTGGAAACCATATCAATGCACTTTCCATAGTCAATTATATTAAAATTCAGTGGTATCCCTTGCACTTTAAATGGGTTATGTTTTCACCCACACATGATTTTGCGACACTGGGCATTGGTCATTTGGAAAATATTGGTTCACTGAGCTATACAGATCTTGCAAGTGTTGACATACTTATTCTATATTAAAAAAACCCATCCACATTCATTAATATCACCACGTATTGCCTCAAAAAGTCCTTAAGTACTAGAAAGCTAACAAGCTCATGGTGGAGAATACGAGTTTTCCAAAATTTTAATTTTTGCTTAAAATCTTGAATTTTATCATTAGCAACAAACACCATCAGTTGGTCTGACGTGACAGGCTCACTTTGCCTGTTTTCAGGACAGTGGGTGCCAGATGCCAGGTCTGAATAACTGCGGTTGTCACTGGTTCCCGCAAGAGCAAATGGCATTCCAAGAAAAAGCAGCCAGTTCGTACAAGACTGCTGTGCATGATTCTCTCTGAGGTAACATTGCACCTTCGTGTGCAGCTAGAGTGTACTGCACGCACCTCCCATTTCCACAAAATATTTAAAAAGTCTATCCTCCAGGGCTGAGATTCAGTAAAATGAATAGGTGGAACTGGCATTTTTAGAAAACTCCATTTGCACGGTAGTAAGGAAAACAATGACTGCTGCCACGGCTTTCCTCGTGTGAAGATGCCAGTCTTACCTGCCACTGCTTTTGTAACATCATTGCGAATATCAACATGTTGAAAAAGGCAAATTTGTCTTAGTTTTATTTTGAAAATAGTTTTGACCTCAGGGACCTCCCCACACCCACAGATCCTCACCGACACTTTCAGAACTGTAACACTAGATCAACACAAGGACCACAGATGACAATATTCTTACATGTTGTCGACATCCTTCCTAACCAAGGACATATACTGATAGAGCCCATGTTCAGGGGAATATGAACTTAGAGCACACCTGGGACACTGACGGTGACAGACACTCTAAGTTACCATCCTGAAAAAAAACCACACAACTGGGTCGCTGTGAACTAGGACTCTGGACTCACAAATTGTGCTCGCTTCACAACACGGAGGTCCCTTCCCAGCATTCCGTTTTCTTCTTGCTCGGCATGTGCCTGTGGATGTACTAAATGCATGTGCCTATGTGTGACAATGTCGGAACACACAACCAAGACAGATAAGCCAGGTCAGCTCTCACCGAAAAGGTTCCCAAGATCATGAACTAGCTACTAGTCATAAGAAGAACATTTGGTAGCAAAGAGAAAGCCATGATAAAGAGAAAAAGAAGACAAGACTTTCTAGAAGCACATCTCGGGTAAGGCAGTTGCTCTTACCTGTACTTCAAAAGCAGCTTCAGCACCACTGAGCGGATGACCGGAGTCTTATCGACAACGTCGTTAAATGGAGAGAGGGACTTGGTGTGTTCACAGTGTCCTTAAACCGGAAGGAGAAAGGTTGCTCACCGCATCTGGCATGTCAGAGTGAGAAGAAGAACCGAATTTTTAGGTTCATGGGAAAAAAGCAACTTACCTTGGCGAGTGTCCCTTAAGAGTTCCTTCTGCACAAAGAGCAGTGACAGCAGGCTGTCTATCACCTCCTTCTGCGGCGGGGTGTTGTCTTTGAAGCACATGGTGGAAACCAGGTCCACAAAGAAACTGTTGCACATCTGCCGGAACTGCGCATGTTTCTCAACGGCTTTCCTTAGAAACAGTTGAAAAACACAGTCAAAAAACTTGTAGGATGTGTTCCAAAATCCCTCTATACAGAATGATTGGAGATTTTGGACAGCATTTCATTTTTCAAGATTCAAGTCGCTCCTTACATTGCTTAGAGCTGCTCTTCAAAACTGCAACAAACAGTATTTAGACTCATCTCTCTCTGGGAACACTTTCATCACTGGGCAGCTCGCAGTCCCCTCTAGAGTCTCAAAGCGTGTCAAAGCGCCCACCACCAGGCCTGCCTGGCGCTCCACGTTTAGGGCCACGGAAGGGAGGGCTGGGGAAGGAAAGCCAGCCACTTCCACAGCAGGGCCGAGGCCTGCTGAGCCCAGAGAGCGTCAGCTCCTTTTATATTCCTCTGCAAAGCTAAACAAGAGCCGGTTTTGTCCTCAGGCCAGTGAACATAAATGACATTTACACAATGAAGAGGACAGACCAGTTGCATCTAAATTCCTTGAGCCTCTATTGAGGGCTTTAATACTTTCTGATTTATTTCCTCTGAATTTGCTGTCTCCCAAATCTATACATGTGGAGAGAAGAATTTTGAGACAGCGGATGTTTATGAAGGTACGAAAGTGGTGGTCTCTCTTTTGATAGTACCTTGAAGTCCAGTTTTCTACCAAATGAAGGTTAATAAGATTTCAATTTTTTTTTTTTTTTTTTTTTTTGAGACAGAGTCTCACTCTGTTGCTCGGGCTAGAGTGAGTGCCGTGGCGTCAGCCTCGCTCACAGCAACCTCAAACTCCTGGGCTCAAGCGATCCTACTGCCTCAGCCTCCTGAGTAGCTGGGACTACAGGCATGCGCCACCATGCCCGGCTAATTTTTCTATATATATTTTTAGCTGTCCAGATAGTTTCTTTCTATTTTTAGTAGAGACGGGGTCTTACTCTTGCTCACGCTGGTCTCGAACTCCTGAGCTCAAACAATCCGGCCGCCTCTGCCTCCCAGAGTGCTAGGATTACAGGCATGAGCCACTGCGCCCGGCCGAGTTCATATTTTTGAATACTGCATTTGTAAAAAAAAAGGGGCTGGGAAACAAGAAAGGGCATTTTACCTGTGCTCTTGGGAAACGGTCAGAGAGAACGTGTCTGGCAAGGCAGTCCGACAGTGGTGGCACATCATCTGCCCGGGGACAAGCCAGGCTCTGATGCAGCGCAGGCAGTACACGTGGTCACAGGGCAGACAGACAGGCTCCTGCGCGTCGCCCAGGCAGATGGGGCAGGGCTGAATCTCACACCTAGGATCCAAGAAGAGGGGTTGGTTCTGAAGCAGAGCAGCTGGCCGGCAGAGGCTAAAACACCAAAGGTTCAGAAGTCGCTCCTTCACGGATCCCAAGCCAAGGGTCTCACCTGCTGAGGGTCTTGCTGGCTGTGTCCTTGCATTCGCGGAGGGTCGTCATCACAGCCACGAAAGGCCTGTGGGTCTTGATATCAGAGTTCTCCCGAAGACACTGTGGGAGGCAGCCATGAGCAGTCAGCAACAGTGGGGAGGGCGGGGCAGCCAGATAGGCCGTTTCCCGAGGCGACAGGGGGGACTATGCAGCCACTGGGCCAGCTGGCTGCCTGTGCAGAGTCGGGGGACAGCACAAGGCCTCTGGGTTCTCTGTTCACCGTTTTCTCAGCTCCAGACGCCCTTTTTGTGATTCTGCTGCTTTGCAGGAGAACTACATTCCCAACTTCTGATTTTCCCCTTTCTCTTTTTCTTTTAAGGTCTATCTCCCTCTTGCTATTAGGAGATATTCCACACTTTAAATAATAATAGTGTAATTACCATCTGTGTACCCCCCACCAAGCTTCAGGAAATCTCAGCATTTTTGGAATATTTGATTTAGATCACTTTTTAAAGAAAGAAAACATTACAAGTACAGTTGCAACTCCACCTCCCTCTCTGATCATATTTCTCTCCCTCCCCTGCAAGAGATAGCCACATCCCTGAATTTCAGCTCTCAGGACATCTGTATGCATGCATACACACTGTTATTGTTGTGAATCTTTTAAAACTTTGTATCAATGGCATTACACCGTACGTAGGCTTCTGTAGCTTGCACTCTGCACTAACACATGTAGGTCCCAGATCATTCTTGCTAGATGGTATCCACTGGATGAATATACCAGTTACCTGTTTTCTGGTTAATGGGCATTTAGATTTTTTGCAGTTTTTCACAATTCCCAACATTCCTGTATTCAACATTCTTACGTGTGTCTGCTTGAGTGCAAATGGGAAGTTTCTCTATTATAGTTAGAAATGGGGCCGGGCACGGTAGCTCACACCTGCGATCCCAGCACTCTGAGAGGCTGAGGCGAGAGGATTGCTTGAACTCAGGCGTTCAAGACCAGCCTGAGCAAGAGTGGGATCCCATCTGTACCAAAAATAGAAAAAATTAGACGGGCGCAGTGGTGCACACCTGTAGTCCCAGCTACTTGGGAGGCTAAGGCAGGAGGATGCTTGAGTCCAGGAGTTTGAGGCTGCAGTGAGCTAGGCTGATGCCACGGCTCTCTACCTGGGATGATGGAGCAAGACTCTGTCTCAAAAAGAAGAAAAAAGAAAGAAAAAATAGAAAGAAAAAGAAATGGAAGCCCTGGTTTCTAGGAAATATACATCTTCAGGGATACACGATCAGTGAGTTTAATGGCTACGTGCATGGAATTTTGCGGCTAGGGGTGATATTTGTGTAGATGTTTTGATATTATGTAAACCCTTGGGCATTACAAGCTTAAGGAGAGTTCCCTTATATTCTTAGTTTTCCAAGACTATTTTTTTCCCAAATCATAAAGTTCATCAAATGCTTTTTCTCTACCTTTTCATTTAGAGTTTACCTTTTAATTTATGTAACTGATGACATTTACAGATTTTCTGATTTTGAGCCATCCTTGAATGCCCAGGATTAATCTTACTTGGAAATGATGTGTGTGTTTTTAGTACCCTGATAAATGTGATTTGTTAATCAACAAGCCAATTCAAAAACAGACTTGAACAGACATTTCTCCAAAGAGATATTCAGATGCCCAATAAGCACATGAGAAGATGCTCAACATCACTAGTCACTGGAGAAACGCAGATTAAAACCACAATGAGACACCACTTCACACCAGTTAACATGGCCATTATCAAAAAAAGGGAAAATACCAGGTGTTGGCCAGGATATGGAAAAATCAGAACCTTGGTGCATTGCTGGTGGGAATGTAAAATGGCGCAGCCACTGTGGAAAACAACACGGTGATTCTTCAAAAATTTAAACATAGAATTATGTGATCCAGGAATTCCACTTCTTGGTATATATCCAAAAGAATTAAATGTAGGGACCCAAACAGATACTTGTACGCCCATGTTCACAGCAGCATTACTTACAGTAGCCAAAGGTGGACATAACCTAAATGTCCATCAACAATGAATGGATAAACAAAAGGGGGTCTATCCATACAATGGAGTATTATCCACCTTAAAAAGGAAATTCTGACACATGCTACAACACGGATAAACCTTGAAAACCTCACGCTAAGTGAAATAAGCCGGACACAAAAGGACAAATACCGTACGATTCGACTTACGTGGGTGCCCGAATAGTCCAGTTCACGGGGACAGAACGTAGAACGTGGTTCCCAGGGGCTGGGGGAGGGGGATGGGAAGTCCGTGTTTAAGGGAGAGAGAGTTTCAATATGGGAAGATGAAACAGTGCTGGAGAAGGACACTGTGGTGACGGCTGCACAACAATGTGAATGCAGTAATGTCACTGAATTGTACACTTAAAAATGGTTAAGATGGTAAATTTTATGTTATGTATATTTTACTGAAATAAATATGGCAGTGGCCCAGTTGGGTGGAAGATGGCAAAGATGGGGATATTACGGACTGAAAAGCTGACGGTGCCCTTACGATCTGCAGTAGAACTTCTGGAAAGACTGTCATCTGTGACACTTTGAGAGGCAGAGCACGCAGAGTGCGCATGTCCTGGGTTGTGCTCTTAAAGAGGATGGGTGTGTCCTGCACCTCCCCTTCCTTCTGTCCATGGGCTGTGACACCAGGAACAGCCTTCTAAGACCACAGGATTGAGGCTGCACTTTAAGGATGACAAAGGGACGAGACAGGAGTGCGAGTGCCTGACTCTGGGGAGCTGGTCCCTCAGTCCTGGACTCCCTGCGCCCACCCTGCTGTATGAGCGAGAAATAAGCCGATGCTGTGTTTAAGCCGTTGACATTTCGGCCATGTCAGAGGAGGAGCATCTAGCACCCAAGCCGACCTTCCTCCGGTGCGCCCTCCTGCACTTCCAAGGCTGGACGGCTAAAGCTGCTGTTCTCAGACGCCCTGACGGCAAGACCTCTGGACGTGGCCCTGTGCAGGCCACGGGGTGAGCGAGGCAGAGGCCGTGTTCTGCTGGGCAGCCATCGTTGCATGGTCACAGAGATGGTGGCTTTTTGTGCAGGGGCGCTGTCCTGTGCTGTCACTAGCTTTACAAAGGGTGTTAAGGGGCAGAGGCGTGGTGACTTCCTGTTCTCTCGGTCCCATGGACAGCACTCTGTTTTGAAGTCCCCAATCCCAATGGCATTCTCCCGCAACTTGTGTCCCCGACCGTAGCAATGGTAACAAGCAGCTCCCCAGAGGGCCAGGCTGGTGGTCTGCTCTGTGGTTACCCCAGAGGCCGGTAATTCCTCCCAGAGTTTTCACTAGCTTGTTCCCTGCCTGCGACCCTGTCTGCATGCGATTCCTACAAGTTTCTCTTTATGCGACAGAACCCTAAATGATATGCCCGACTTAGCAATCAGGAGAAGGTAAACAATGAAGCAATTAAACATGGAAAATGTACTGGCTTGCTGATGAAATCATGTTCCTTTTCACCTCTAGGTAAAATTCTCAGAGAGCTGGAAGAGAACACACTACCCTGCAAATACACGCCAGGTCACGTGTCAGGTATTCTTCGCTTTGCAAAGGGGGGATCAGCACTTACCACCGAGCTGAGCCCATGTACTCACCTTGTCCAGCAAGAAGACATACTCGGTCACCAGCTTGCTTAACTCGGGGACCTGGCTCTCCGTCCCCAGCAGCACGTGCTCCACAAAGAGTGCAGTGGAAAAAATCCGATTCCACTGGTTTCTGTCAAAAGAGGGTGTCACTCACTCAGGGACAAAACTAGGACTGGGGGAGAGAGGCAGGTGTGGAGGCAGAGGACAGGGAGGGAAGAGAGGGACCCGGCCAGCTGACCCAGGCCAGCAGCAGGGATTCCACACGGACCCCTGTGACACGGTCCCTGACCCGCCACCCGTGCCCGGTCTCAGACGCTCCGCTCAGACGAGACTCGGGTCCCACATGCGATGCCTCAACACGTGCCGCCATGGCGACCGCTCGGTCCCCCCTCGCCTCCCGAGCCCAGCGCATGAACAGCTGCTCTGACCCTGGTGGCCTGTCCCCTCTCTGCTCGCCCTGCCCGCCCCGGCTGTCCCTTCTGCACAGCAATTCTCGCATGGCAGCCTAATAATCCGTGCCCTGAACGCACAGCCTTCTCCGTGTGTCGCCGGCATCTACGAGATGCCCGCACTCAGTGAGGGCTCAGCAAGCGCCAGGTGAGTGACGAGCAAAGGGCCCTTCCCGCAGCAGGAGTGTCTGCCAGGGCGTCTCCCGGACGTGCCCAGGACGTGGCGGGCTCCCGGCGAGCAGGTGCAGCAGGGCACGGGCTCCCTGCGCCTCACCTGACTTCCCTGACAGCGTCGGCCAGCCGTCTGCTGCCCCGCATGTGCCCGTCCGCACAGACGAGCTCCAACGGCATGGACAGGTTCTTCACCAGCTGCACCCAGGCCTGGGGGCTGGGCTTCAGGGCGTCTCTCGCCAGCATTTCCACACAGGCCGTCGCTGCGAACGCGTCCATGGCCTGGGGAGATGGGACAGGTGCGTGCCCGAGCTGTGGCCCTCCTTCCCCACCGTTTCCCTCCTTTGAGGCTGCTCTAACCCTTAGGCCACAGGCCTGGCTGTAGCCCAGTGCGTTCCTGTATTCCGGGCTTGTAACCTAATCTCTTATGGTCTTGAGATAAAGGAACCATTAGTTAGACGTGTTCTTAACATCTCCGAGTTACACTGACACGGATGCCCCGTGAAGAGGTCCCCCATTTGGAGCACAGCCCCGCAAGCTTTCCGCGCCCAGGGTGGAGCTGGAAGCACCCCAACACCCGCGTGGGGCTGGCCGAGGCCTGGGCCGTCCCCGGGGGGAGCCGTACCATCTCGGGGCCGGCCAGCTCATGGCTCTGCAAGGCTTGCGCCAGGCTGCGTAGAACTTGGGGATGGATGGTCAAGATTCTGGAGAGGTTCTGCAGCCGGCTCCTGAAGTGCTGGTAGGCAACGTGCACCCAGGGTAAGGACACCCCCTCCTCTGGCCGCCCTGCGGCTGCCGTCAGCTCACCGATGCCGGACCACAGCGCCATCTGCAGGAGCTGGGGATTGAAAAGGTTTTTAGTATATGTTTTCAAGTTCCAAAAATGGCATGTTTCCCCTGTGGAAAATCAGAACAATGCAGACACTACGGGAGAACACTGGAGGTCACGCTTACTGTCACTGTCCCCAGTTTGCTGTCTGGTGGGGCTCCTCCTGGTCACTTTCATATCTGCCCCCCCCATCATCCCCAGTCAGGATCGCGGTGTTTTCCTGATTTTTCCCACTGCACGTCAGGTGACGAGCGTTGCTGTGTGTGAGTCTGTCCTCTGTCCCTGAACTTACGTGAAAGCATCGCTTTTAATGGTTGCTCAATGACCCACTGAGCGGCTACACTCCAATTTGCCCATCTCTTATTTTTGGACAATTAAATTGTTTCTAATTTTCCATTTTTAGAAAGAAATTTGAAAAGAACATTCCCACAAATAAAATATTTGTGCACGTGTCCAGTAATTTTCTGAGGACAGAGTCAGATGTTTAGACCGTGTGAGGTCGTGACACGTCCCGCCAGGCGGTTTCCAGAGCCCGCGCCGCCCGCGCCATGGCTGGCCCTTCTCTGCAGCGCTGACGGCCCTCCTTAAAACTCAGCGCTGCCAAACGAGTCGGCAAAAACGGTCTCTAAACTGTTTACAGTTTGTTGATTTACTAGTGAGGCTGAGCAATTTCGAGTGTTCTCTGGATGGATATTGATATGAATACGATTATTCTGTTAAAAGTTCTTCTATAACTTTTACCCATTTTTTAAAATTAGGGTATTTTCTTATTGATTTCTAAGAATACCTTAACCTATAGTCATATTGCTTGTAAGGATGTTCTCCTCACATTTGTAACGTTTTTTTTTATGTAGTGAAGTTTACAATTTTTAGGTAGTCAAAAGTACTACTCTTACCATCGAATTTCATTTATTATGCTTACCCTGTAGGGTTAGTTAAATATTTACCTTAATTTCCTCCCAGAGGAACTCAACATTTAAAAAGAAGGCATTACAGGGAAATTGGAGGTCTTCCCATGTCGACAGAAAGTTCCGTGTTTTAGGTGGCCCGGGCAGTGGGTGGAGGGTCACCACTGAGCGAGGCCAGAAGACGGAGGAGCGACCCCACCCCACCCCCCACAGACCCGCTGTTCCCGCAGCCGGGGACACGGGCCTGCGTTGCGTCCGGCCCACAGTACACAGGCTGCACACAGGCCCTGTGTCGGCCTCTACCTTTAGTTCCTCCGGCGAGGACGCTCTCGTGGTCAGGAGGAGGAAGTCCGTGCAGTAGCTCTGCAGAAGCTCCTGCTGCTGCTCTTCCCGGAGCTGGGCAAGGAACAAGCCCAGCGGAGTCTGCCGGAAGATTTCCACTAGCTTCTGTGACAGCCCTGCAGAGAGGAAACCAAAGAGTGGCTTGGAGTGTGACTCCAAACCCCGACTCCTCCCTCACGTCCAGGAGCCCGGCGGCCCCGCGCAGGGCAGTGTCGTGGTGGGCAGTAGCGGCGGGCAAGGCTCTGCCGAGTGGGAGCCCAGACAAGGGGCCCCGACTGCCTGATCTCACGGGGGATGAAAGGGACGGTCACTGTCTAGACATGTAAGGTGTTTCCCAGTGGAATAAAGAAGGAAGAATTTAATCCATGTTAAATTTTGGTCACAAACAGCCAAGCTAGCCCCAAAGGGTAAAAACTGTCTGGTGTCAGAGACCAGAGTTGTGTGTTGCATGTCTGAAAGTCCTAACATGCTCGGAAACCCAGGGTCCCAGCAAATCAGGAGTGAGTGGGCTGCTCTTGAGGGGCTGGGGACACAGAACCCTCAAACCAGAAAGATCCAGCTTCTAGTTGGTGGGGTGCCGGCCCCCCCGTTTCATGCTCTCATAGGAAAGCAGAGTCGGTCAGAGTACTGCCCCGAAAACAGGAAATGCTCTCTCATCGGGGGAGAGACCCCTTCAAGTTTGTCCAGGAAAAGCGGTGGAATGCTTAGCTAGAAAAACAAGCCCATCTCAGTGTTTTCACCAGTACCGTAAGGACATGCGGAAAAGATTACTTCACGTATGAAAGATGGCTCTTCCAAAACTGTCGTGTTATCCTTGGTGTTTCTGGCCAAACTCGTGGGCATTCGGCAGCAGAGCGCAGTGCCACCTGGGCTTGGGTGACCCGGGGGGAACACACAGCTCAGTCCGGGGGAAGAGGCTACCCGGGGCTAGCATTTTCTGTGAGAGGCTCAGCTGAAGGTATCTCCTGAGTTTTGTGCCCTAGCTTCCAGAAACCTCGGAATGGGAATGGCCAACTGGTGGCAGGGAACAGTCCTCTTCCTGCCAGAATGCGCCCCATTCTGCCACACCCCTGGCCACCATGGCACTGACACTCATGTCACGGCTCCCTCTGCCAGGGGACCGGAAGGCTCCTGATCCCTGCTGGGGACTCTCACTCCCTCCGCAGAGACTTCAGATGAAGGAATGACATACATTTGAGGCTACTCCATAAACAATATTAAAACTGAAACCTCCGAAATGAACCTCGTGGTAGACAGCCGTCTGTCTACTTGCTTATTGTCAGGCAAAGTCTTTGTGAGCAACAGGCTGATTCACCTGTGCCGGACCTGCCCCGCCCCCAGGTGGCCTCACCTTCCGCGTCTGTGATGTACTGAGCCTGCACCCAAAGCTCCTCCAGGTAGTCCTTGATTCTCCAGCTAAATGGGACGTTGTTGGAAGCATTCTCGGAAAGGTTCATGTAGTTCTGCACCACGATGGAGGACATCTCACTTTTAGGTCTGCAAGGAGGCGAATGAGGACAAGAATGTGGCTCGTGAGACGTCACTCAGAACACACGACAAGAACCACTGTCGCCAGTCCCCTTCTGTCCTCGAACACAGGGTGCTGAGAGGCTGCACAGACAGCTGCTGGTCCACTCTGCAGTTCAGGGTTTCTGCTATGAAGGAGCCAGGGGACCACCTCACGGAATCCCCTTGCTTTAGAGACAAAGCAAGCCAGGCTGGTAGGGGCAGAGTAAGGTGCCTAAAATCTCTGGCAGAACCAAGTCTTCTAGTACCTGAACCTCTTCTGCTCTGACACCGCTTACTACAGAGCACGACTTGTCAGAGCGATTCTTTCTTTCATGAACAGCAGCAGCACCTTGTCTTCTAAGTAAGAGCTTCCTCTGGCAACTCAGGATTCCAGGAATTTATCTATTCCTTAGTAACCTATGTCCTGGAATCGAAGCCCCCTGAATGCAAAGAGGAAGCTCTTGGGAGGCCAGCTGAGCTGAGCTCTGCACGACCAGGCCCAGGGTGGGCCGTGCAGCTCCTCCCATGGAACGAGGGACAGGGAAGGGGAACAAGGACCACAGCTCTTCTGAGCGCAGCGTCCCCGCCACACGCCCTGTCCCACCCGGCGATTTCAATGACAGTGGGCGCTCTGAAAGCCGGGAAACGAGGAGCGGGGCAATGAAACAAGGATTTCTCAGAACGTTGTGAACTTCCTTTTGCAATGCCATCGTCCTCCAGGCAGCAAAAAGAGCCAACATAAATGTTATCGTAAAGGCAGTATCTGTATTTTATCAAACACTTGGAGGAACATATTAAAAGTGCTGCTATATTACGATTTTTTTTCCCCTTCCCAAAAAAAGAAAGTCTTCCATTCACCTTGCGTTATTCATCACAAGAGGAATGTTCAGAAGCTTAACGTCACTGAAAATAAACATCCAGAGATCTCTCGCCCAGGGTGGAGAGCCTGGCCTGGCCAGGAGCTCCAGGTTTCCGTCTCTGTCGATGAATGATATCATACTGGCCAGGAGAGGCGTGACCGCACCTTGGACTCGCTTCCAGAGGGTTTGCCTGCAACACGGGAGGGAGAGGGGACCCCATCGCAGTTGAAAGTAACCACAGCGGGGTGCCTGCCATCCTTGGGCATTTCATTCCTTCTTGAGCATTAACAAAACATGTGGTTTACTAATTGCTGCACTATAGCTATGGCTGTAAATTGAAATTTTCATCCTTTTTAAGTACTAGAAAAGAAACCCACGAATGGAAATATCTACGATTAGAGACAGAACAGGAAAGGAGCTTAATTCTACATCTAATAAACTGTAATTAGGTCCCTGAAAAGGTGAAGTAGTACTTGCTTTTAATCTATGCAACTGTTTTCCAGAACAAGTCATATAGGTCCTATAAATAAAGCAGATAATGACCAACTCATTCAGAAAAAAATCAGTGTTTTAAGGAAAAAAATCAGTTGTGGATAGCAGATAATAAAGATGAAGAGACCAAAATAAGTTTGTTCCAGATCCAGTTAAACAAGAAAGGATATTTATCTAGAACTTAGTTTTTGTTGTTGATGTTTTCGTATAGCCAGATATACTGAGAAAACTAAGCCTGCCAATGAGCCAAGAGATCACCTTGACGCAGACGGTCACCAGACCGGGAGAGGACAGCAGACTGCAAAAGCGAGAGGTCAAAGCCGCCCACGGGCGCACGGAGCCTTATTCAGCTGTGCCTGGAGGGTGTGCAGAGCTGGGAGCTGGGAAAGAGGGACTCCGAGGATTTGGGCAGGTTATTCCCAAGGGGGCAAATGACTTAAGTCCAGGGACCATGGCGGTGGGGAACCGAGCTGGTCCCCAAGTCTTTAACCAGCAGCTCTTGGAGCACCGCCCGGCTCTGAAACAGGCAGTGTGAACGGGCGCAGTCCTGACCCCGACCCAGCAGCCGTGCAGACGTTGCTGGTGCCCGTGGAAGGGACAGAGCCTGTCCTCAGTGCTGCGGGCACCAGCAGAGCAGGGAAAAGCGGCCGCCGGGCAGTGCTGCACACCCGCACACGGAGGACGCCCTGCGACCCAAGGGCTGGACGTGCGGAGCTGGAGAAGCATCAGTGAAACCCACAAGCCACAGCCAAGGGAAACGAAAATATTTCTAGGTCCCTATCTGAACTTATAAAATTCCTGCAGAAGGTGCAGTGAGGAAGGAAATGAGGGGAACTAGAGGAAAAAACAGACAGAGAATCCCCCGCCGCGCCGAGTGCCCGCAAGCCCGCCCGTTCCCGTCAGTGCCGGCTCTCTCCCACCTGTCCCCAGAGCACAGGTGCGGCAGGTGGAAGGGGACTGAGGGCTGGACTGAACTTTCTTTCAGAGATGAGGAGACTGAGAGCAGGTAAGGCAGTCACCAGTCTACGGCCCTGCCAGCCAGGAGGGCTGGGATCCTCTGTCTTGGAGACCTTCCTCGGAAACATGTGGTCTTCAGAGGTCATCACGGGTTAGTCCCGAGCAAAGGGTCAAGGACTGTGGGCAGTAATGACACTCTTGGGTCCTATTTTTGTAATTATCATTACTGTGAGCAGCAGGACTTGGAAAATCACTTCTGTTCCCTCCGTGCATATCACCTAATTACCGAAAATAGCATCCCTTCCTATGGTTCACAACATGCCAGTAAACATTCACCTCCTGTAAGAACGGATGTCTATTTTTTTCAAATTTTGTTATTATGAAAAATCTTAAACACACACAAAAGTAGAGAAAAGAGTCCAACAAGCCCCCATCTAACCACCACCCAGATTCATTTTGTGCTCGAGGAAAAACGACAGGTCTGACTTGCTCAGAGGTTTAGAAAGCCTCAGCCCTGCGCCGGAGAGGAGGCTCGGGCACGGGGGCCACACCCCGCCATGGCACTGACACCGCGCCTGTGCACTCCCGTCTGGGTACCTGAACGTGCCCGCCTCCTGGAGGGCGTCCTGATTCGAAGCCTCCCTCACCACCCACTCCTTCAGACCACGCAGGTGGTTCTCTTCTTGCTTCTTCAAAAGCTCATAGAGGCGCATCTTGGACACCCGCAGGAAAGAGGCTGCCAAGGGCAGAGGAGACAGACACTGAGCCCATCCGCGGGCACCGCGCTGCGGAGTCCCCGGCTTCCGACCCACCCACCGGGAAGGGAGTCCCCTGGCCAGGCCACTTTAGGGCGAAATTTGAGAGATGCTCTTAGGTTCTCGCTGTGTCAGTGGGGGAAACGGCGTCGGCCCGACACTGGGGGGTGAGTCACACCCCCGGGGCAGAGCCCACACGGCCGGCGAGGACGGGAGGACTCACCACTGCACGGGTCGTCTTCGCTGAGGAGGCTGAGCAGAAGCTCCACCCTCCTCATGTTGCGCCTGCAGCTCTCGCTGCGGTCTCTGAGCACGCCCACGGCGCTCTGCACGCAGCTCCTCAGCAGCCGGGTGGTGTCCAGGATCCGCACCTGTCCGTGGAGACAGCCAGGTCTCCTGTGTCTGCCGCGTCCACGGCGGGTGAAAGCCAAACTGCCAAACTGCGGCCACGAGCCCCGCGGGGGTGTCCGTGCGGCACAAGCAGCACGGGGGGGTCTTCATGGACAAAGCTGACACTGCCGACCCACCACCTGCCGGCACAGGTGCCCTTGGCCGAGTCCCTGACGACCAACCAGGAGATGGTTGCTCGTGGTGGGCAGGAGGGAAATCAGCCCAACCCCTGTGCTGCCGCGTGGACTCCCCTAACTCCCAGTGGACAAGTACGAAGATGCACCTCCAAAGTGTCACCCAGCAGCACGTGGGGGGGGCAGAAAAACTAGAACTTACATCACTGCCTCCCATCTGGGAGGCTTCGTCTTCCATCCTCCCAGAACTTTCTGTTTCCATGTCCACCTCTGCCGTTTCCCCCCATCTGCTACTCTCTGTTTCCATCCCCTCCTCTCGGTCATCTTCTGCCCCGCGTCCCAGCTCCACTGCAATCGAAGCAAACGCGACCCGGTCACCACTCAGAAGGGGGCACGGGGAGTGCTGGCAGCACTGTCTGGGGGTCTGCATGCTTAGGCTCCAACGTCCCAGGCGTCCCCAGCCCCCAGCTCCGTTGTGGGTCCCCAGATGGGAGGGTATTTGTCATGAAGATCAGCCCTAAGGGCACCCACTCAGTGCAGCCCACCCACGGCAACCCCTGCCCTCCAGCCTGGAACCGAGGCAGACAGAGCTGACTCACAGAGATCCACGTCTGCACGTGGGAATATTACCAGCCACGTGGCCCTGTGCTCTGCAGGAGTCACCAGTCACGCCACGTCCGTGCAGAGCTCCTGCAGAGCTGATGGTGGCACAGCCTGCCAGCACCACCGCGCGGCCGCCCCCGCCCCTGCCACTCCCGCCCCTGCCGCCCGCACTCCTGCCGCCCCCGCCCCCGCCCCTGCTGCCCGCACTCCGCCCCTCGCCACTCACGCTCGGGCTGCTCTTCCGGCTTGAACAGCTCACTGACAGTGATGTTCTGCAGTTTAGTCACGTCTGAGACCATGACTGTGGATCTCCGGAGGTCGTCGATGTGCACAGACCGCCACAGCCCTGTGACAAACAAAGCCATGAGGAATCTTCTCGTCAGTCCTAAGCAGGGACACACTCCGCGTCCCGAGGGTCAGTTGCACGGATGGTGCACGAGTGACCGGGAGACGGAACCCTGGCGTGTGCCGACACGGAGGTCACCTGACCCGCTTCTTTTACGTATCTCTCGACTTTAGTACGGAATCAGTTTTCAGACCTGAAATACCAGACTTGGGAAGGATATCTGGATAAGGTCTGTGATTCTTTTATAAATGTGTTCTTAGATTTGCTGTATCGTAATTAGTGAGATGCCAGCAAGGCCTGCCTTCCATTATCTGCGAATTCATTAGACTACATTTGTTTCCCTACTTCTAGAATAACGGTTTTCCCACATGACGAATAGTTGTTCACTATTACTCAGGAAAAGAGAGGAAGATTCGAGGATACCATCCCCAGCCCTGAAAGAGGCATGAGCTCTCGGTGCACCCGTGCCGGTGCGAGTCGGGAATCTCTCCTCTGTTGTCCACTTAACAACAGGTGGGGCCAGAGGGACTAATCAAGGCTTTGCCTACAAGTACATAAAGGAAATGCTAAGTGATGCAGCATCAAGTCCCAAGATTGGGACTTTTTTTTACAGTAATTAGTGGTAAGAAATCTAATTGCATCTGAAAGGAAAATTGCTACGATTTACATTATTCTCATTTCAGACACGTACAACATAGGACCAAATGACAAATAACTCGAATGGTATTTAAATAGATACATTCACTAATATTATGGTCCTACCTCCATGGAATCCCACATAGGATGTTCCGCTTCCCATCCGGGACAGCTTTGCGATGAAATAGACGAAGACACAGCCCTCATTTCCTTGTATCTTGTTGATTTCATTTACAGCAGAATACCTAGTTCACAAACAAAGAAAAATCAAAACAGAACAAGCAAAGAAACAAAGCGACGTTGTGCAGCCGCTCAAGGGTGACCTCAGAGCTGTTGGGTCCAGTCTCACGGCCTCCCATTTGGATTGGCTTTAAATAAACTTCACAACACCCCAGGCCTGTGATTTCTTCTCTTAGGAGAGGATGAGAAGTCCTTTCTTAGCAGGCTCGTCTTCTTCCCTGCTGCTGTGTCCCTCTGCTGTGAAGTGGCAACCCTCTGTTGTCCAGAAACCCTGGCGTGCGCTCCGCAGGGGGCTGGCCCTGACTCACATGGGTGGGGCCGCTGACCTCTCGCCCTTCCAGGGGGAGCTCTGCACGCCCAGGTCCCCAAGGCCAGTCTCCCACGGGGAGGTAACCCAGCCACGAAGTGACATACGGCATCCGCGCTTTCAAAGGGCCCAGAAATCACTTTCACTTTAAGCAATAAGGGAATTAAGTAATAAGAGAACAGATTTAATTCAGATTTCCCTTATGAACACGATAAAAATGTCTACTAAACATGAACGAAAGCATTTACATACCGTTATTGCCCTTGAACTGGCAATAAATAAAAAATATGTAAGTCAAAATTAATAATTACTGAAGCATTTCTGCACACATATGCTTCAAGGACAACCATTTATATCCTATTATAACCTCTATTATTCACGCTTCCTGCATTTCACTGTTAGTGCTGTTTTCAGCCTTTTCTTTTCGTCTGTCCAGTCTCTCTCGTCCACACGGGGCAATGAGTAGGGGCAGCATTCTTCTCCCTTTTATTTCTATATTTATTATGCTACTATGCTGGAAGACATTCTTTAGGAGCTCATCAGTAAACTCTGGGTTTCCTGTGTGGTGTTCTGAGGAAAATACTAAAGACATACTTGGCCGAGGCAATGAGCTGAGCGCTATGAACTCCGTCTTCAAAATCTGTCTGAATAATGAGGATTTTACATCTGGCTGCACAAGTTAAGCAGTTTCTGAAAGAAAAGGAAATTATTCAAGTGAGTTCTCTGTCCTAAAAAGCGGGTAACAGAATTCCCTAAAGTGATGGAAAACATAAAGGTTATGTAGAAAGAACCACTCAGGTGGGATTTTTCTCCTGTAAGATCAATGGACAATCTCGTGGAGAAATTTTTAAAAACCCAATAAATGCTTCCCAACACGATACGAGGACAGTGGTTTCAGAGAACAGTGTCACGGCAGGTGCTGGGCCACAGGACGTGACAGTGAGAAGGACACCTGGGGATTCAACAGTGACCCTTTCCCAGCCACACGTCCCCAGTGCTCGTTATCCAAAGCTGGCGCCGGAGCCACCCGGGAGAAACACGCCTCGGAGGGGCGGCCAGGGCTCCTCACCGGACTTCTCTGAGGAAAGAGTGCTCCGTGTCGAACTGCTGCAGCCACAGCACCGTGGGCTTCTCAGCCCGGCCTGCCAGCTCCGAGGCCAAGGCTTCACAGTCGTGACTGGTTAGCAGTCTGGAGAAAGTGGTGATCTACAAAGGTAGGAAACGCAAATCATTTGCCAGAAATAAAGTAGGTTTAGATCCCAGAAATTGAGGATGTTCAGCCGACATCTTCTATGGGCTCTGCACTGGTACAGATAGAAGAGAATCCAAACCCACAGATTTTTCAGAAACAGGGCGGTGCTGAGGCCAGCAGAACCTACAGGATCAAAAGGTACCGGAGAGAACACTTCACCCTGCCCCAGAGATGCCTTAGTCTCCTTCCTAGATGCCTGTGTCCCTTCCTGTTTTGGTCCCTACTTGAGATTCTCGTGACCCTTTAGGGCTCAGCACAAACACCATTTCTTCTGACAATCTAGACTCCTGCCTCCAGAAGCAGCTGGCAGTCGGTGATGCTTCCTTCCCCCCGCTGCTGGCGGTTCTCCTCCACCGTGGATCACGCCCCACGGTGCAAACCTAAACGCTCCTTAAGACATGCTGATGTCTTCCTGCGTGAATCCCATCTCCAGGCCTGGCCTTAGCACTGAGCTTCAAAGTCCTACACCCAACTGCAGGACAGACAGCAAAACACGTCCCAAATGCACTTTGCCATTGGCCCCGCAAAATCTGTCGCTCGTTCCTGGATTATCTATCACAATGAAGCCAACCTCCAGCCCTCCAGGGAGGAATCCAGGGAGTTGTCCCTCCAGGATTCCACCCCCCAGGGCCCCTCTGTAGGTGTCACTAGGTCGCCAATTTGCATCCTGTTTCTCAGTTCCGTCCACACCTCTCCTCTGCCCTGTGCCAGCAGCCTCTGCACTGGTCTGTCTTTTCTACAACGGTCTTTCTTTCATCAGACTCTCTCTCCATCGCCCCGGCAGGGGGACGCGTCTAAACACACACACCTCCGTCACTCCCCTCTGCACAGCAAACACAGAGCTCTGCAGCGTGACCCACATGGCCCTCCACGAGTTCTCTGCTGGCACCTCCTCCCCCGTCTGAGTACTCACAGCCTTGAACTCTGAGCTCCGTCGACGGCGCCCTGTGGTCTACACAGAAGGTGCTGTATTGCCTTTCGCCCATGAAGGCCGTCTGCCCATAATCCCTTCCCGGCCAGCTGGAGGGGCCTCTCGTAGAGAAGGCCTCGTCTGCCCTTGTATCCTGACCCGCACTGCCCCGCTCTGCTCTGAACACGGCATTCACCTACCACGCGATACCCACGGCATCCGTGTACGCGCCAGTCTTCCCGCATTACACGTGGACAAGACCAAGGACCGGCATGGCCCATTTATTTTTACATCCCCAGTGCCCTGCGCGCGGTACTCAGCCGCGGTGCTTCAGCTGTTGACGGGCGTGTTGTACACAGTGCTGCTGCCAGCACGGGGCACCGCACAGAAGCAGCCACTCAAAACCTGGCTAAGTGGAACTCACACGAACACTCGGTCCTCCCGGCACGTGCACGGAGAAGAACCAAAAGTCTCAACATACCCACTGTGATCCCCACGCACAGACTTGAAAAGAATCCTGAATCTTGGCACTAGGGATTCAGGACTTTTAGGCGAAAGAGGACAGAGTGAAATTGCAGAAAGACAGTCACCTCGGTGAAGATGGCATGGCGTGCCAGGTGTGTCGCGCGAAGGTGAGCCTGCAGGAAATCCGCGAAGGAGCTGTGCTGCTGAGCGTGGTAGTATTCCTGGGACAGAGACTGGGCCGCGAACAAGCCCAGCAAGGAGTTGCTCAGCCGGACCACGGCGTCGGGGGTGGCGCAATCCAGCAGGATCCGTCTGGCCTCCGTGGACACCTTCTGGTACAGCTCCTCGGTCGGGTCCCCGGGACCTTGCCTCTCTGTGACCTGCAGCACCACAGAGGCGCAGGTGTCAGAGTGGTAGCCGATGAAGACGTCAGAAGGGCTGTACTTGTGTCTGGCTAGGAACGGATCTGCCTTCACGTGGATGAATTTCGCCACCCACGCCTCGAGCTCAGCCACGATGTTCTTCTGCCACTTCTCCAGCACGGTGTTGAGGTCCAGATAGTGCTTCTCCAGCCGGTTGATGAGGGGGATGGGGAAGTGTCTGTACACAACGTCCTTCTCTTCAATGACTATCAGGCGGAAGTCTGGGTGAACCCGACATTTGACACGATGGGTCCCCAAACCAAGGTCCACGTACTTCTGACCCCCGAGGTAGACGTAGTACTGGTTGAGCGCGTCGTACAGGCTCTCGTAGAGGTTCTGCAGGTTCAGCAGCACCACCATCTTGCCCGTTTCCATGCAGATCTTCACTCGGTTGATATTTCTGCAGATCTGGGTGTACTCCTGGTCCTTGGGAAAACTGGAACCAAAAATAATCTCCGGCTGCTGGCCCTCACTGAAGAACGTCTGCTGCAGGATCTGCAGGGCCACGTAGTTTTTGGTGAGCACGAGTAAGTAGCGGGAGTCCACCTCGTCCGGCTCTCTGCCTGGCACCTTCTGAAGAGCCCCGTAGATGTTCTGCTTGATCAACTGCACAGTGCTGACTTCTTCTGAGCACTTTGCCTCAGGCAAGCTGGCTGTAAAAATGTCCAAAGCATGGATGTCATCTTTGCCGCTGAAGTTCCGGAGGACAGCCTGCGCTATATCCTGTGGGGAAGGCTTGCTATTAGAGGCTTTGGCCCTGGCAAAGACCATTTTGATGAGGCTGTAGTAGTCACGAAGCCCAAAGAACTCCTTGTCTTGGCTCTTACACACCGTCTCGTAGGCTCTGGCAAAGGGTGCAAAGAAGCCCTGGATTCTGTCTTGAACGAGGCTGTCGGAAGCGCAGATGCCCCTGGCGCTCTCCATGAGCTCCTGCTTGCTGGGGCTGCTGCGAGACACAAAGATGCCCCGGTTCATCTTGGCGGGGTCGAGGGCCCAGTTGGAGATGCCCACGAAGCCGACCTTCTTGTGAGGGGCAGGATCGTCCTCAATGCAGCCGTCTTCCAGCAGTGGGTGCAGAGCCTTCAGGGGCATTTTGGGTGAGTCTTCCGCCAGTCCCACCTCGTCCAGCACCACCACGGAGACGTACTGCTGCAGGTCCTTCCCGTGCTGAAAGCGGGCACACTGCTTGAAGGTGCCTATGATGCCCTGCGGGGTGGAATGTGGGCTGCACTGGAACGACACCAGGTGGACCTGCTTCAGGCTCCGGAAGAGATCTGAGTGAGCGGCCTGGCCTTGCATGGCGTCAGCCACAATGGTCTTGGCAAGAGATTTGGAGCTGCCAGGCTTCCCCACCAGGAAGAGAGGAATCTTAAGCTCAATGCAGATAACCATCATGAAAAAGTTCTCCTTCAAAGCCAAGTTCTTGGCGATGGTTTTCCTCAGAGGGACACCATTCAGAAAAAGGTCCTGTGTTCGAGTTATTTCCTCCAGAATAATCTTGCTGTCATTATACGGTTCTGGAAGGAACCTGCAAATGGCTTTGCGATACGAGTCTTTCCTTTCTAAAGAGGCGTGATAGCACACGCCGATGGCCAGGACCAGGGACCAGAGGATGGGGTCTCTCTTGACATGACTTTTGCTGGTGTTGGACTCGCAGACCAACGAATTCAGTTTTAATAAAAGCATCTTGCTGTGGTCATAAAACCATTTGAAAACTTTCACACAGCGCTCCACATCCCTCAGGCTGACAAAGCTGCACTCATCCTTCCTCTTCCTCATGAAGCCCTGAGAGGCAGAAAGCACTTCTGTGATCACACCAACCTCGTCTGGTTCTAGGCGGACGGAGTCCACCAGTCTCTGGACGATCTGCTGGATGTAGAGCTTCTCAGCAGTGTTATTCAGCTGTCCAAAGTCCCACACCAGAGGAATCAGGCTCGGCGGCAGAGCGTGGACGCGGTACACCAGCTGTCTCAGGGGGATGGAGCCCAGCCTGTCTGCCGTCTCCTCTGCCCTGACCCGGTAGCCCAAACCGGCAGACTCCAAACGGCAGATGGCCTCCTCGGAGTGCTTCCGGTAAGGGTTGCAGGCGGCTATGACATGCAAGCCGGAGTGCTTAGCCAGGGGCTGGCCATCCACCGTGTGGTCACACAGGACTTCTTTGATAGCGCTTATGGCTTCCGTTGTGTTGGCTTCGTCCAAGAACAAGATGGTGTCCAGCTTATGTTCGGCCTTATTGCGGAAGGCGACGTTCTCAGCCTCCCTGACTTTGGAGTAGATCATGTCCGCAGTTGTTCCTCCATGGACCTTGACCAGCTTTATCGTTTGAGCATTGGCACCGGCACGCCGCAGGTCACTCAGGAATTTAATGAGCCTGGTTTTCCCGCAGCCAGTTTCTCCCATGATGATCACTGGGATCCCACATCGGAACCGCATTTCGATGGCAAGGATCTTGAGCATGTTGTCTGTTGTAAGCTCGTATGTTTCATCCGGGTCAACGGGCCACTGGATCCCTAAGGCCAGGCAGAGCTTTTCGAGTTTCTCGTTCCTGGGCAGCTTATCAAAGTCGACATTGAAGGGCACCCTCTGAAGCAGCAGCCCCCTGTACAGCTCCACGGTCATGACGTCTCTCTTGATCACGTTCCCATTCAAGTGGTTGATGGCGTCCACACCGCCATTCTGGTTGGGCTGCAAATGGAAGCCTATGAATGTCATAGAGGTGTGGTCATCGTTGAAGAAAACGTACGGGTGGGGCTCTGACTCCCACCTCCTCCGGAGAGAGAAAGGGGCCAAATCTTCTTCCTTAACGCCATCCATGGGGACCGTGTACTTCCCTGGGCTTTGGTCAGAAGTGTCAAGTGTTGGTGTGGAAAAATCTCTTGCCATAAAGATCATGAAAGTCACCACAAAGTTCTTGAAGCCCCTCAGTGTGTCTCCAATAACATCTGGATTGCAGAAGAGAGAAGCCTCACAGTCTCGGAGCTGGTAATTCAAGAACCCCGCGAAGTTCCGAAGCTCTGACCAGGATGGGTTTATCACCCCACAGTAAATCAGGAAATGCTGGAGGCATTCCTCCGGGGTGCCTTCAACGGAGCCTTCTTTGTACCGAAACAGGTCTAGGTTTTGGTTTTGATGGAATCGTTTTAAATATTGGTAAGGTCTTTGGAAAGTTTCCCTGCAGAACTCTATGTAATCCATCCCAGGCTCCCCGTGGCTCCTCTCAGGGCTCAGCTCCATGTCCATCACTTCTTTGGGAGGTCTGCAGGTGACTTTCGGGAAGACGTCAAGAAAGCTGAACTGGGGGGCACGTGCACCCTGGAAAGGAGAGACATGGATAACACGGTTACAACTGAGTTTCCTGACAAACGCTTTTCGTGTTTCGACCCTCCACGGGATCTGTCCTGGATGAAACGTTATGAAAAAAAAAGTCATTTAAAAATATGTAGCTTTCCGTAGACTCTTTTTACTTTTTACACAGGGTACTTTTTGCACATTAAGGTGTCGTGGAGGCTGAGTGGCGGAGCTGCACTCTTAGGAAGACAGGCCATTTTCTAGCCCGACTTCCTGAAACTAGACTTTCCCGTTAAGCACAGACGTATATACACGTGTGTGAGCATAAAACTCCCTTTTGCTAAGAAGTTTCCCACAAAAGTCTCCTTTCCATCTTAGCTGGCAAGAAAGATGACCTCTCTCTCAGCAAATGAATTTACCATATTCAGCGCACAGCTGGGATTTAAACTGTGACATACAGCATTACACCTAAACTGAACAAATTTAAGATACTGCTGATTAATAAAAGTGTATTTTTTGTTTTCTGAAGCAGGGGCTTGCTCTGTCACTGGGCTGGAGTACAGTGGCGTCACAGCTCCCTGCAATCTCAAACTCCTGGGCTCAAGTGATCCTCCTGGCTCAGCCTCCCAGCGTAGCTGGGACTACAGGCGCCACCACGTCTGGCTTATTTTTATATTTTTTGTAGAGATAGGGTCTTGCTCTTGCTTAAGCTGGCCTCGAACTCCTGGCCTCAAGTGATCCTCCCGCCTCAGCCTCCCAAAGTGCTAGGATTATATGCATGAGCCACCACACCTGGCCAGAAGAGTATTTTTATTCCAGACATTATTTAAAAACAAGTTTAAAGATTAGGTTTTCTTTACTAACACTGCACTCAGCTGCTTCAGTAAGGCAAAAGCGTGGAGTCACTGAAACGCATCAGTCCCCTGCAGGGGCCCTGAAGGAAGTGGAGACCCTCCCCCACCAGGTGACGATGCCCCACGATACAGACCAGCGCCGAAGCCCTCCTGGGCAGCACTGAATTCCCCTCCAGGATTTCGATGACATATAAATGGCACGGGTTCCGGAGCCACATTTTCCCATTGATATCCATTAGGTACTGTAAAACGAGGAGTTTGAAAAGAAACACCCAGATTCCAGTCTGCACCTAAGGGCAGAATCACATGGGTTTGTAAATACACAGAGCGATGACGAGTCCTTCCAACCCTAAGCATCCTCTTGTTTTGTTCTTTGACAGAGCGATACTGATCATTAACACGGGCAAGCGCCAACCATGCGCTGAAAACGACGTTTCAGTGAACGGGTCACCTATGCCACGGTGTTCCCTTGAGATTATGATACTGTATTTTTACCATACTTTTCTAGGTTTAGATACACACATGCCACCGTGTCACAATTTCCCACAGCATTCGGCACAGGCACGCGCCGTACCGGTTTGCAGCCCCAGAGCCACAGGCCAGGCTGCGGAGCCGCGCCGTGCAGTTGCCAGACCACGCAGGTCTGTGTGACACACCCAGTGCTGGTCACGCGGCTGTGGAACTGCCCAGCGGTGCATTTCTCGGGACATACCCTTATTGTTGAGAAATACAGGACTGTCCACGTAGAAACAAGAAATTCTTTACACAGGGAGGAGGCGAAGTCACAAAGTGGGATTCTGTCTCTGTTGATGGGCCATCCAGCTGGAATTCGGGGGCACTTACCGAAGAGGTCACGTCCACGTGGAATATCACGGGTTTCTTCTGATACTTTGCATCCAGGAACGGCAGGAGGGAGCCCAGGACTTGGCTCTCGTCCACCTGGGGCTCGATCAGCCGAATAGTTTTCAGAGGCACTTTCTTGCCGTTTAACATCAGCTTCAATTTGTGACCCAATCTCTTCACGTAGAGAGACTTTCCTGTAACAGAGATGGGAATCAGGCCCCAGGGCTGCGGACAGAGTGAGGGATCCACAAAGATGTACTGGAAGTTACTTCCTTCCGCATAAAATTTAAAACCGAGGCAACATAACATCGAAGAATACACTTTTGAGTCCTCACACGCCCCAGCTGTCACCCGCTCACTGTCCTGGCCATATCCCTGCTGCGGATGACAGCGGTGTAAACACAGTCACGCGTCACTGGATGACGAGGACGTGTTCTGAGAAACGGTCATTAGGCGGCTGAGCAGTGGTGTGAGCATCGCAGACGCTCACGCAAACCTAGGAGGCCTCGCCTGCTACACACCTAGGCCACACGGCACAGCCGCTGCTCCGGCCACGGCTGTACGGCCCGGACTGTCCTGAACACCGCAGGCAGCTGCGAGTGGCGAGCGTTTGTGGATCTGAACGTAGACCCACACAGTGAAATACGGTATTCTAATCTTAGGGGGCCACCGCCATATACGCGGTCCACTGTCGATGGGAACATTATTAAGCAGTGCCCGACTGTGAGTGACAGTGACAGCAAAGACACGCTGGGGTAGGGGGAGGAAGAGCACCTTTGTCCCAACAGAATGTAGTACTGTTAGTGGGGCAAGAGAATGGAAACCGCTGTTTCCCTCCAGGGGAACGTGATGGTCACTGACCGGCGGGTCCAGAGGCATCGGCCTCTCTCAGGCAGAGCGGTCACACGCCTGCTCCGTCCACCAGCATCAACCCCAGAGAGACCACTGGGGTTCAAGGGGGAAAAGTAAACTGCAGAGAAATTTGCTTAGAGGAGGAAGGGCATAGGGGTCCCAGGAACTCCCGATTCGGGACACCAGGTGAGAAAGGGTGTCCCGCTCTGGTACCAGGCGGGATATTGTCCCCTTCCTGGGACACTGCGTCCCCACCTGCAGAAGGGCTCCCTCTGAACCGCCCGCCGCGGGGCAGGCAGGCGGTCGGTAGCCCCTGGAGACGGAGACAGTGCCCCCCACTCTCATTACCGACACCCGCTCTCTCCGAGGCCACAATCCCGACACACATCCGGTCCCGGAACGCGGCCGCCGCCGACAGGCTCTGCTCTGGGACCTGGTAATGACGCGCCAGGTAGGCCTGGATGTCCTCGAGGGGAGCCTGGGGAGTAACGAGGACCTTGTGCTGGCTGAAGGCCGAGGGCAGGTAGCAGTGCTCCCGGTCACTGTCGCAGACCATCACCAGCTGGTAGTCCTCCCGGTGGCACTGGGTGCACAGGCCCTGGAAGAGCGCCTCGGCCTGGCAGGCCACCTCGTAGCTCAGCTGGTCTGCGAACAGCAGGCTGTAGACCTTGCGCCCGCGGGAGCCCAGGGTGAGGCAGCGGCGCAGGAGCAGCTCCACCTCCTCGAACGTGGTCCCCGGGGTGCAGAGCAGCACCTCGTCATAGGTGGGCAGGGGCTGGTCCGGGGCCTGCATGTAGATGGCCAGGGCAGCCGGCAGCACCTCCGAGTGGCCGCAGACGACGAGGTTGGGCCGGCCGACGTGCAGGCCCCGCGGGAGATGCCGCTCCGGGGCGGGCCCGCCCATCACCGCCAGGTGGGCCAGGCAGCGGCCGAGGGCGTCCAGGTCCAGGCAGTCGGGCAGGAAGGCACTCAAGCAGCCCGTGGACTTTTCCATGATGGCCTTCAGCCTGTCCACCAGGCTGGACTCGGAGAGCACCAGCTGTAACTCCCGGACCACCCGCCGCACGCGGTACCTGGTGGCCTCCTCGTCATGCCCCACAGAGGCCCTGACAATGTCCCTCGGGGTGCAGTGGCCTTTGAGGAAGGACAGCATGGTCAGGGCAGCTTCGCTGGGTGTCTCCTTCTTGAGCTCAGTGCTCAGGTAAACCAGCTGCTCCGCCGTGTAGAAGTTGAGGTGAAAGTACTCCATGCGCTTCTCGGTCACGAACCTCTTCCAGTGGTCCAGGAAGTGCTCCATCTGCCTGCAGATGGCTTCCAGCAGCCCGGTGACGTCCCCACTCCCCGTCAGCTGGTTCACCAGCCCCAGGCCGAAGTCCATGCGGATGGAGACGTCCCTCCTGGGCGAGCAGTAGACCTCGGCGGTCCAGCTCCTGACCAGCATGTTCCCGGCAGAGTAGAGGTCCAGGAAGGCTTGCACGAGCCTCTGCACGCTGCAGAACACCTGGGGACAGGACGAGGGCAGACATGGCGGAGCTGTACTAGAGGGCGACACGCCGGTTAGACCCACACGCAGGCTTGTCGCCGAAGGACTCGGGTTTGTTTCTCTGCACTGGTTCCCCATGTGACCTGGGGCACAGAAGGCCTTCCTTCCTCATCAATGTCACCGGCCTAACAAGAGCGGCCACCCTCTGGGAAGCAGTAGGTCGCAGAGATAAAGGTTATCATTTGCAAAGTACAAATGAACTCTAAAGAAAGAACCCACAATAAAATTGAAACACTGTTACATGAACCAGTCCACCTTTATCAGTATGTTTCTGTTTCGATGAAGGATGCCCGTCTAAATCTTATGTGTTTGGACTCTCGCCGATTTGCAGAGTAAGTGAAGCAATTTAAGTTTCTAAGAACTATCCGCTGGGTGGTTTCTTCAGAATGGTGGACCACCTGCCAGCGCGTGACAGCTCATTCTGGGGACCCTAAGGAGAACCACTGCCCCAAGGGCCTGCCCGCCGTAGACTTCTCTCTGGGGCCACGACCTGGGCCACGTGCACCATGCGACTCGCGAACTCCACTCTGGGTGGGCCTAAGAGCAGAGCCAGTCTTGCCATTCAGACCCCAGCTCAGACCCTCCCACTGTCTCAGGTGCCTCAGCTGTGACAGCGCCCAGCCCAAGCCGTGCGATGACCACTTGGTGCCGCACACGTACACGCGCTCACCTCAGAAAACCTCTCCACCTCCGCATTGCTGTGATCCTTCTTGCCGGACATCAGCATCAGCTTGTTTAAAAGCTCCTTCAGCTCGTCTAGAGAGTAGTCCCGTGTCTTCTCGTGGCCACCGTGACCCTCGGGGAGGATCAGGCGTAGAACCGCGTCTGGGGAAACCTGTGCAAGTCCACACGTTAGAGGTTCTTCTCTGGCGGCGGAAGCCCCTGGGCGTGCGGCAGCCGGGCAAGCACCGCCCAAAGCCGCGCCCAGGGACGGGGTCGCTCACCTTTTGGCCACCTTCAGGTGCCTCGATCACATAGATGCCTTTGCTGTTGATCGCAGTGGCCAGGGACAGGGACGAGAGTTCTACAGACCCGTGACTTTCCTTCACTGTTTTCAGCCACTCCAAGTTCCTGGCAGAATCATGCTGTTGGGACAGAAGGAGAGGTACAGGCCGTGGTCCCAGCGACCCTTCCTCCTCCTCCTCCCACCTCTGCTCCGCAGGGCAGGCTCCGGTCACTCTTCCCCAGGAGCAGTGCCCGTGACTGGGTCAGGTGGCTCCTGTATCCCTCTGCCTGTCCCTCAGGACCCGCCACGCAGGGCTGCTGTTTCTGTATGAGCCTGCGCCCACACGTCCACCAGTGCCCGGTGCCCGTGGCCTGTGACTCTGGATCCGTGGATGAGGGCAAGCGCCATGGCTGGCTCTGCACTCGCGCAGTGACGCCAGCTGTAACAGGGCCGGGGGGCGTAAGGGCCCAGTGTCCTGCTGGGGTCCTGAGTGTGACCAGAGAATCAAGGAGAGACGGCAACGGAGGCCGTTTGGATGTGGCCTCCAGCAGCAGTGGGACGGCCCCACCTGCTCCTGCCTCGGCCACACCCTGCCCCAGCCACCCGCGGAGCCAGCTGTCCTGACGCCCTGGGCCCTGGACCACCAGGGACGCCTGTAAGTCCACTCAGTCCCTGGCACCGGTAGTTTCCTTACACTTAAATGTTCACCTTTTCTGATACAAAATTAATCCACGTCAATTGTGGAAAACACGAAAAATATCCAAAAGTGACTGAATAAAATGACAATTACTACCATTCAGAGAAAAATACAGGTAACATTTTAGCGTATTTTCTTTTCATCTTTTTTCCACGTGTTTTGTGCCAGTTTACTATTGCTTATAAGCAATTTTGTATCCCGCCAACATAACAAGATGGGGAAAGGATTTCCATTTGTGAAGAAAGACCTTTTAACATCAATTTAAACGGCTGCGTACAAACCTACGGCATTTGCATTTCCCCTGACGTTGCCAGAGCAACGCTATGTTCAACACGGTCTGCTCTGGAGCAGGAACAAGACTCACCAGTTTATCGGGCAGGTGCCGGTCGTTGTCCAGAGCCTTCCACAGTTCCTTCACATGCTCCATGAACACGCCGAACCCCGCTGTCAGGTCCAGCTTGTACAGCAGGGGCGCGTAGCCCTGCACGGCGTCGTGGAAACAGGCCACGCGGTCCACGTCTATGTCGTTCTCTCCCGCCGAGATGGAAGCCAGGTCCACAAACACCTTCAGCTCGTTGATGCCTTGGGAAGAGAGGAGAGGAGGTCAGCACAGGACTGCTCCACACGGGCACGCAGCTCTGTCCTGCACAGGACTCTTTAGCGACGCTATAAATGGATGTTTAATGAATTTTTAAGGTTGTGTCCACTTTCTGCTTTCAATAAGAATACAGGTATGTGGTGGTGGCGCCTGTAGTCCCAGCTACTTGGGAGGCTGAGGCAGGAGGATGGCTTGGGGAGGA
Organism: Lemur catta; assembly: GCF_020740605.2. NCBI lineage: Eukaryota > Metazoa > Chordata > Mammalia > Primates > Lemuridae > Lemur > Lemur catta. The sequence goes on along the minus strand of NC_059142.1, from coordinate 55,618,080 downwards.
GTTGGAGGCTGCAGTGAGCTGTGAGTGTGCCGCTGCACTCCAGCCTGGGTGACAGAGTGAGACCCTGTCTCACAACAGCAGACCAAAAAGTCCACCGTTGGAAGCCGTGGAGCTCCTGCTGAGACTGGAGCCAGCGCAGCCTCTGAGCCCCGACCCCGCCACACACCAGCGCCGCCCGCCGGCCCCCTGTCCCACCTTCCTTCTTCCTTCTGAACTCGGGCAAAGGCATCAAAGCTACAGAACTAAAATGCTGCCAAGAAATGCACCACATCGGTGGAGATGTTGGGACAGAATCTCTCGTGGGCAAGAGCTCTCCTTGCTCCACCAAAAGGAAAAGCTGAGGGGCACGAGACTGTGCAGGAAAGGATCCCCAGCTGCGGCCGGCGAGCGTCCACGGAGCAGAGCGTGCAGGGGTGGTTTGCGCCCAGCACGCCAGAAGGGCTGTGCTGATGTGACTCCACCGGCGGCCAGCGAACCGCACGCTGCCCACCTTCCCAAGGAACAGTCGCGCCTTTCCGCCCGCCACGCAGCGCGTGACCAAGGGGAGGTACTTCCCAACGGTCAGGCACACTACACAGAGAACCATCTGGAAACCCTCTCCAGACTCCTGGCTTTTACCTCCCAGCGCCTCCCGCACCCAGCTGATGAACTCCTTTCTCCGGGACAGCGCCTGCAGACACTGGCACCGCGCAGCGCCGATGTCCTCCAGCATCTTCTTGGCCCGGATGAGCTGCGGGCTGATCTGGACCAGTTTCTCGTGGCGGAAGTCATCAAAGTTATCAGTCTGCAAGACAAAGCTCTGCTGTGGACCCGAACTCGTCACCTGCAACCCCAGAGTCTGAGTGGCAACGCCGGCCACCCCAGCAGCAGCCCCCACCCCCAGGTACGTGTTGTTTTTTCTGCTTTATCAATAAAGAAACACAGGTCCAGAGTAGCTACTCAAGGACATGCTGCTGGGATTCAGGTTTAAGTGTATCTGATTCCAAATTTGTGGTAAGTTGCAATCACTGTCACACTGGTCTGTACTATAATACAGGTAACACACACCTCATAAATGCTCACCTAAAAAACAGACAGCAAAAGACTCATTTCTTAACTGTAACAAAAACAACTTATCATTACTGTTTTTAACATTTTTTAACTTTCTTCTTATCATTTTATGTATTTCTTTATTTATTTATTTTTAAGACAGAGTCTTACTCTGTCACCCTGGGTAGAGTGCAGTGGCATCTTCGCAGCTCAATATAGCCTCAAACTCCTGGGCTCAAGTGATCCTCCTGCCTCAGCCTCCGAGTGAGTAGAGGGGACTACAGGCATGCGCCACCACACATGACTAATTTTTCTATTTTTAGTAGAAACAGGGGTCTCACTCTTGCTAAGGCTGGTCTCAAACTCCTGACCTCAAGTGATCCTCCCTCCTGACCTCCCACAGTGCTGGGATTACAGGTGTGAGCCACCGCACCTGGGCCATTTACGGCTTCTCGATAGAACTAGAGGATACGACTGGACAGCCAACAAAGTATTTTCCTTTTTTGCTTCTGTAACCTAAAGAGCCCCAGTTATTACTCTTTATAAATATCTGATTACTAAAAGCATCGTTGCTCCTTCCTGAATCTTTGATCCTCACACTGACCCAAGAAAACTCTCATGGCGAAGGAGCAGTCACACTGTTTATAAATAAAGGGAAAAGTGAAGCCCTTGGTATATTCAGGCCTCAAGTACAGTACAAATGAGAACCTTCAAGGAAGCTGCTAAATCACCCCGTACGGCTTTCACAGCCAGAAAGCTCAAGGGGCCCAAGGAGTTTGAGGCAGGACATACCCCCGCACGCCTCCGGAGTCCCCAGCAAGTAACTTACGAACTGCAGTAACGTGCAGAGAACACTGAAGTCGCCGGTCAGTCCCAGATCCTCTTTGACCTGCAAGATGACCTTGGCCGCGCGGACCGCCTGGTGCAGGCTGTGGTACTCCCTGATCTGCCCGACCCGCTCCCGGACCCAGTCCCTCGGGTCCTGGCTGTCCACAGCACACATGGCGTGGAGCTCTGCGGTCAGCTCACCGTACTTATTCACAAAGTCCTTGAAGATGACATCGATCTCTGCAAAGGTGACCTCTCCTGACTTCAGATCCTCATAAAGCGCAAGGAACTTTTTGTAACAAGGACGATACAGATCATTATACGCCTCGACGAGCTGCAGTATTTGCCTTCCTGATTCTTCCTCAGGCTCACTCAGACGCTCTGCGGCTTCCTTCCACAGGATCTGGAAGATGTGGCTGTCCCTTAGCAAGTCTACCTTTTCAGCCACTTCTCGGATCTGGGGGCTCAAGTTGTAGTGTGTTGTCTTCGGCTGGTACGAGGAGGCGGGCAGTCTCACCGTCACGGCTTCGTTCAATCGTTTACTGCTAAGGTCCTCGGAGTGTCTTCTTGCCACCTTTCCAAAGTCCACTTTAGAAACAATAAGAACATGTCAGAAGTCAGATAACGACAGCGTTTCATTCTACTTTCCCAGTGTTACTGTCCCCGCTTCTCTAAGGAAACTCACACAAACACAGCTGCTCAGTAGGAACGCACAGGCCTGCCCTGCCATGGCTGAGTCGTCAGTCTCCACGGTAAAGACAGCATCATGACCCAGGTAAAGACGACACTTGGAAAACACGCATCTACTTCACTCTCTCCCAAATCCCATTCCAACGACAGAACAGAAATTGCTTTTAAAAAGTCATAAACCAACAAGCGTGGAAGGAGGAGCAAAAAAGGAGAAAACAGCAACAAAATTTTGCAAGTTGAAAACCAGCTGAACCAGCAGTAAATGACATATTAGGCCTGAGAACACAGAATCCTAAGGCCACAGTGGGGAACGCTGAGGTCCAGCCGGTTTCTATCTCAGGATTCCCTAAAAGCACAGACACTGGTTGTGCAGGTCATTGGAAACCGGGAGGTGCTGATGACACAAGGTGGCCGGGTTCAAAGTCTGGTGAAGACGTGGTGCAGGACAGCAGCTCTCACGCCCACCTGGTGACACTGCAGGTGGGTCACCCCTCCCGCACCCCGGCAGGCGGTAGGTGGGTTATTTTCTAGACAGGATAATGCAGAGCGTTCTCGATTGGAAGTCACAGAAACATGGTGAAAAAGGGCATTTCCAGACACACACCTTTCTCAGGAAGCAACCAGAGGACACGCACCGCAGTCCCGGAGGAGGGAGGGGGAGGGCGACAGGGGAGAGTGACAGGGGTGGGCAAAGGGGAGAGAGGAGGGCGGGGGCCCCGCTGAACACAGGGCTGCGGGAATATGGCACGCAGGTGCCCAGGCCTCGCCAGCCCTCTTCTCCCTCCTGGTTCCCAGAAACCTGGCACCGGCAGCAGACTGGAAATCTGACCGGCCCAAGAGAGAGGCCTCAGGCACACACCAGCTACAGGGCCCAGCCTCGGGCCCCCAGGGCGGCACGAAGTCCAGAAGGCCAGCTCAGGCCCGCAGGGTCCAAGCCATGTGTCGGGGCTCTCTAGTCATAAAAACAGACAAACAATTCCAGACACAGGAGGAAAGTCAAAACAAACTGACAGGTGAAAGCCGCCCGGAGGAAACAGGAAACTATGCAAGGGAAAGAAAAAGAAAACCTCTAAAGCAAAACGTCAGTAATCTCAGCTAGGTAAGTTGTTACAACCACGAACAAGAGCAGGATAATGTTTAAAAAGGATTATTCGGAGAAAAAAAACCAATTCCTTTAAATTAAATATATACATGAGGGCTGAAATAAGAAATTCAATGGACAGTTTGGAAGACCAAGTTCTAAGGAAATCTCTCAGAAAGCAGAGCAAAAAGCAGAGACAGGAAATAGAGAAAAATGATGAAAGTTAGACGACCGTTCCAGGAGGTCTGAGATCCACTATGAATCTCAGCATGAGAAAAAAATAAATAATTGAAGAGAATTTCCCAGAACTCAAGGACTTAGATTTCTACATTAGAAACACCTACCTACTAATGCCCAATGCAGTAGATGAAAAATAGATCCATGCCAAGACACATTACGAAATTTTGGAATATTAGGGACGGAAAGATCTCAAGAGCTCCCAGAGAGAGGAAGATATTTCACACACAAAGGATCGGAAGTCAGTATCACATCAGACTTCTCAACAGCAACACTGCAGAGACAAAACAGACCGACACGCCCAAATTTCCGAAGGAAGATGATTTCCAGTCTGTAGTTCTATGCACAGGCGATTGGCCTAGGAGGAGGGCAGGTATCCTCAGGCACGCAGGGATGCAGGAAGGTGACAGAGGACATGTTCTACCGAGACACAGGCGGCAGAGAGCAAGCAAAGGAGACAGGAACGAGACTCTAACCCCGGAGAGAGGCAGGGGCGATGACTTCAGGACAGCACCTCCAGCCCAGTTCTGGCACATTCCTTCTCAAAGACCAAACTGATTGTCTTCAGAGGAGATTCAGACAGTTGGTAGAGTTTGGGATTGAATTAGAAATAAATACAATGAACACAAAGCAAACGACAAGAACTGTAATTCTATGGAAAACAGTTTGTGCAAGAAGTGTATTAACAGAAAGATCATTTCGGTCTATTTCACGGCTCCCTTGTGAACAGAGCATTTACACAGTCAGGATGATTTACACACTAAATTTTGATCCATCTCAAATCACGACACAGCGGGGAGCGGTGGCAGAGGGAAGGGTTACGTGCACAGGCGCAGACCAGACACGCGGAGATCTAAGCCCTCATCGTCCACACGGGGACCTCGGTAAGATGCTGACACCGGAAAAATCCAGGAAACACCATGTATGTTATTGAGAGCCGTGCAGGTAAGTACCAGAAAGATTGCTCCAAAAGAGGTGAAACTGACGCCCTCTGGCAAACGCACGTGTAACTTTGTTAAAAATGTTTGTAGGAAGCCTTCCCTCCAAAATAAAGCTCCGCTATGGTGACTCGTTTGTATTGTATTCTCCTCTAACCCTCTGCCCTTGGAGACCACTCAGTGTGGTTTGCTTCGATTCTTAAGAATACACCACCTTGGACCAGGTGTTTCACACTCTCGCACAACTTCAGCAGACCGTCAACGTATCTTTTCTCTTTCTTTAGAAAAAGTACTTCCTCCTTTCTCCAATCCAGTACTTTCTTCATATCAGCCACCTTCTCCTGGGGTGAAAGACTTTTTTCCCCTGGAAAACAACAACAAAGTAACCCAACACACCGGATCTACACGGTTTCCAGGCGGCCATTTCTGCTGCCTCCTTTGCTGGTGCTCACGTCCGCGTGCAGCCGTGGGCGTGCCAAGCGGCGCTTAGCAGTTTTCCATTATTTTATCCCCTCCCCATGATTTCCCGGAGAATTACAAACCAACCCCTATCAACCTACTGCAAGAGCTACGGGTTACACGCCAGGCGCGGTGGCTCACGCCTGTAATCCCAGCACACTGGGAGGCCGAGGCGGGTGGATCATTTGAGCTCAGGAGTTTGAGACCAGCCTGAGCAAGAGTGAGACCCCCTCTCTACTAAAAATAGAAAGAAATGATCTGGCCAACTAAAAATACATATAGAAAAAATTAGCCGGGCATGGTGGTGCATGCCTGTAGTCCCAGCTACACAGGAGGCTGAGGCAGGAGGACCGCTTGAGCCCAGGAGTTTGAGGTTGCTGTGAGCTAGGCTGACGCCACGGCACTCTAGCCTGGGCAACAAAGTGAGACTCTGTCTCAAAAAAAAAAAAAAAAAGAGCTACGGGTTATAAAGGCTGAAAAGGCCCCCTCTTTACAAAAATGCACACCCAGACACAAACATTTCCTTTCCTGTCGTTCCTCAGTAGCCTGAAGTGCATTCCTCAACTTGGTACTTACTGAGTTGCCAGATGTCAAGAAACTGATTCTCGTGCTTCATAATCAGCTCTAGCTGCCCGACGAAAACCGTGCCATTGAGGAGATCACCAGCAACTTCTGTGATCACAGAGTCAGCAAAGCCCATCAACTTCTTGCCATCCTCTGTAATGTTTGCTAATATTTTCTGATCAGTTCCTGATCGGATGAAGAACATAGTCAGAACAGCGGCTTCCCGCCTCCCACCCCGTTGTTGTTAAGGAGGGAATTCCCAATAACCTCTTGCTGCTTTGCCCCAGCGTCTACACAACACAAGCAAGAGTGCGCTTGTCACTTCCCTGGACTCTGCTTCCACTGTGAGGGTCAGGTCCTACCCGAACTCATCTCCCGAACGACCTCCTTGTTCACAAAGATGATTCCCCCGATGGGAATCAGCCAGAAGAACCATCTTTCTTAGGTTTTTAAAACCTGTGCCCCCTTCAGGATACTGAATATATTTCTTAGACTGCCCATAATCTTTAATATCCCCTCATTCTGAGCACACCTGTAGCAGCAGAGGAAACTGCACCAGGGATGTGGTCATACCCAGCAAAGACCAACAAGCTGGTTTTAAGGGGACATTTTCATAGCATATAGAAAGAGAGAAACATCAATGTGACAACTTAACATTCTGCACATCTTAGCTGTCTTGCAATGTGAATATGTGGATCAATTTAGAGGGCAGACTTTTTAAACATGCTTAGTTTAAACACCAGAATATTTCTTTCCCAGTGATTAGAGTCATATTAGAGTCATATAGTATCAGGAGAAGATTAAGCTTATCTCTACTGTTAAAAACAAATGCAGCAGCTTTATTCTGAATTGCAAAAACCTGAAAGCAACCAAGATGTCCTTTAGTAGGTGAGTGGATAAGCAAACTGTGGTCCATCCAGACAATGGGACATTATTCAGTGACAAAAAGAAATGACCAGGCGAGTGCAGTGGCTCATGCCTGTAATCCCATCGCTTCTGGAGGCTGAGGCAGGAGGATCACTTGAGGCAAAGAGTTCTAGACCAGCCTGGGCAATATAGCAAGACCCTATCTCTACAAAATAAAATTTTAAAAAATTAGCCAGGCATTGTGGCTTGTACTTATAGTCCCAGCTACTTGGGAGGCTGAGGAAGGAGGACTGCTTGAGCCCAGGAGTTCAAGGTTACAATGAGCTATGCTCTCACCATTGCACTCCAGCCTGGGCAACAGAGTGAGACCCTGTCTCTAAAGGAAAGAAAAAAAAAAAAATGACCTACCAAGCCATGAAAAGACATGGAGGAAACTTAAATCCACATGGCTTAGTGGAAGAAGCCAATCCAAAAGGCTACATACTACACAGTTCCAACTACAGGACATTCCGGAAAAGACTAAAGGGGAGGGAGCAAAGGTGGCAGAGGACCAGGGATTGGTAGGGCAGTGACACTACTCTGTGTGATGCTGTCATGGTGGACACATGTCATGATACATTTGTCCAAACCCACAGAACGCACAACACCAAGAGTGAACATGAATGTAAGCTATGGACTCAAAGTGAATGATAATGTATCAATACTGGATCATCATTTGTAAACAATGGACCACACTGACACAGCCTGCTAATAACGGGCACCGCATGTGCGACGGGGGAGATGTCTGAGGGCGCGGCACCTTCTGTTCTATTTCTCTGCACACCTACAACTGTTCTAAAAAATCTACTAATTTAAAAAACACAAATATAATCTTTTCAAGTGAGTGGATTTTACTAATGTGTACTGCTCTCCCACATCAATGATCTAATAAATATTGTATCCCCACAACTACCCTGACGTGTAAGGTGCTTAGGTTTTTTTTTTGGCTGCCCCAGTTATCTGATGAAACTGGGACTCACAATCATCTAACCAGGGAGTTTTAGTTCCAAACCCAGTGCTTTCCCACCAACAGATCTGAATCTAATGTCTTACTCATAAACTTGATTATAACATTTTTAGGCCAGGGTCTCTCTCCTCCTTTTGGATCACAAAATACTTGGGGCACAGGGGCAGGGGGAGAGAATCAGACAGCGCAGCACGTCACTGTTGGTTAAGGTCATCAGTACCAGGCTGGATGCTCTTCACTGATCTCCGCGTAACAGAGAAGGGTTTGAGAGCAAGACACACTTGGGTTTGGATGTCATAATATTAATAGTTGTTAATGTTTACAATCTTTGAGACCTTGGGTAACTCCCATTGCATTCTCCACTTCTGTTTCCTCCTCTAAAAATTGGGGGCCTTAAAAAGGCAGTTTCGAAAGTACTATTTCAAGGACACTGTGCCAGCACAGTCGCTGGTGTGCGGTAGGCATTCAGCGAGTGGTGGCTTTTAGTACGAGTTACTGTTTACAGCACAAGACACGCAGCCTTCCTGGATCTCTCCGTCCAGTCTGCTTCCTTTATAAACATCAGCGCATCCCCGCTGAGAATCAGCTCAAATATTCCCCCCTGTGGCTCCCCAAGGCCAGAAGGACACCAGCCACACTGAGCCGATGTTCCCAGCTCCCCCACCTTCTCCCACCAAAACGTACCACACAATTTGAAAAGATGCTTGACATCCGGCCACGTGAGCAGGTGCTTAAAAACTTCATCCAAGTCATCCACGGCCTTCCCTCTGCTCCGAGGCCAGGACTTGGTGATCACGGCAGACACGAGGGTGCCGAACTTCTGCAAATCGTGATAAGAGACTCCCTCGAGGATACTGGTCTGCGACTATAAGAAAATTAATACAACAGTGAAATTTAGAAGTTCTTTATTGGTTTGTTTTTAGACGACAGAAGTAAATTATCCTCCAACGGCATTTCAGAAATGTATCGTAATCAGTGTTACAAGGCCTCAAAAAAAGCAAAGCAGTGAGATACTTATTAACGTCTCTCTTAGACCATCTTCACGCTCCTGCGTGCCGTCTCCTCGAGCTCAGCACACACAAGCACATGCCAGTACAACCCACAAACCACATTCCTTCCTTCTGGCTCGCATTTTCAACATTTCTGGCCAGTTTCTACATTTTTCCGGGACTTTCATGTCATGAAAAATACCAAAAATGAATAAACCTTTAATACGTCATATATTTTAGGATGGCTCCCTTCAGGCAGTGGGGCAGAATCTCTCCCCACTTTGCAGGAAAAAACTAAGTAAATTGATAGAACCTTTTCAACTTCACACTTTTGCCTTCCGGAAACGTTTGGCAGCCTTTGGAGCCTTTTACTGCACATTCGCTAAGCAGGTGTTAACAGACAATAAAACAAACCAGTAGCCACGATAACAACAGGGACATTTGAGGAGTGGCCTGCAAGACTGTTTGACTAAATGTCACATGTGAGTGGCTGGGACTGCACACGGCACGCAACAGCCATCCCAGCAGCAGAAGCTGAGTGGCATTTCAGGGAGCCACTGGGTCTAGGCACCATTTCCCCAGGCGAGGGAAGGGGCGGGGATGTCCCATTCTCTGAGTCTGACCGACGGCAGAACACCGCTGTCCCAGTCCGGTTCCCAAGTAGGAGACAGTGGTCACCTGGCAGGCTGAGCTCACGGCTTCAATGACACACTTCTCAAAGCTCTTGGCCACACTGTCCTCTAAGCCCGCGGTGTCCCAGCGCGAGTTGCAGTAGGCTCGGATCTGCAGGAGAGGCGTCTCCTGCGAAAACGGAAGGCGGGTTGGAGCTTTTGCAGGCTGCGCTCTCACACGCCACGGGGGGACGCGCCCCGGGTGTTTTTACCTGCCCAGCACTTTACCAGCTTCCCGTGAGTTTAACCCCCTACCCCACAGCAAGCATGTCCTCCCCACCTCCCACCACTGGACCAGCAGGGCTAAAATTAAAGGTAGAGAGTCTCTTTTCCAACTCCACAGAAAAAGAACCAGGCACAGCAGCTTACAAAAACAGGTAAATTGTGAGAAATAAGTCATTTTTCCTCAAAAAGATCCACTGAACAGTTTCATGTAAAACTCATTTTCCTAGGGTCACAGTCCCTAATTCAAAATGAAGGGCATCTCCGTGTTTTGTCCACTTGTCCCCGTGTTGGGAGGCTCCTGACAGCCACAGGCCACTGGAGCCGCTGCCTGTGGGTGGGCTGGACCCCGAATGTGCCTGGAGGCCCCACGACGGCAAGATCCTGTGCCCTCCTTATTCTCTGCGGTTATCACAACAGAGCTTTGCAACATCCTTCTGGGACCAGAAACAGAAACGCGGAGCTGTGATCCAGCCCGCACCCTGCGCACGGAGAGGCTGCCCGCTCAGACGCACGCTCGTGTCGCTGGTTGTTGCCAGTGGTCTGGTGGCATCCACCTTGCCTTCCCTCCCCGAAAAGAATGTCCCCCAACTTTTGGTACCTGCTTGAGCCGCCCTTCCAAGTCTCCCAGCAACGACTCCTTCCAGCCGTGCTCCACGGGGAAGTTTATCTCCACCAGCCGCCGCCAGACCTGCAAAACCCAGACACAAGTCACAGCCACTGTGACAACGGAATGCCACAGTGTGAGCCTATGACAAGAGAAAGACCATCGCGATGCTACAGAGAGCACAGGGCTATGGGTCACCTGGGCCCACCTCTGCCACCAGCCAGCTGTGCTAGAGGCAAGTCCCGCGGCTCAGCTCGGCCTTCTAGAGCCAGGGTCCTGATGCACCCGCGCCCGTCCCCGCCCGTCCCCGCCCGTCCTGCTGCGTAACTGCTTTTTATTCTGGAAGTATTTGCTTCCAACATTTTATTTTGAAAAATTTCAAACTTACAAAGAGGTTGCGAGAATAGCACGATGACACCCATATCAGCTACAGCCCCAGGTTGTGAGTTTAGCACAGCTGCCCTCGCCCTGTTCTCTCTTCAGTCCTTCCCCACAAAGGAGCGTTTCCGCTGCCGAACCACCTGGCGGACGGCTGCAGACTTCACGACACTCCACCCCGCCCTTCTGCTCCACAGTGGTGGGACAAGAGTCCCGTTCAGGACGGTCAGCATGGAGAGGACACTCTAAGAGGTGTCCCCACCCACGTTCCTCCAGGGGTCCTGCCCGTCTGCACCTGCAGGCACTTGCTGCTCTTCCTTACCGCCTCTCTTTTCTACAACAGTCCCCGGCCTTTTTTCTTTTATGATGTTGACAGTTTTGAAAAGTTCAGACCAGTTGTTTCGTAGACTGTCTGTTGACCTGATTTGTCCCATTATTTTCCCATGATTTGATTCAGATTAAGATATTTTTGGCAGGAACACTGTGAGGCTGAAGCATATGAAAATGCACTTTTCGTAGGTCAAGCCTGGTCACCTGCCTGCACTTTCCCAGGGCTGCCGCGCCTGATGCCCGGGTGCTGGTGGCAGCAGCCTTGCATTGAGAGGCCCCCGAGACCCGTCTGGGCTGTCGGCACCACTCCCCACGGGGAGAAAGAACCCGGCTCTCAGCAACATCAGGGCACCGCATCTCCCCAAACCTCAGTTTCCTCCTTTATAAAACCGGGATAACAACAGCTTCGACCTCAGAGTAGATGTTTAGTAACAATTACATTTTAATTTTTGTTTTTTTTGTTTGTTTGTTTTGAGACAGAGTCTCGCTCTGTTGCCCGGCTAGTGTGAGTGCCGTGGCGTCAGCCTAGCTCACAGCAACCTCAGACTCCCGGGCTTAAGCGATCCTACTGCCTCAGCCTCCCCAGTAGCTGGGACTACAGGCATGCGCTACCATGCCCAGCTAATTTTTTCTATATATATTTTAGTTGGCCAGCTAATTTCTTTCTATTTTTAGTAGAGACGGGGTCTCGCTCTTGCTCAGGCTGGTCTCGAACTCCTGACCTTGAGTGATCCACCTGTCTCGGCCTCCCAGAGTGCTAGGATTACAGGCGTGAGCCACCACGCCCGGCCACATTTTAATTTTTATCACCATTATTACCGCATTTAACTTAGAATCATTCTGTCATGTCAGTGGGTCAACAGCTGTCCCTAACTTACACCTAATGCTTGGGGGATTATACCATTTAGAATCTTGAAATGATATTTTATAAATCAATTTTGCTTTGGCGAGATTTAAGTCTGTAAGTCTGAACACAGCGATCAGAGAAGGATTTTCTTATTCTTTAAAAGTCACACGTTGCTCTGCGTGGCGTTCACTCCTGCAGTCCCAGCTACCTGGGAGGCTGAGGCAGGAGGATCACGTGAGCCCCCGGGTTCAAGGCTGCAGTGAGCTACGATCGCACCACCACACTCCAGCCCAGGGGACAGAGCAAGACCTCATCTAAAAAAAAAGTCCCGAGTTGAAATCTGCAACTTTCTATCTTGATAGCAAATAGGCAGTGGCTGGAGGCCCGGGTCTTGTTAGGAGACAGAAAAGTCTGGAAGTTCACTGGGGGCCACGGATGCGAGCCACTGCCCCAGGCAGGCGCTGCAAGGAGACAGCGCTGACTGCCCTACGGCACAGGCCAGCGTGGAGCCACCTCCCACAAGAGCCTCTCGTCACGGACGGTGACTGACGCTGGCACCAGGAGCACAGCGTAACCGCCACCAACCATGAGCCTTCTGTTTGCCCGTGTTTCTCTTGCAGACACTTTTCCCAATGGCAGTCGCGTCTCTGGTTTTCGAGGGAACAGGAAGGGAAATGGGCCTCGCTTCAGAAACAGGGTGTGTAGCCAACTGCAGGGCCGCACCTGGTGCAAACGCCAGAGGTGCTCACGCTTCACGCCCCTAAATCTCCCACCAGGAACGATCACGAGGGGGCCTGCGGTCCGCCTCACACCCTGGAAGCTCACCTGGCTCAAAAGCTGCAACCTTCGCAACTGCCGGGACGCAGGAGAGACAGAGCGGCGGGACCCCGGCCGCCCCTTCCCTGGCCCTCTCCGGCCACCGCCGGCCACGCTGAGAACCCGCTGCCAGTTTACGCTCACAGGGTCACCGGCGACCGTTTTCCAAATCCAGCAGCTTCTGATCCTCACTGCTACCTGTCTATACCCGCGATTCTGTCCATGTCTCTCGGTGGAAATCCTTCCCCATCCCCACCTTCTTGTGCTGGATTCTCTTTCTCTCATACTCAGACCCAGGCTTGCCCAGTCTCCCCTCAAACTGCTCTTCCTTTCACCTCTTTCTTCCACTTCCAAGGTCGTGACCTAACTCATCGCCTCGGCCCTGCACACCACCCCCCCAGCAGAGCCCCTGTCCCGGCACGGGGCGCCCTCGCCACCCCAGGGGACACGGCCCAGCCCGGCCGCCAGACAGCAGCGCGGCAGCACTTACACCCGGTGTCCCCGTCTACCCAGGAAGGACCTGCCGGGGGACAGGAGTACCCCCACTGCACACGTGAAGGCTCACAGCGGCCCCTGGCTGCCAGCCCGCGGCCACAACTCCCGACAAGGTCACGACGGACCACGGCCACGACGGACCACGGCCACATCGCGCTCCTACTCACAAGCCTTCCTCAGAGCTTACCTCGATTTCCTCGGAGTAAGTGAACGAGACAGGTGATAAACGTGTCCCCTGGAACATGCTCTTTTTAAAAATTTTGTGGAGCCACGTTCTAGTAGCAGCGAGAGTCCCCTGGGAGACTGTTGGAACTGAATCCTTCCCGGTTTCACTTCCGAGTCCTGAATCCTGTCATCACACAAGAGAGGGAGCTGAATGTCCCTTCCCGGGGGCCCCACACTTCTGCTGCTCCTCTGGCATTCGCGGTGGGTGCTTGGGACGCCGCCACGCGGGAGGGACACCCAGGCCTCGCCAGAAGCCCACCTTTCAAAAGCACTTTCATGTCCCCAGCACTTTTTGGGTTCACCCCTGAAAAAGGGTGACACAGGAGAAAAGCAAGGGAGAAGGAGTGGGGTTAACGTCTGCCACCGCAGGTCCCTAGGCAGGGAGAGCCCAGGCGGACCCCCAGGCTTTGACCTGAGGGGGACAGAGTGGGCGAGGAAGACCACCCCAACGCAGAGCTTCCAGAGAAGCCCAGACAAGCGTGTGGGGCAGACTCCCCGCCCTGCTCCTCAGTGACACGGAACAGCCGGTCCGTTGGCCAAGAGGCCAACTGAAGTCCCCGCCCGTTGCTGCTGCTTTTGGTGAGGCAGCTCCCTTCACCCCCCCACCCCACAGACAGCTCAGGCCCTAGTGACACCTCCCTCTCCGCCCTCCTCCCTCCGTCCCCTGCCCCCAGAAGCACACTGACTGTAAACAAACACAGCCCAGGCGCCAGGGCCCCCACCCCTGGGAGGAGCCTCCCCGTTCTAGGCTGGGGGGTTCTTTGTCTTAAACACAGCCCCCCAGCCTGGACCTGCTGGGAACCTGGAGGCTGGAGCCGTGGGGGCCGAGGAGGGGCTGGCCAAGAGTGGGAGAGACGAACTGTCCACAGACAGACGGGCAGGATGGCTGGCCACGGCAAGCACCAGCAGGACGGGAAGGTACGGGAAGGTGTTTTCAAAAGGCGTAAAAGGGGCGGGAGTAGGAGACCCCGCCTGCTGGCAGCGGGAGGGCAGGGGCAGGCGCAGTACTTAAAGTGCTTTTAAAAGGGGGGCTTCTGACGAGGCCTGTGTGTCCCCCGCACGTGGCAGGGGGAGCACAGCACACGGGGAGACTGGGCGGGATGCATGGGGGGTTCTCCGCTGAAAACGGAACAGGCACTGGCTTAAGATCCCCAAATGGCACCGCACTTTCTAGAACAACCCAGAAGGCTCAGCATGGTATGTCTATCCCTGTAGTTTTGCCCTTGCGGAGAACTCGACTTCATCCCAGGAACCCCCTTAACTCCACGGTCTGGCCGAGGCCTCCGCAGTGACACACGCCAGGAGCCCCCCACGGCTGCACGTGCGCCCCAGAGACCCTGCCGTGCCCCCAGTGTCTCCCCACCAAGGGCCCTGCCAGACCCACAGCCCCGGACAGCGGCATCCAGCCAGGAGGTCTGTAGACACTCGTCATATATTTTTGCTTTGTTTAATTTTAGCATTTCAAAGTGTTTTCTTTGTTTCTATGGCACAAGTGGAGTATTTTGACCGTGATGGGGATCAGACTAATCTGAGATCCCAACTAACATTTAAGATAGTTATTTCTGCAGAAAACATGTCCCAAACATCCCTTAATTCAAAACTGAGAAATGTCTTAAACACAGTTTGTTTGAACAGCGCCGGCTCCTGGAGGAGCGGGCCGTCTCGCCAGCGACGCTTACTGTCACAGTGCGTTGGTGGCGTTTCAAAGCAGAACGACTGAAAAGAGTGAAGGTTAAACACAGAGCTGTTTTCTATCACTCAAGTCACAGCTCTGACTCGAGTAAGGTTACAACACAAGCGGCCCGTCTAGACATAAACCTTCCGCCACTTTCACAGCGCGGCTCAGAAACTAAGGGGGGGACACGGACAGGGAGCTGCTGGTACACACGACAACGCCACAGACCTCAGAGACGGGATACCGAGTGACAAAAGTGGGACACAGAACGTGAGCTCTGGTGGGAGAGATCGGAGGGTGGTGCCTTCTCAGTGCCTTCGCAGGGGTGGGGACAGAGGGTGTGGAAGAGCAGGGTCCCCTGCAGCCGGGTCTGGGCCTGGAGCGCGGGCGTGCGCCTGGGGACAGCCGGGTGGCCTTGTGTGCCTGGCTACTGTATTCCAGTTGCCATGTAAAGATGCAAGCACGTGGGGAGGACCATGCTTCCCACACGTTTTTGGGAGGAACATGGTCCCCACGGTTCGCTGTGAACAACGGAGCCCAGGAAAGAGGAAGGTCATCGTGTGGGCAAGGCCTGGCGCGAACAACTATTCGGCCTCCGGGGGCTGTCCGAGGGCCACACAGGAACTCCCTCCCGACCTCCCCCCGCGGGAGGAGAGGAGGCAGAGTGCAGACCTGAGACACCCTCCGCGCACGGAACGGAGCCTGCACCGCACGATGCCCCACACGCACTTCACTCTCATTCCAGCCATCCTAGAATTACGTCCATTTCCTTTGTGATCGAGGCTGCCTGAAATTCCACACCGACCCTGGGCACGACATGAGGTGTCCCACCCCACTCACCACCGCAGGCTGAAGTGTGACAACACTGAGAACGATCTCGGCTGATAAGGCGGGAATCTCATAAAACAGCCCGCTCTTGGTGACGCTGCAGATGGCTTCGTGCAGCTTCAGGCACACAGCCGGGTAGGACTGTGACAAGGTCTCCTTGGGAATACTGCCCCGGAAAGAGTGAAGAGAAATCCCTGAAGTGATTCAGGAGAAATGGGAAGACAGTACCCAGTACCGACGGCCCAGTCCCTTCCCTTTAAGATAACCCCAAGGCCTTTATTTGACCTCATCTAGGTTGACACCTGGAAACTTTTTCAATCCGTCTTTAAGAAGCAATTAAGATAAAATGGAAATAAAGTCCTTTTGTTGTGCCTCTGTAGTCTGAACTGTTCTAACAAAAGCAAGTTAAAATAATTCTAAGTGCATTCCCTTACTTGAAAATAAGCAAGGGACATGCATTACTAAATATTAAAATACTACGTAAACTTTTTAAAATACTCAGAAAGAAAACAGAAAGTGGGGAAAGAAATGGCAGGAGAGCACGCGGTGTGTGTGGCCGTCCCTGCGACCGGGCTTCGTGCTTCCTGCCTCACAGGGACAGAGCTGGGAGGTTGAAGAGAAGGCGGACTGGGAGGCGCTATGAGGAAGAACTTGCTGGGGTGACTCTGGGACACACAGTGTTGGGGGTCCTGAAGTCACAGGTGCTTGACATGGATGGAGACACGGCACTGCCACCTCCCTCCTGACCACCCTGGGAACCCCGGTGAGGAAATACTGGAAGGGCCCCGGGAATCTGAGAACATACGTCGCTCACTCGGACGTTTCTGTGGTTCTGCATTCTGCATCCTCACGCCACAGGGTGTCAGGGGACACACAAACTTGCAGAAACAGATGATTTCTGATAATTACATAAAGCTACCTTTGATTTTTAAGCTTTACATGTTTTGCAAAAAAACACCTAAAGACTAAATGTTAAAGAAATGCAGCACACAAACATGAATATGATGGTCGCTTAAAAATAAGTGGATAAAAAATGTGTAGGAACAAAGGCCAGATGGAAATAAAACAAAATCTTAGCAGCTGACATCCATCACACATTCCTTTAAAGGACGCGGATGACCGCACTGATGGCTTGAAGGGAGAGGTGGGCCGAGCGGTGACTATTACCTGCCTGCTACGGCCGCCAGCGGGGGGCTCGCCAGCCGGGACAGTGACCGGGGAGAGCCCTGGAGCGTGAGAGAGGCTGCATTCCGCTTTTCTACTTACTTGTGGCGGTGAGCGTCCAGGAGGTACAACAGCATTTTTAAAATGCTTTCAACATCCTAGGGTGGTGAAGAAAAGAGAAAGAGGAAAGAAGATTAATCACGACACCACTGTCACTGCTAAAAACGGAGCTGGAAAAAAATCCAACATAAATAAGATATAAATTCTTTCCTTCTTACAAATTTTACAGGGCTCATATACTAATCTCGTATCTTTCACAAATAAAACTCAAGATTTAAAATTATTCTCTCCACCCCAAAAATGTGAAAGGAAAGACGGCAACTACGAAGCACATCCCACGCGGATCGCGTCAGGACGCGCCCTGTGCCGTCAGAAATAACAACAGGCCGCCGTCTTCCTGAACGGCTCTTCCTGAACCAGAACGAACTCGAGGAAATCAACCTTTAGCCCTAACAAATAACGACTTCTCCCGATTCTCTTGTTTCTTGGTGCTTCACCCTGTCCGTTTTTCAGAAAAGGAGGATCGCGAGCCTTCAGTGCCTAGTTCTTAATTTGCTTTTGCTAAGCAAGGGCTCAAGAGATGACAGACCTCCAGATTTCGGGAAGAAATTTCCCGAAGTCCTCGCAGCCGGTAGTAAGTCCCCAGAAAACAGTCCAGGACACTAGCAGGAAAATGACCCAAGTGTTCAATGAAGTCGGTCATATACTGAGCCAAGTCACTCAGAGGCAGCAGGCTAAACCAGGATCGGAAGAGATATTTGTCTACATGCAGCAAATGCTTCTTCCCTTCCACAAACTGAAGTGTTTGACTCCTGCATAAGAGAAACGGGGACAAAGAAATAGGACGCAGTGAGTAAAACAGACAGAGTTAAAACAAATGAAAATAGTGCTGGGGGCACCAGAAGTCCAGATTTCAAAATGATTTAAATGGCCCGGGTACAGTGGCTCATGCCTGTTATCCCAGCACTCTAGGAGGCCGAGGCGGGAGGATCGGTTGAGTGCAGAAGTTTGAGACCAGCCTGAGCAAGAGCGAGACCCCGTCTCTACTAAAAATAGAAAAATTAGCTGGGTACGGTGATGCACGCCCATAGTCCCAGATACCTGGGAGGCTGAGGCAGGAGGATCACTTGAGCCCAGGAGTTTGAGGCCACAGGGAGCTATGGTGAAACCACTGCACTCTAGCTGGGGTGACAGAGTGAGACTATGTCTAAAAAACAAGAAAACATTTAAATGCTTAAGTGCTACGTGGGAAATAAAAATATGTAGTGAATCGAATGGAAAGTAAGTGGTAGCATGTTAAGAATTCATGGAAATGGATGAACCTCGGCAACATTCTGCTGAGTGACATTAGCCAGGCACAGAAGGACACACACTGTGTGACCCCATGCAAAGTCCCCAGAGAAGTCGAACTTGTAGAGACAGAAAGCAAAAGGCAGGTGACCAGGGCTAGGGGGACGGGGAATGGTAAGTTAATGATTAACGGGGACAGAGTTTTGGTTTGGGAGGATGAGAAAGTTCTGGAGCTGGATGGTGGTGACAACCGCACAACAACGTGAGCGTACTTAACGCGTGACGCTGTACACTCAACAGCAGTCAACACGGTGAATTGTGTGTTATATCTCTTTTACCACGACACAAAAAAGGGTTCAGCAAGAATTCGGCCTTTTGATGAATTATTTGTGAATTTCCAGGATCAAACAATCCAGGTGAGTTCAGCGAAGGCCCTTCAGTGACGCCGATTCTGCGGCACCGTGCTGGGTTCCAAAAGCTGGCAATTGGAAATAGATACCGCAGGTGCACGGAAGCGATAGAAGTTACGAGAAGCCTATGGATAAAGGCCCACCGCGTCCGAAAGGCCACGTTCACCGGAAAGATTGTGTTTAGGACCAACGCTCGTGTTTGCCACCGCCCAGTGTTGACTGAATTTCTTCTAGATAGTTGCTACACCTCTGAAGAGCATTTAAAATACATATAATTATATAAATGATTTTAGTTTGCCTTTAGTTTCAAATGGTTCCAAGAAGAGTGAAGAAACAGTAACTTAGCTCACTGATGCGGCCCTGAAGGTCTGCAGGCTGCTGCTGGGTGGGGACGGCGGGGTGGCAGGCGGGGCGTGGGACAGTGTCCGCGGCCAAAGCCAAAATAAATGGGAGGGGTTACCCGCACTTGGAAATCAGCAGGCGTATTCATCTTTTTCATATTTAATTTGGATTTATTTTTTATTTAATTTTTGTAATAAAATTTGATTTATAATTTTCCTTTCATAGATCGTGCTTTCTGTGTCTTCTCTGAGAAATCTTTTCTTACCTCAAGACTGAATTATTTAGAAGTGTGCTGCTAAATTTGCAAATATTTAGGGGTTTTCCAGGTATCTTTCTGTTAGCTCAGCCTGAGCAAGAGCGAGACCCCGTCTCTACTAAAAATAGAAAGAAATGATCTGGACAGCTAAAAATATATATAGAAAAAAATTAGCTGGGCATGGTGGCGCATGCCTGTAGTCCCAGCTACCTGGGAGGCTGAGGCAGTGGGGAGTGTTCTACAAGTGCTGTTACCGTGGTGACGTAGGTATGTAATTGACATGACAGTTCACAGCATGTTAAGTGGTGGACACGTGACAGCAACATCTCATCTTTCCAGCATCTAAAGCACCCACACATCCGCATTCGGACAAAACCTGGATATTTGTTTGCCACAATGTGAACAACGATGATTATCTCCAGGATTGCAGGTCAGTTTTGTATTCTTCTTCATAGTTTTCAGGTTTTCACATGCTGAAAGCAGCGTATGTCACCTGTGCCATCAGGAATGGGACTGAGTTCACCGTAGAGCCCACCAGAGCTCTGGGCTGTGCGGCGTGGACGATGTCCCCAGATCTGCACGCCAAGTGCCGCTCTGCGACTTACCGATACGCCGTTTTCTCCCGGAACTGTGAGAAGGAGATTCCCTCGAGGGCTGCCCAGGTGTCCTCAGGCTGAGTCCCGGTGTCCTCTCCCTGCAGGGACGGCTTCGCACAGTAGTGCAGCACGGGCAGGGCACCCAGCCAGTCGTCGACCCGATTCTCGATGCACGAGTGGCACAGGTTGACCAGGTACTCGCGCCATCTAGAAGGGGAGCGAAGGCCCCACTGTGAGCTGAGAGCGGCCACTGGCTGATGTCCCCAAGGAAAAGGAGCACTGCACACACACGGCAGGAGCACGAGCAGCTTCCCTCGGCCCCCACCCTGGTGCCTCAGGCCCTTCGTGGGCCCCCACGGAATCCCACAGCAAGCGCCAGGGGAGTCATTTCCACCCACACGAAAGGCTGCGAAGCCGGGTGCAAGCTAAGTAGCCGGCTGTCCTGCGTGCCAGCGCTGGGGTCTGAGTCCAGGCCACCCAGTCACACAGTAAATCTAAACACAGAGCAACTTTTGGACATAAGGGGCGAGCCTCTAAACAACACATGGTGCATTTCCTCACGTCACGGAACGCGAATGCCTCTCAATGCTCTGAAACTCGCGTGCCCACTATGTGCGCTGCCTCGCCACCTTCCTCCTCTTTTTCAAAATGCACAGGGTTGAGCCAGGTGTTTTAATCTGTCACACCAAGAGGCAGATGTCCTACTGTGACCTACCTGATGTTATTCTCAAGTTCAAATCAACACAGCCACAGAAAACACTGTGAACAGACCCTGTGACCATCAGAGCTCAGGAGGGTCCAGGGAGGTCAAAGGCCATCGCCTGGTCACCGCCAAACCTTCCAGGCAGAGGCTGCAGGAGGACGGCCCCATCGCCTCTACAGACGTCCTCGAACTGGACTCCTGCAGGCAGCCCCATGCCCTGACAGCCCCCCAAATGCATGAGACAATGCAAAACTTCTAAAAAGCAGGGTATTCAACAGAATGTCGAATATGATACAATTTAAAGTGACTTATATGCTAGGAAAAGGCTAGAGGAATAAACACTGAAATGACAACAGTAAGTGGTAAAATTTGGGGTGGTTTTATTTCTTCCTCGTATGCTCCCAACCCTTCTGTCAAGCACTTATTTTTGTAATCAGATAAAATCACTATGAATGGCCATAAATCTTTTGCCAAAAAAAATTAACAATACCTCTGAGATGTCCCGAGGATGTGGCTTAGGTCGTTGTGAAGGTCGGCTGGCGAGCTGGCGTCCGGGACAAGCATGCGACACAGCAAGTGCAGGTCCTCATCTGACAAGGGCAGGTTGAATTTCTCCACTGAGAACAGCACGATCAGGCCCATTCTCAGCTTACTCCTCACCGGGCCGTCTTTAGGCAGAGAGTCCCTTCTTCCGTCCAGAAATGGTTCCATTTGCCTTTTCAAATACTCCCACAAGTCTCTCTTCACCTGATCCCAGGAGAAAAGGAAGATGCCTGAACCACAGCGCTGACTCTGTCACAGGTGGCCAGAGCTGCCCCGTCACTGCTGTCAGCTCCACAACAGCTGGCAGGGGACCAAGGCCCCCGAGGGGCGAGGAGGGCTCCACCACGGCTCACCCGCCCCTGCCTCCCCGCCGTGCTACTGGGAGCCGCAGGCGTGCACAGTGGCGAGGTCCAGAGACCCTGGCCCGGAGGGTGACTCTCAGCTGGGGACCTTGATGCTCACAGAGGTTCAACAGTCACCTCAGAAGTGGCTCCAGAGCTGCCTCAAGACCACCTGGCCCACAGCACAGCTGGGTGAAGGTGTTCCACCCTCTGTCCACTCTGCCCCGAGGCCAGGGACGACTTGGGGCCAATGCTGGGGGCTCAGCTGTGCTGCCAGGATGGGGAGGAACACAGGGAGGGCGGCGGGTCCCAAGAGGAAGCGCCAGGAGGGGAAGGGACGGAGAAGGCGACCTAAGGCCTGACCCGTGGGGTCACAGGGTCATCCAGACACTAGCAGGTCAGGTGATGCTTCCTGCCCATGAGGTAGAGCAGCTGGTGACACAAAGGAAGCCCGGTACCTCTTTCTCTCCGTAGCCCAGAGCGCTCCACGGCTGTGCGCGTCCTTCGTAGATCATAGGCTCTCGGACAACAGCGTAAAACTGCAGGAACTGGGTGAAAAAGCTGCTCAGGTTGATGGCGTCCCAGGTCTGGAGGATGCTGAAGATGCCGTCCAGCATCACGGTGGCAGCAATCTGCTTCCCTCTCACCAGCGACTTCTTCGTCCCATCTGTTACGTGGTCGATGGCTCTCTGCAACTTCCCAGGAGACTTCATACAAATTATGTCATCATATTGATGCCACTCTAAGAGGGACAGAAAGAACAATATTGTACCCAAGATCGTCAAAACCCACGAGACCCAGACACTGCCCTAGAAGGCTGACGGTGACCGGCAGAAACGCAGAGCAAGTGGGCCCGAGGAGGGAAGGAAGGAAGGAAAACCACAGACCTGGCAAACTGACGCCAGTCCACACGCCGCACCGGGGTTGGCCCCCACCCCGTGCAGACAGAGAGCCCAGACACCCCAACGCGACAGGAGGGAAACCCGAGCCCACAGGATTCAGTGGGCCTGAAAATACGAGGACAGATCTAACCATGGGGCTCGGCAAACTTGGTAACTGAGTTCCTTAACCAGGATCACGAGGAGGTCACACACGCCACACTGCGACTACACCACGCACTAGCAACGGAGCACCACCCCGCTGAGTGACTTAGTTGGTGCAGGTGCTGGTTTCCTCTGTTCTAGGAACAGGGACAGACACCCCATGAAGGTCGGCCCTTGGCGGGGTACCCGACACAGGGCGGAGCCTCAATTCATGGCTGCTCTTAGGACCAGGGGCCCAGGGCCTGGGTGTGGTCCTACGGTACCCAGCGAGGTCAACTGTAAAATAATTAGACAGCAAAAGAGGTCAGAAAGATGGCCAGCGGCCACACGAACACACACAAACCGGTGAAAGTCAGTTAGCGAGTCAAGAGTCTGCACGGACCCCCACGGCTGTTTTCCTGGCAGGCCCGCCCTGCCTCCCCGGACTTGTAACTGTTTAGGTCTTGGCTCACTGTCACCTCCTGCGCAAGCTTCTCCTGACCTCCAGGCCAAATCCCCCACCATGTGTCCCTTTATCTGGGGTATCCATGTGGCGTTTATCATATTAGGAATTCCATATTTATTTATGGGATTATAGGACTAATGCCTATTTTCTCAAAGCTTAACTTCTTAGAGTACACTATCTAGCAATTCAAAATCACACTTGCAAAAAAAAGAAAACTATACGCTGTAAAAAGTGATTAGGACTCTTTGTCCAAGGTAGAACAATAGGGACTAAATTTACACTCTTCTGTGTCTGCCTTAAACAGCTGAACAGATGGACGAAAGAAACAAGACAGCTGTTTCCAAGACACTGGACACGAGGCAACAAAGCGCAGGACGGGTCACCGCGGGGCGTTCCCGGGCCCCTGTGCGGGAGCTGGGGGCAGAGCCGGAGTCCGGGTCGAGCAAGACAACCAGAGAGTGCAGGCAGAGCACTGGGAGGGAGGACACGCGAGGGGGGCGTGGGGACCCCAGAGGGCGCAGCTCCAGTCTCCCTGCTGAGAGGGACGCGCCCACGCGCACCAGCAGGGGGACAGGTGAGCACGAGGTGCGCAGGGCGGCAGGCGGCAGGCAGGAGCCTCAGGTGGGGTTTTGGTGTCGGCTCCCTGCTCACGGGCCCCTGCTGCCCCCGTACCTGCGCCCAGCCCTTCCTCCAGCTGCATTTTCTCTCCTTTCTCTTAACTAAAAATCCTTCCCTTGTCTCCTCCTGCAAGCGAGCGGGTAAGTCACGCCGCGCTAAAGGGAGAAGCCAACGTGTCTCTAACCGCCAGAGACAAGATCCAAAGTCAACGTCACGGAACGCCGAGGGGCAGAGGACCTGCACAGACCGGGCGAAGTCCGTGCTCTGCAGAGGGACGGTCCCGCAGGCCTGGCACCCACGCAGTGGAGCTGCGGGCACAGCTCGCCCCGCGCTCACCTCCCGAGCCCAGCAGTGAAGACGGTATGAACAAGCAGCGGTTGACGTGCTCGCTCCCCTGCCGCGCCTTGTAGATGAACTCGTAGTCCCAGGAGCCCTTGTCGTGGCCAACGACGTACTTGTAAGGGATGTATTTGTTCAGGTGCTGCCTGGAAATGACGGCACTGCCCTCGACGAGCCAGCCGTCCTCCGATAAGTCCCTGTGAATAACAGGACACGGCCAGTGATGCGAAAATCCTACGCTGGAAATTTTAGTTCTTCTCAAACACAGCATGGAGTGCAGACCCAAAGATACAAATCGATGCTGACCACGAGGAGGCTTCCAGAATAAGACAAGGTTTCCAGACAGAACCGAGGAAAAAAGGGGCATGACGAAATGCATCGCAGAGAGGCATGGCCAGGGAGATTTGGCTGAAACATTCATCTTCCAAAAGTTTAAGAATGTCACCAACTTCCTTGAAGTCCCCGAGCACGTCCCCGCGGGGCCGCTCACCTGGTGCAGTGCAGCTCACAGAAGTTCCTGCTCCACTTCGGCTGCCCAAGTTCTTCTCCCCCGTGGACAAACAACTTATGGCGGTCGGGGTTGAATGCAAAGTGCTTGGAGAGGATGGCGTGGAAGTACACCGTGACGCCGTCGCCGGGGCTCGGCAGGCTGCAGGAAAGCCAAGGAGGAATCTGATCGTCACAAAATCCGTCCACCCATCCAAGTGCACACGCACCCTAGAATCGAGCCCACAGCCCCTCCTGCCCACCACATGGGTCCTCTCTCTTGTCCCTCTAAAACGGGGGAAGAAGAAGCTGGGCACAGAGTGGCCAATCCTGCCCCACCTCTGAAGTGCTGGGGGCAGTGCAGGAGGCACCAGCCGGAGTCTGGGTGGTGACAGCCACTCCCAGCTCCCCAAGGCTCTGGGACTCCAGGGACTATGAGGAGACAGGAGTTGGGACAGGTGCCCCTCCGCACCCCCATCCTGCGCAGCCCCCTTTCCCACAGAGCTAAACTCGCAGACCAGAGGGCAACTGGCTGCTCAGGCTGCCACGGCCCCCACCAGGGGCCGCACCCTACCTCGCCTTGACCTCCCGTGCGGTGCCCTGGTTCCTCTGCTCCTTCTCACTCTTCACAGCCATGGCATAGCTTCTGCTGTTCCCTTCTGGCTTCTTCAGGCCTCCCCCCTGCCCGCTCTCCTTTTCACCAGCGTTCTCTGCGGTGATGGCCTTGTCCTTGGTCTCAGCCTCCTGGAACAAGTAAGCAGCCCCAACCTTCATGGCCAGCTTCCACGAGGGCTCTGACAGCTGACGCTGCTCACTGCAGCCAGAGTGGTCACGTCGCTTCCCTGCTCGGGGCCTTCCCGTGCCTTTGGCCCACTGACCACAGCCACCAAGGCACCTGTCTCCAACCTCATCCATGGCCTCTCCTCCCCTCCCTCCTCCTTGGGGCGCCAGCTTCCCTGCTGCTCTGGGAACAGGCCCACCACTCTGCACCCCAGGGCCTTTGCACAAGCCATCCCCTTGGACTGGGACACGCCCCAGACATCTCCAGGGCTCACCTCCCACTCCCTCCTCAGGGAGGCCTTGCCCTGCCACGCTGGCTATGGGGGCACGTCCCCGCGAGCCCACCCAGCACCTCCCCTCTCCCTCCTTCTCTCACGGCACTTCTCACTGCCTGGCTCGGTTTTCTGTCTTTCTCTAGAATGTGAGTGCCACGAAGGCAGGGGGTTGTCTCGTTCCCACTGTATCCCTAGCACCTGATAAATATTCACTGAGTGACCAAATGAAAGGCAGCAAGGAGGAGCCACAGGTGCAGCCTGGGCGGGAGCTGCACAGCCGGGCAGGAAGGACACGCTCACCTGGCAGTGTCTCTTAGAAGCAGGCGTGCTTGCCGGTGGCTGTTTCGTTTTTGGAGCCTTGTCTTTCACTTCCTTCTTGGCCCTCTTGACTGCATTAGCTGGCTCAGCTGTAGCATCACTTGCCTGGAAGGAATAAAGATCCCTAAAGGATCAGAGCCAAGGTGACAAGATGGACCAGGGAGACTGGAACTCAATGGCTTATGGGTCTGCATTTGCCACCAGCCAAGTGACAAGGTGGGTCGGCACCCCGGGTGCAGAGGTGGTCCCTTCCACACCCCCACCCTGGGAACAAGTCTCCAAGGACAGCCTCCCAGGCAGGGAAGTGGTGTTGGAGCTCCACAGCACAGCAAAGGTATCAAGGGCATGACGTGCCACCCCCGGCCACCACTCCCTGACAACTCACCCCAGAGACTGGGGCCCCCGCCTGCTGTCTGGAGGTTTGCTGTTCTGTCCCGGGCTCAGAGCTGCCCCCTTCTGACTCAGACGGCAGGAGCTGGGGGGCAGCATCTTGAGCCCCAGGGTGGCCTTCGCAAGCAGAGGTGGCAGGGCTGGCCCCCGCCTGGGATCCCCCCGAGGGGATACTGGTGTCCTGGTCCTTCCCTTCCAGCTGGCCCTGGGGTGAGGCGCTGCCCTGAGCTGAGCCTCCCGTGGCTGCTCCTGGTCCTCCTGCAGCCTGACCCTGCGGGGGGCTGTCACCAACCTCCCCGTGGGCGTGTGCAGAGGGGCCGCCACCCTCTAGGGGCGTCTCGCCCGTGCCCGAGGGCTGGCTCGGCTGGCCGGTCTGACCACCCTGCCGAGTTTGCTCTTGGGGCAGGGCTGTGTCCTGGGACCCAGGGTTTGAAAGCACATTCAGACTCCAGGGGCCAGAAGGAGACAGGGGCAAGGACTCCAGCCCTGTGGAAACAGAAGTCTTCTGAGCGTTCTTCCTCCTCTTCTTTTTTCTCTAAACAGAAAGAGACACTTGTTTTATTTCTTAGAGTTACTACACTCCGGCCAATGTTTCTTCCAATTTTCTCTTCAACTTCTCAAGTCCACCAAGCTTAGCTCGAGCAAACCACCTCACATCTACCAAGTCTGCGATTTCTTCCTGGAAAGAATGAAATTAAGAAACGAGAGGGGCCGGGCACGGTGGCTCACGCCTGTAATCCTAGCACTCTGGGAGGCCGAGGCAGGTGGATCGCTCAAGGTCAGGAGTTCGAGACCAACCTGAGCAAGAGTGAGATCCTGTCTCTACTAAAAATAGAAAGAAATTATCCAAATAACAACAAAACAACAAAAAATATATATATATATATAGAAAAAATTAGCCGGGCATGGTGCTGCATTCTACTAAAAATAGAAAGAAATTATCCAAACAACAACAAAAAATATATATATGTAGAAAAAATTAGCCGAGCATGGTGCCGCATGCCTGTTGTCCCAGCTACTCGGGAGGCTGAGGCGGCCCGACCCTCTGGTATGGAAGCAACGCTCCACCCCTCTTCTCCTTGAGGTGGCAGGAGGGGTCGGATCTCAGAGACAGTTGCCAGCAGCCCTCCCCAGGGTACCTGGATCTGCTGGGATGTGGGGCCTGGCTGTACCCGCCCACCACGCAGGGGCCATGCACAGACCACAGCAATGCGGGGACAGCGGCAGGAGACAACTCCACAGTGGACCCCAGGCCACCCTCCAGCCCACACCTGGGCAGCAGCCACCAGCCCCCACCCTCGGCACACACAGCACTCGACGGTCTGATGGACAAAACCGCGCCTCTCGGGGCAGGCGGCAGGCGCTCTTCTCTAGCGCTGGGTAGGACACGTCCCCACGCCGGCTGCCCACGTGTCTCTGCGTTTGTGAACTGCCATCTGCGTCCCCCGCCCGCTCTGTGAGCGTGTGGACAGCCTGTGTCTTCGCAGGAATCGACAGAGTGCAGCGCGGTTACCGCCTCTGCATCTGCGCAAACGCTTCCCGCCACGCCCCGGTTTACAGTTTGACAGTCTCTGACCCGGACTCTCGAGGTGTGTATGCGGCCACAGTAATGTTTATGATCTTTTTTGATGAGGCTTAGAAATGTTTACATAATTTTATGAATATTTACGTATATTTCCTGGAACACTTGGGCTGCTGTTTTACATTAAAATACATAATCCATTTGGTATACAGTCGGCCCTCCACATCTGCAGAGTCAACCAACCACAGATCACAAATATTTGGAAAAAAATAAAAAATCATATAAATTTTAAAAATACAGTGTAACAACTACCTCCACAGCACTGAGGTCGCATCAGGTGTGATACGTGTTCAGAGATGGGTCAAGCACACAGGAGGAGTGCGCCGGTCACACGCAAACCCTAACCCCAACCCTTCTGCTACATATGCCATTTCACACAGGGGAGTGCGGCATCCTCGGATGCTGGTGCCCCGGGCGTCCCGGAACCAGCGCCCACAGATACGCAGGGACCACTACACCTTCCAGCGCCCGCAGGAGTTTGGAACACACTCTGGTTTTCCCACCTGGAGAGCCGTGGTTCAGACAGGCACCCTTAGCACGCCAATCGTCACTCTGCTGTACGACGCCCCTGTTCCCTCGTGCCGCATTGTCACCCACGCTCACACCTGCCTGACGTCCCGTGTATGCCCCCCGCATGCGCCTGTTATGCCTTCTGTAACGCTCCCATGCGTTTTTCTTCTTTCTCGCGATTTGCAGTTCAGATAGACTTTAGAATCTTTTTTGTCAACTTCCAAAAACACAAAAGCCAAACCCATCTGGAGTGCCACTGCTTCACACACGGACTGGTCCACTGAGCACACGGCCCCGGGATGAGAACAGACGTCCTTGCAGCACGAAGCCCCCGGTCGCCCCCTCAGGAAAGTGCCCCTGCAGGACGCGCCCCTGCGGGACACGTGGCCGCCTTCTGCCCGACCGGGAAGCCCAAGGCGCCCTCCTCGCACCCCCGCCTCAGGCCTTTGTGCAGCATGTTGGCTCTGATATTGCTGCTGCTGCCGAGAACGAGCCCTGGCCCCACCGTGTTTTCCGCCTGGGCCAGTGCAGCCCGTGTTGACAGCGGCTGATTTACCAAGTGCCACCGCGGGGAGCTCCCGGCCAAGCGGGCCATGGAGGGAAGCCCTGGCTCGCCAGCCTTCGCCCAGCACCCAGCTCCCAGCACCGCAGGTAGCAGGTGCTCGTGACAAAGGACCGTCCTACTCAGGCTCAGCGTCAGACTCAGCACCCTCTGTGAAAAGTAATAAACCTCACGTGCATTGCTCTTCAGTGACAAAGCTTCCTTGCTGTCCTCACCAGCAAAAGCACTTTCATTACGTGTATTGGCGAGTTTCATTCTGACACTGTCATTGAACCCTGCAATACTCCTAAATGCTATAGAGAAAGTCGGAACTGAACTTCCAGAAACCAGAGACTAGATTGAGCATGGCGGCCACGACAGCCCGGGCGAGTGGAGCGCCGTGCGTGACACCGTCACCCGGGTGGCCCTCGTGGCCGCGGCCCCAGCCTCCCGCGGTTTGCCGTGCAAATGACCCCGTGTCGCCCGCGGAGCTGCGGCCGGGAGAGATGAGCCAGAGGTCAAAGGAGGGAGTTTCAAGAGAAACAGCGTGATGGGGGAAGGGATGGCCAGGGAGGACGCGCACCAGAAAGCTCAAATGTGACGTCACCAGAACGTCCTGGGTCACAGACCGCCCAGGTGTGACTGAGGACGGCTGGTCCTCGGCCGCCTCCCACTGTAAGGGACTGGGGACGGCAGGTGCAGGGGCTCGGCTGGCACAGAGACCTCGCGGGGAGGCATTGTGTCTGACTATCTGTGCAAACTACCTGCTCAGAGTCTGCAGAACACGCCTCAGCGACACCGAACGGGGATGCATCCTTCTTTCTTCTTTTGCTGGGAACGTACTTAGCAGCTTCTAGCTCATCAGACGTGTGGTCTACGGCATCTACAAAAACCTCTGGCGCAACTCCCTGTTGAGACACGTCCCCTTCAGACAGAGCAGGGCTCCCGGGCCTGGCTCCAGCCAAAGGGGCCACCTCCCCTCAGGAAGGCGCGGCCAGGGCACCCAGCCACACCCAGCACCCTCGGGGGTCCAGGGCCCCCAGGCAGGAGGCTGCAGGGAGACCCAGAAAGGGCAAATCCACGTGACAGAACTGCCCTGTGCCAGGGACAGCACCCCACAGGGTAGGCTCCCCACCCCCCGTGCAGGCAAGCTGGGCTCCGGCTCCCTGGGGCCACTGTCCCGATGCTCGGCTAGTGCTTAGAGTAGACGCAGCCGCAGACACGTCTGGGAGGACCAGGCCGGGCCGCCAGGACCTCCAGAGGCCGACGCAGGCAGTCAGGGTCCTCAGCAGACATGTCCCCCAGCATCTCCCGCCCCGCCGGGCAGCTCCAGGAGTCCAGCCGCCTCTGCCGCCTCACCCTGAGGAGCCTGGCAGGCAGCCAAGGGAGGGAAGCTCCACCCCCACTCCCGGCTCCAGCGAGGTCTGCGCTGCCCTCGGCGTGGAGCCACAAGCCCATTAGCCCCTCAGGAAGAAGCAAGAATCAGCCAAGGGCACCTGGTCAGCATCCAAGGGCCACCAGAGAAGAGGCCAGGTGGAGGACGGTCATCCCGGGTGACAGGAGGGGCAGGACCTCCCCACTGTCCGCACTCTCCACCCATTCTCGACTGCTGGGTGGGACCCCCGACTCCACTCCAGGTGATGAGCTGGCCACCAGCCCACCGTCTCAGCTTCAGGGACACCCGCCCTGGTCCCCTGGTGCCCTCGCACCCCACTCTCAGACACGGCGTCTGCACGCAGAGAACCACGCTCTGGAACACGTGGGCCACCCTGGGACTGAGAGTTACGCAGGCTCACCGAGGGCTTGGGAACACACGTAAAAGCCCGTAAGCCAGTTGCCGAGACGGCGCCATGGGCGTGCACCTGTGCACCTCCCTGCAAATGTCTGTCACGTGTGCACACGCGCACACGCAGGCATTTTTTCAAACATCCCCTGCTGTGACAACAGTGCTACGCACAGTCACCCCGAGGAGGAAATGACACCCCGCAGAACGCACCGCTTGAACTGCACAACTCAGTGCCAGTGAGCACACCACAGCGTCGTGCGGCCACCGTCTCTTGTGGCTCCCACTTTCGTCACCCCAAGAGGAAAACCCCGTCCCCTCCTCCCAGCCCCTGGGCACCAGTGACTGCCACCTGTCCCCACGGGTGTCCACTCTGCACGTTCCGCACAAACGGGATCCCACAGGATGCGGCCATCTGCACCCACCTCCTTTCACTGAGCGCCAGCCTGAGGTCCACGCGCGCTGTGGCCCGTGTCACACTACACTCCCGTGTGCTCAGACCGCGTTGTTTACCCGCCCATCTGCTGATGGACACCTGGGCTGCTTCCACCTCTTGGCTACTGTGAGTAACGCTGCCGTGGACATTCACACACAAGTGGTTTTGGTTTTTCAAGAGCCAGGGTCTTGCTCTGTTGCCCAGGCTGGAGTGCTGTGGCATCATCATAGCTCACCGCAGCCTCCAACTCCTAGGCTCAAGGGAGCCTCCTGCCTCAGCCTCCTGAGTAGCTGGAACTACGGGTGCCACCACACCCAACTAATTCTTTTCTTTTTTTACTTTTTGTAGAGATGGGGTCTCACTATGTTGCCCAGGCTGCTCTTGAACTCCTGGCCTCAAGTGATCCTCCCGATTAGCCTCCCAGAGTGCTGGGACTACAGGCGTGAGCCACTGCGCCCGCCGACGAGACCGTGAAAGGCTATTCTTTGTTGTGTGTGGTCTCTAGAGTCTGTTTCTTTAGTCTGTTGCCGGTTAGTGGTTTGACAGAGCTTTCCTTAAACACCTGGAGCCACAAAAGGGAAAACAATACTCTCCCAGTCTTCGCAGACTGGCTCTGTGCTGGGGCCTCCTCCAGCCCCACCCGGCTGTGACCGCTCTGCCTTCGCCTTCGCTTCTGGCCTGCACTGAACCTGACGGCCAGGTGACCGCGTCGGGTCTCCTCGGGTCCTTTCCGAGTCCACATCCTGCCTCGGGCATTTCTGCGGCCTCCGTGGGAACTTTTCGAAATCTTATCCTCCCAGGTAACTCTCTCCCCAGCTTTTCCCTGCAGGCCTTTGACATGTTTATCGTTGGCCCCAAATGTAATCTGCCCCAGCCACTTTTCTGCCCTGAGAGTTCCAGGTTAGGTGTAAAAAAGGGTTTGCCCAAACTTTATCCCAGGTGGTCCAGGCTCGGAGCTGACCTTCCCCGCTCTGGAGGGGAGGACTCTCCACGGCAAGGACTCAAGCGCACCCCTCCCAGACAGCACTGCTACCCCAGCCCAGCCACGGAGCACCACCCACGAGGAACAGGCAGAAAGCCAGCCCCGACCCCGAAAGAAAGAAAACTTCCACTTTCCAGCGCCCAGCAGGACACCTGGGGGCCGGACACAGCCAGCTGGGTCCTCACAGGGCGGAGCTGGGCACGGGAGCCCTTCCCTTCCCGCCTCGCTCCCTGAACATGCCCAGGACGCTCCCTGGGAAGCCTGCCTAGCACTCCCACCGCTTCCCTCCCCGAGGAAGCATTCTCTGGGGGTCTGACACGTCTAAGGGGCTGTCGGAGGCCGGAGGGAGACAAAAGAGGGCTCAGCCCCCACTCCCAGGAGGAGCACCCCACCAGCCAGTGTGTTTCCGAGCACGCGCCCTGGACCCAAAGCTGTGAGGCACCTCTGGGCTTGCACCCTTGACGCGAAGAGACCCAGAGAACAGTGGGACACACGTGCGACTGAAGCTCATGCCCGCACGCAGCCACAGCTTCTGGGAAACACACGGTATTTGGCCCTGTGCAGGGAAGCGGACGGTGGAGACTCCAGAGGGTCTGGAACCCAGAGACTCTCGCAGCGGACTCATCGGGCGCAGAAGCGGCCGCTCTGCTCTGGCCAGCGGGCGGGGCTCAGCGGGCTGGGCCATGGTGGCGTTTCGGGGCCAGCTGTGCAGCAAGACTGTCCTGGAGAGGATGCCGTGGGGACATGGGCCACCTTGCTCAGCCACAGATGAAACTGCATCAGGAAGCAGCTCCGTGCAGAGTGAGAACAGAGGAATGGGGAGGCAGGGGCAGCACACTCACCTTCTGGACAGTCCAGGGGCCTTCGGAACAGGGCTCGTCTGGGTTTTCTCGACAATCACTTGAGCCTGGGGACAGGCAAGAGCTCCCCTCCTCCTTCAGCTCTTCCCCACACTCCAAGCCGCCCTCTGGGGCCACTACGGCATCATTGTTCTCAGAATCTACGAAAGCAGACAAAGGAAGGGTCAAACCCCAGCAAGTGAGCACCCGCGGGGGAAATGGGCATCCTCCCGAGTGTGTCGAGGGGTGAGTCCTGTCCTCCCTCCAGGGTCCTTCCTGGGCCCCCTGACCTGAGCAGGGTACGGTTTCTTCTTCAGGTGGGCAGAAGGGGGCCAGGTACCCCAGCCCCTGCATAACGAGGGGGCAAATCAGATGGAAGTATGGGGCAGGCCGAATGCCCAGCCCCTTCCCCACAACGTCCACATCAGTGTATTCAACCTGGACGGACACTGCACTGGGACGTCAGTGGCACCTCAGGCTCCACAGCTCTCAAAGGGAGCCTGCCATGCTTGCCTCCTCTACCAAAAACGTCCCTACCATTCTGGCTCTCCCAACACTTCTCTTGTCCAGGCACCGTCTGTCCGTGGTCGGCCCCCAGAATCATGCCTGTGCAGAGCCGTCACCCAACGGCACTGAGCACCCGATCTGGGAGCCCCTCCCCAACCTCACCCTTTGCTATGGGTTGGATATAGTCTGTTCCCACGAAAGCTCGTGTTGAAATCTGAGCCCCAGAGTGGTGGTGTTGGCAGGTGGGGCCTGGAGGCAGACCCCCACAGACAGGATTGGTTCCCTTGAGAGTGGGGGTTATAAAGCCAGGACACCCCTCGGGTTTTCCCCTCTTTGCACATGTGCACTTCTCCTCTGACCTTCTCTGCCACGTCGTGAGGCTGCACGGAAGCTCTTGCCAAGAGCCGGGTCCGTGCCCTTGAGCTGCCCAGCCTGCAGAACTGAGCTAAATAAACCTCTTTACAAATTACCCAGTCTCAGGTATTCTTTTACTGCAACACAGAACGGACTCAGACACCCTTCAAGGGCTCCCAGTTTTCAAACCTGGGTCTCGATGACCCGCCACTCCGACACATGCTCCAGGCGGTACCATTTCAAGTCTGGTTTTCCATATAGAAACTTCTTTCAGCCTCACCTGCAGAGACTCTTTACCATGGCCCTAGGCCTGCCCCAGCTGCTCCCCTGCCCTGCGTACTTGCTCCCCAAATCCCTGCCCTCCTCCCTCTCCCGTCACCCAGTTCGATCCTCTGTAAATTCTGGAACACATTGCCCTTATTCCCCTTTGAGTCCCAAGTGCCCGGACATATGAGCTCTCAGGAATTAAGGAAGTTTATTCATAGGACTCAGAATTGACAACCAATTCTCTAAACTTCTACTTACACACACACACGCAAAACATTACAGGCAAAAACATAAAAGCTGGAGAAGACTGTAACACACAGCCAGGGCTACTGCTCTGGGCAGCAGATATTTCATATCAGCTGGGGATTCAGAGCTTGCTGCCTCCCACCACGCCCCCAGCTGGGGGTCAGCCCTGATCGGCCTAACCCAGTCAGAACCTCGTACTTCCCCGGGCCCCAGTGACTGGCTCAGGGACGGGCCCATTGGCAAGAAGGACAGAAGGGACCAGGGCTGGCTCACTGCAGTTTCTGACGTAACCCCTTGCCCCGCCTATGGATACTAAGAAATTGCTGTTCCTTTCTGCCTCTTTATCACCACTAGACCAGGCTTACAAGAAATTCTCAAGGAAGGCTTATATCTGAAAGTAGAAAGATGATAACTGCCATCATGAAAACATACAAATCTATAAAACATGCTGGTAGAGCCAATACACAAAGGAGAATGAGAAAGAAATCAAACATTACCACTATAGAAAACCACACAATTGTAAAAATAAATAATAAGAGAGCAAGTAAGGAACAAAAAATATACAAAAAAATAAACCAGAAAACAACCAATAAAATGACAGTCCTCACCTATCAGCCATAACCTTCAATGCAAATGCATTAAACTCCCCCATTTAAAAGATATAGACGGGGCTGGGCGCGGTGGCTCACGCCTGTAATCCTAGCACTCTGGAGGCCGAGGCGGGAGGATCACTCGAGATCAGGAGTTTGAGACCAGCCTGAGCAAGCAAGACCCTGTCTCTACTAAAAAATAGAAAGAAATTATCTGGACAACTAAAAATATATAGAAAAAATTAGCTGGGCATGGTGGCGCATGCCTGTAGTTCCAGTGACTCAGGAGGCTGAGGCAGGAGGATCGCTTGAGCCCAGGAGTTTGAGGTTGCTGTAAGCTAGACTGATGCCAAGGCACTCTAGCCAGGGCAAAAGAGCGAGACTCTGTCTCTAAAAATAAATAAATAAATAAAATAAAAGACATAGACTGGCTGAATTGATTAAAAAATAAGACCCAATAACATGCTGCCTACAAGAAACTCACCTCACCTGTAAAAATACACATAGACCTAACGCAACATTTTACCCAACAGCTGCAGAATACACATTTTTTTTAAATCAGCACATGGAACATGCTCCAGGATTGGCCATGTGTTAGCACACAAAACAAGTCTCAAAAAAATTTTTAAATAAAAATCACATCAGGCATCTTAACTAACCATAATGGAATAAAACTAGACATCAAAAACAAGAGGAACATTTGAAACTATACAAATACATAGAAATTAAACAACATGCTCCTGAACAACCAATGGGTGAATGAAGAACTTACAAATAAAATTTTAAAATTCCTTGAAACAAATGAAAATAGAAATACAATATACCAAAACCTATGGGATACAGAAAAAGCAGTATTAAAAGGCAAGTTATAGCAATAAATACCTACATCAAAAAACTAGAAAGATATCAAATAAACCACCTAACATGTACCTTAAGGAACTAGAAAGCAAGAACAAACCAAACCCAAATTTAGTAGAAAAGAAGTAATAAAGGTCAGAGCAGAAATAAACAAAATTAAGATTAAAAAAAACAATGCAAAAGATCAACAAAACAATAAATGGTTTTTCGCAAAGATAAACTAAATAAATAAATCATCAGCTAGACTAAGAAACAAAGAGAGAAGACCCAAACAAACAGAATCAAAAACGGATACCACAGAAATACAAAGGATCATTAGAGACTACTACAAGCAACTATACACCAATAAATTAAAAAATCCAGAGGAAATAGATGAATTTCTGGACACATACAACCTATCAAGATTGAACCAAGAGAAAATAGCCCGTGCTGACCAATAACAAGTAATGAGATTGAGTTAGTAATAAAAAGTCTTCCAACAAAGAAAAGTCCAAGACTGGATGGTTTTGCCATTTGACCAAACCTTTAAAGAAAAATTAACATAAATTCTTCTCAAACAATTCAAAAAAATTGAAGTGGAAGGAATTTTTCTTAACTCATTCTACCAGGCTGGCACAACCCTGATACGAAAACTAGACAAAGACAAAACTAAAAAATAAAACAACAGGCCAGTATCCCTGTTGAACACAGATGCAGAAATCCTCAACAAAAGACGAGCAAACCCAATCCAACAGCACAGCAGAAAGATAACACAGCATGATCAAGTGCAGTTTATCCCAGGAATGCAAGGATGGTTCCACATATGCAAATCAGTAAATGTCATACATTGCATCGGTAGAGTAAAGGACAAAAACCATATGAGTATCTCAATAAATGCAGAAAAAGCTTTTGATAAAATTCAACATCGCTTCATGATAAAAACTCTTACTAATTAGGTATAGAAGGAAAGTACTTCAATGTAATAAAGGCTCTATATATAAATCCACAACTATCATCTTACTGAACATGGAAAAGCTAAAAGGTTTTCTGTGAAAAATCTGAACAAGACAAAGATGTCCTCTCTCACCTCTTTAATCCACATAGTACTGGACGTCCTAGCCAGAGAAATTAGGCAAGAGAAAGAAATAAAAGGCATCCAAATTGTAAAGGAGGAAGTCAAATTGTCCCCGTTTGCAGAAAACATGACCTTGTATATAGAAAAATATAAAGACTCTACCAAAAAACTCAGAACTGATAAATTCAGTAAAGTTACAAGATATAAAATTAATGTACAAAAATCTGGCAGGGTGCCGTGGCTCACACCTGTAATCCTAGGCGGGGGAGGATCTTTTGGGATCAGGAGTTTGAGACCAGCCTGAGCAAGAGTAAGACCCCGTCTCTACCAAAATTAGAAAAAATGATGCCGGGACGGTGTCTGCCCATGTTGAGGGCAGATCTTCCCCACCCAGTCCACTTAGACTCACGTGATATGCTTTACCAATTCTCTAGGTACCCCTGAATCTGGGCACACTGACACCTAAGATACCCCCAGGACCAGGCAGCCAGGAGCCTCCGGGCAGACGACACCGTGGCCTCCACTGGCCCCACAGACCCCTGGCCTGCCCGGCTCCCGGGGCTGGGCCTGTCTGCACGCCCCTCTCCTGCCACACGCACTCCTCTCCTGCCGCACCCGGAGCCAGCATCTAGGATGGCCGAGCCCACCCACCTGGCAAACCTGCAAGCGGCTGTGGGCAGGAGCAGCTGCCTCCTCAGTGGCCCTAGCCCGGTCCCCTGACACCTTGGCTTATGTTTCCGTTCCCGTAAATAGAGTCACAGCTGGGTGTGAGGAGGCCCAGGCCACCCTGACGGAGCTGAGGGCACGGCTGCCTCTCCACTCTCCCTGCCTGCCGGGAGGGGCACCCCTGGAGGGCAGCCACTGGCTCGGGCTCAAGTATGAGAAGACTTAATGGCATTCTGTAAAAATGCCACACGCCCACGTCCTCACACAGAACTGCACTTTTCCTGCTCTGCCGCAAACACGCCTGTGGCCCTCGTGGCCTGTCGGAGCCCCGTGCACAAAATCGGAGGTGGGGACGGGAAGAG
Source organism: Lemur catta (assembly GCF_020740605.2). Classification (NCBI taxonomy): domain Eukaryota; kingdom Metazoa; phylum Chordata; class Mammalia; order Primates; family Lemuridae; genus Lemur; species Lemur catta. Next base: position 55,580,322 of record NC_059142.1, on the reverse strand, counting down.
GCTTTTGGGGAGACCCTCCCAGAGGATGCAAGTGAGCTGGTCCGTGCTCCCAAAGGGTCAGAGACCACACGCAGCCCTTCAAGGCTCTGCTCTCCTACACAGCCCTTCTTGGCCACAGTCAGGGTCCACCCTGCTCCCCTGAAACAGCAGTTAACTCTACTCCCGAGGCCCACCCTTAATTCCTGCTCACCCGACCGCACTCTGCGGAGGTGAGGGCTGGAGCTGTTCATGGACCGAGCCCAGGCGGGCCACAGCCCACGCCAGCACCCACCTTCCCACGCGTCACAGGGGCCAGCAAAACCTCAGCTGCGCTCCTGCCGGGGCACGGGCTCTGGAGGGTTCCATACTGTCTCTGCCAGTTGCTAGCTGTGTGACCGTGGGCAAGTGACAGAACCTCTCTGTGCTTCACACTCAGCCATCTGTGAAAGGCAATTTACGACAGCTCCTCCCTCGATACTTAGCACAGTGCTGGGCACATCACAGGTTAGCAGATTGGGTTTTGTGTGTGTGTGTGTATGTATGTGTATGCATGTGTGTATGTACATATGTACCTGTGTGTGTACATGTGTATGTGTGTGTATGTGTGTGTATTTATTTTCGAAACAAGGTCTCGCTCTGTTGCCTGGGCTACAGTTCAGTGGTGTCATCACAGCTCACAGCAACCTCAAACTCCTGGGCTCAGGTGATCCTCCTACCTTGGCCTCCCGAGTAGCTGGGACTACAGGTGCCACCACACCCGGCTAAAGCGGACAGGTTTTGCTACTTTAATCTCTGGGACGCCGAAGACCCTCTGCTCCAAGGCCCTCCACCCAGGCAGGTGTTCTGCTGGCCAGAAGCTCGGCCATCCCACGACGTGTAACTCAACAGCAAGAAAGTGACAACAGGAGCGGCCACTCGGACACTTACCAGGTGTGCCTGCAGCTCTGTGACCCATCAAGTCCCAGGTATTCCGAAAGAAAAGATGAAACTCTCAAATCTGACTGCCAGCCACGTTCCTCCCCAAATAGCAGCAAGAGAAACTCGGTAAGACAGCAGGCAGCTGCCACTCAAGCCTCTCAGCCCAGTGAAGCACGAGTACCACGAGCACTTTGCACCGACCCACAGCAACGAGTGGCGCAAGAACTGGCGGCTCATACTGACCCCGTCACACACGCGCAGCGTCGGTGAGTCCCCAGGGGCAGGCAGCTCTGGTACTGACACGTGTGGACCTTACACGCCCGAGCAGCACGTATTTAGAAAACACACGTGGTCTCATGAACCTTCTTTGATGCACGCAGCAAATAAGTACTGAGCACCTGCTGTGTGCCAGGCACTGCGCGAGGAACCTGGGACAAAGCAGTGCACGAAGGAGCAAAGGTCCCCTAGCAAGACACAGGCTGGTGAGGCCCAAGGGCTCTGGGAAGACAAAAGCCGGTGGGGTGCACCAGGGTGTCTGGGGGAGGGGCCGGGGGAAGTTTTAAATGGGGCGGTCAGGTGGACCTCGCAGGAGGTGGTAGTTGGGCAAAGACGGAAAGCAGGGAGGAGGCAGCTGTGGGGTCAAAGCACCGAGTGTGTCCCGGGAAGCGCAGGGAGGCCAGTGGGCTCTGGGGGGCTGGCAGGAGAGGCAGGCAGGAGGACTGGGGTGGGCAGCGTCTAGTAGGACCCTGTGGGCCCGTGTAAGGACAGCTTGTGCTCCGAGTTAAACTGGTAGGCGAGGGGGTCTGGGGAGCGGGTTCATGATTTGACTCTGCTGTGCTGAGTGGCAGAGGCAGGGCAGGAAGGAAATCGGGGACCAGCCAGGGCCTCCTGCTGTCACCCCCAGAGGAGGGCAGATGTGGGCTGTGAAGGAAGGAGAGGGCCCGGGGACAGCACTGGGGCTTGGGCGGGGACAGCACTGGGGCTTGGGCGGGGACAGCGGGAAGGACCAGGCAGGGCTCTGCATGTGGAAGGGCTGAAGGTTCACCCAGCGCACAGGCCACGGGGTGGGCCGGCGTTCAGGTGGGAGGCTCAGGATGGAAGGACGAACCGGGCTGCCAGCATGTGGGTGGCATTTAAAACCACAGAACTGGATGAGCCACCAAAAGAGACAGGGAGAATAACCCAGAGCAGAGAACCACAGTCTGAGGTCCTGGAAGCCAACAAAACTGAGGATGGACCTAGCCGGTCAGCAGGTGGGGCCCACCTGACACCGTGCTCCGTCCCTGTCTCTCCATGGGCCTCCCAGAGCCAGCAAGGGGCCTGGGTGGGCTGTGGGGACCCCTCACTGTCCCTCACAAACAGGCCCAGGCAGAGTCCTTACCACCCCCTACCCCCGCCAACACCTCAGACCCCCCCAGTGGCACCCGCTGAACCCTCTAAGACCCCTCAGCTCTGCCGGACACTTCTCACTCGGGAGGACAAGCAGAACCCTGAGTTCTCACCAGGAAATGAAACCGAAAGTTTAAAAAAGTGGCTGGCACCTCTAGCAAAGGACCCGACAAAGCTGTTCTTCTAAAGAAAGTGCTTCTCACGAGAGTCTTAGCCACAGAGGACCCCGGCCCTGCCTGGGCTGCCTGCTGGTCACAGCTTCCATTTCCTGGAAAGGACTGTCTGTCCACCGCCGGGGTCCCCACTGCCCCACTGGGTCCCCATCATACCCAGGGCCTCACCTGCCACGGGGGCCACAGGAGGAGGCAGCCTCTCTCCGCACTGGCTGCAGAACTTGGGGGCTTCCTCTTTGGAGACATGCTGGCACGAAGGACACCTCATGCCTCCGGTGGGAGCTTCTGGAGACTGCGACTGCCCCGCTCCAGATCTGGAAGCAAGAGCAGGAGGCTGAGCAGCCCGTTATATACCTCCCCTGCTGTCATGTGACCAGGCCCAGCTTCGGTTTCATTTTCTGGGAAAGTGAAATTACAGTGGCCCAGAAGGTCCCCTGGTCAATCAAAACCTAGCACACCCCCTGCAGCCAGTCCCCATCGCCGTGGCCGCTCTGTCCCAAGCTCCTCCCTCACCTGCGTGCCCACCCCTGCAGCCCACACCCGGCCCCGGAGCTCGGAGCCCGCTCTGAGCCACCACCGCTCAGCGAGTCTGAGACCGTCCCTGCTGAAGAGCCATAGTCGCTTCCCCAGCACAACCGCTGAGAACTCGAGGGGAGGAGGGTCCCCGAGGCAGGTAAGACGTGGGAGGCGAGCGGGAGCAAGGCGCTTGGCCGCCTCGTCCCCCCACAGGTGAGGATTAGGCGAGTCTCACAGGGACAGCTCTTAGGGCGCTACAGAAACGCCCGGGGCTTTCCTACTGGCCCCCCCCTTTCCCGCTGGCCTCGGACCGACAACTGCGGGAGCAGTGGCCAGGGCGGCTCGGTCTCACCAGACCCTGAGTTCTTTCGGGCAGGACCGGGATGGGGGGAACGAGGGGTGTGCGGTTCCCTGGCTTCACCTGCGTGGGAGACTGAGGCACGCCACCTGAACACTTCTGTGGCCATGAAGGAACTCGACATTAGGGAACCCGTATTCTAGCAGGGGCCCCGTACCTGCTCAGAGACAGCCCTCGGGAAGGACTTGGCAGCAGAGAGAAGAGGTCGGCCAGAGGCTGCCGCGGCCTCACCAGTTCTCCGAGAGCAGCGGGAGGTTACCTGGGACTTTATCTGCATAACAAGACAATTACCCAGAGGCCACCTCCCCCCACCCCACGCCCCTACCCAATGCTAATGCTATCAAACCGCCATCACCTGGCCCTGCCTGCTTCAGGCTTATGTTTTGTGAGGCTCCCGTTTGCACATAATAAATTCGTACGCCTTTTCTCCCTTCATCTGCCTACTGTCATTTTATTCCAGAGACCCAAATTATCTCTCTCCTTCGGAGAGTAAAGTTTAAAACTCCCCTACACCTGCTGCAGCCAGGACCTGGCCCCCATGCCGCCCCCTCCCCTCTCCACATCCCCTGAAGCAACCACCGCTGCGGTCTGGGCACTCCCTCACTCAAACATCTTCAATGACTCCCCATTGCCTAGGCCTCTTTCTTTCCACCCAGAGTGTTTCCTCCTCCAATGCTGTGCTTCCCCGCAGACAAGAAAACTCAGAACAGGCTCAGGAAAACCCACCCCCCAAAGCATCTTGTTGCTCCCGGCCTGCACAGGGCGGGTGGGGGGGGTGCCAAAGACAGGCGAGGGCTCCAGGCACCCAACACTTCCTTCCACCGGCTCGCTGACACATCCGGCTCTCTTCCCCAAGTGCTGATTCAACGCCCATCCCCCAGCCCCTGCGGAGGACAGCAGGGCGGGGGCGGGGAGGCCGCCGTGCACTTGCCCCTTGCCCCTGCCCCGCCAGGCCTGGAGCCCCTGCCCCGCGGCCCGCGTCGGCCGCCCCTTCCGCGGGAACTCACTGTGAGTGAAGACGCGGTACCTTTCGCAGCTGCGCTTTTCAGGTGCCGCCATCCGTGAAGCGAGGACTCTGGGAGGGGCCCCGGGCGCCAGGTGTGGCCGTCCCGGTCCGGGCCCAGGTCCGCGCCGGGCACCCCCGCCGGCAGCTCCTCCGCCCGCGCCGGGGCCGATCGGGGGCGTCCTGCCCTGCGGGGCTGTCGCCGGCGTCCCGGGAGTGCCTCGCGCGGGGACCCGGCACCGCAGGGAAACCGAAACTCGGAGCGGGAGGAAGAGGCGGGAGGGCGGCGGCCGGACACCCGCGCATCACGACGCAGGCGCCGCGCACCCGGCGCGCGGGACCCTCCACCCCGCCTGGCCGGGCCCGGCGCGCGGGACTCGCAGCCTGCGGCCCCGCAGCCAAGCCCCGCACCCCGCCCCGCGGGCCCGCGGCACGCACAGGACGCGGCATCCCCCACCCGCCGGACCGCGCCCTGCGGGCCGCATCCCCGGGACCCGGCCCGCACCCCGACCCGGCCCGCGTCCCGCCCGCGCCGGCTCTCCCGCGCGCCCGGCAGCTCCGACGGCGTCCGGGGCCGCGCACGCGAGGCGGGTCATTCGGCCCCGCTGCAGACCCCTCGGAGCGCGGCGGAGGTCACCAGCCCATCGCTCGGGGCCTGTGCGGAGCGGCCGAGCGACCGCCGCGGCCGAGGGCGGTGGACACTTCGCGGCCCCTCGCCAGGCGCTCAGACACCTGCCCTGGAGAGGCCGTCTCGGCCCGCACCCGGGCCCCTCTGTGCCTCAGTTTCCTCATTTGTGAGGCTCACAGTGCGGCTTCCCAGGGCCCTTGGAGGGGTAATGATAACCGTATGGCAGACGCCTGGGCACTCACCGTCCCAGCCGACCCCCACCTTGCTGTCCCCCCCACCTCCCCCCGAGAGCTCTTGGAGGGAGCCTGCGCCCCAGCGCGGGGCTGTGGTCGTCACAGCTGGCTCGCAAAGCTGCGGGCTCCCCGCCCAGTTCTCTGACCCTCTCTTTCCCCACCCTCTCCACGCGCGCTGTCCTTCTGGGCCCGGCGCCCCAGCTCTGTCTTCTTGGGGTGCCCCTCCTCCAGCACCCACACCCCTCTCAGGGCTGGCTTCTCTGCCATTTGGTCTCCAGGGTGACATCTGAGCTCCAGGCAGTGCCTCAGGCACTTGGCTCAGGTCACCGTATTTTGTATTTCCCACAAAGCCCAACCTAACCAGCCACCCCACTGCCCAGTTCATCCAGGGTCCCCCCTGGGGCTTCCCACTGTGGTGATGTAGCAGGGGTCCCACAAGAGAGAGCTTCTGTGGAGAGAAGGGGGCACCAGGCGGGACTGGCTGGACCCCGTCACAAAGCCTAGCTGTCAGAGAGCGGCCACAGGCTGCACTCCTGGTCCTAGCAGGAGAGGATGTCGTCAGGACCGGGAGAGATGCAAGCAGTCCATGCTGGGATCCCCTTGCAGGAATGTCAAGAGAAGGGAGAAGGTGGCCCCACCCATGCCACCTGTCAGGTCTGGGGAACACCGGCAGAGATAGCTAGGCCCAGCAGAGAGCTGGCCAAGACCAGGACATCCTTCCAGACCATCACAGCCAGTCCCGGTGGCCGGTGGCCCCTTCTGAGTGTGCCCTGAGGGGCAGCGGCAGCCCCGGGTGGGCACTGCGCGGTCCAGAAGAGGAGGCGTGGCAGCCTCACCCTGCCAGCGTGTGCATGGGACCCCAGCCTGTCCGAAAGTCACAGGCAGTCTGTGAAGGTCCAGTGGAGTCACCACCTCAGGGGCGGGGGCCAGCAGGGTGTCAGACCACCAGGGCACCACAGCCTGGTGGGGTCTAGGGACACTGGCTGTACCAGATGCACAGCCTGGACAGGTCACAGGCTGAGTCTGCTTCCTGATCCGGCCTTAACTGCAAAACCCAGCACCACGTTTACGAATCAGAGTCCTCCCCGGGGAGACCAGGCCCCACAAAGGAGGGCGGCTTTTGGATTTGTAAGGCCATTTTAACGCCCCCAGCGGATGTCCCTCCAACCCCCTTCTCTCTATGCTTATCTACGCCTTAGAGGAATGGTGGGTGTTAGGTTTATTCCAGGTGGGAACCCGAAAAGTATGTGTAGGACATAATGTGGTTAATACAAAACTTAGGCTTGTAAAACAACGGCTGCAGGAGTCTGGGGAGTCCCCGGACTTTGTAGATCTAACAGATAGCTGCAGCCAGCATCCCTCTTCCTCCCTCCCTGATGGAGACCGAGGCTACCCCTCCCTAGCTCACCTGGTAGGGACAACAACAGAGCAGAAGGATGGATGCACTGGGGCAAAGGGGTCATAGAAGTAAAGAAGAATTTACTACAAACAGCTGTTCTGCCCACCGTCCTCTGCTGCACGTAGCAGGAAGCAATTCTTCACCTGCCAGTTTGGCCCAGAAACAAAGAACTGAACAGGGCACGTGGGAGTCGGCTATCCACGTTTATAAAGACCCTCACTAAACCCCCCTCTGTGCTGACTCTCTTTCGGACTCAGCCCGCCCGCACCCGGGTGAATAAAGCAGCCGCGTTGCTCCCACATAGCCTGTGTGTGAGATCTGTCCTTTGGGGCATTCGCCCTTTCACCCAACTTGATCTGTGGGTCTAGATGAGTGAAGTTTCAGGCGGGATTATCGGTTACCACCTTTAACCGAGCCTTTCTTCAGCCCTTGGAGTTCAGTGTAACCAGCTCACCTCGTGCCAAGGCCGTAGGGCAGATCCAGGTGAGTAACTTGTAGTAGGAGGATTAACACAAGCACTCAACTTGCAGAGGGGGAGGCCGGTGCGAGGAAGGAGCTGCCACTTTGTACTTGCTCCCAGTCGGTCTGTGTGTGTGGTTGGTGTGGACGTCCTGTTTGGACAGGTGCAGGCACAGCCGCCAGGTGTTCCAGGAAGGTGGGGGTGCTGGACAGCGTCCCCCTGCCAGAGCCGAGAACCTGGTGGTGAGTAGTCACGTCAGCAAGGCAACTAAACCGTACAGCGGGTTGGCCGCCCACAGAAGCAAGCCCACAACCCACGGCCACGCCAGACACGCCCAGGAGAGATGCAAAAGCTTACGCCCCATGCAACGAAGGTAGACCTTGAAACGTGCTTGCAATGTTTTTAGATAATAAAAATAATATTGCATACAAGGAATGCATAAATGTAATGTATGAGCTAATATAGAAAATAAGACAGAGAAATTACATGGACCACGGCAGGCGAGGTTCCCTTTGTAGAGCAGAGCCTGGAGCCGGCAGCGATGGCTTGACGGGTGCGGGCCGCGGCATGGTGGAAGAAGGGGCGGGTGTTAGGGTGGCGATGCAGCTGCACTCGGGTTTGGAGAAAGGTTTCTCCAGACAGAGATTAGGATACAAAAAAAGGGCTTATTGACTTTTCCCTTGGTGGAGGGGTCGGGAAAGGACGGTCAGGGAGGCTGAAAGGGGAAGAATGTGCTCCCCCAAGATCAGCCCTGGGGCTTTTTAAAGGGGTTATGGAATGGCAGGGACAGTCAGAAACTGCTGCCTTCGCTCCTTCCTTTCTTCTTGCCAGCAGGTAGGTGACAAACAGCGCCAGGATGTCAAAGTCCAGGAGTGGGTTTTCTGCCTTCCATGGAGAAGGGATTGTCACAGAAGATGTGACTCTGTCCCCAAGATATGGTTGAGGCTGTAGCTCGTTCTCCTGCTGTTTACTCAGGAATCTGTAAAAGCAGATTCTCAGAAAACCATTTTGAAAGAGAGAGATCCACATCTCTTTTCCGTCCCTTCAGCTTTTCGAAAGTTGTGTGAGAAACAGAACTCCTGCAGGGTGCCTGTCAGTGAGAGAGCTCACAGGATTATTCTTTAACTGTTACTGGGGAAATGGTGAGATTAGGTCTTTTCCTGTTATTTAATAATTTTGCAAGGCCACCCCTTTCAACCAGGCAGATGGGGGGCGTGACGCAGTGTGCAGGTCCTGGCAGGTGGTGTCACCTGCAGCTGTTGCTGCCCAGCCAGGTTCATTTGCCCAAGAAGCGGCCAATACACTGAGTCTGCAGGTTTACGACAGAGAGAGTCTTAGACGCTCCTCAAATCCGCCTCCCCAAGAATTTGGGAGACAGGGTTATTAAGGATAGTTTGGCAGGCAAGGGATTAGGCAATTAGGTTTGTTAATTGGGGCCAAATTATAGAGATGTAGAAATCATCTTCTTGTGCTGCTCCAGTCCCCGGGGTCACAGTTCCAGGTGAGTCGGTTTCTTGGTCTGGGGGGGGCCAATGGATCCACCGGAATGCGGGCCGGAAGATATCCTAAACACTACCGTTAGGTTTCAGAACAGTGATGTTATCTAGGGAGAAAGTGAAGAATCTTTATGGACACCTGCTGCGTGGCTCCGGAGTGGCAATTACGGGGAAACAGTTACTAATTATCATCATTTGTAGCTAGGCCCTCACCACAGTTCTCACCTTGCACCCCACTGCGGAAGGGTGGTTTCACAGCCTTGCCCCTAAAGGACGGTCCCCTGGGTGCAGCAGCCTTGACTCTGGGCTTCTCCCCCGGGAGGAAGACTCCGTGCCCACAAAGGGCTGGCAAGATCCCCCTGGGGAGAAGCCTGCACGAGATCAGCAGAGGGGCCCCCCGCGACTCACAGCTGCACTGGGCCACCACTGAGCCCCTCAGCCTCCTGTCCTTGTCATTGTGCTTCTCAACTCACTAATGGGTGTCTTGCTCCACCTAGATCAGACTACAGTCTTCCGAGGGCTGAGCCCAGCTCTGCCCACTGCATTGTAGAAACCTGACCTAGACCCTCTTCTTGGTCCGGAGGATGTATTATCTGAAACTTCCTTGACGTTCTGGTTGCAGAAAGTCAGGCCCAAAACCCACCTCCAGCTGCACTTCTTTCCGCCCCTGCAGATCTGATAATCCTGGTGTCGCCTTCAGGCTCCTTAGCAGAGCTGCTGCAGGAGTGGACACATGCTGTCCTGCCAGCCCAGGGCGGTGGCAGAGAGGCACACGTGGGGGAGTCGGAGCCCTGAGTTTGCAAGAACAATGGGCCTTGTGCAGGAAGGCCCTGGCCTGGAGCCACAGTTGTCCGGCTCTGAAGCCACAGCTCTGTGTCCCTGCTCCGCAAGAGGTCCCTGGGCTCACGGCCCATGTCACAGCAGGGCTTGTTGATGCGCGGGAATGAATAGAGCACCCCCATTTATTCCAGGACCCTGTGAATAAAAACTGCAGGGCAGGCAGGGCCAGAGTCCCAGCGCCAGTGGCGGCTGCTGGCCAGTCAGCCTTCGGATCTTAGCTGTGGCCAGGACATCCCCACAGAAAGCGAAGATGCAAGGACTCGCCTACGTCAGGGTGGCAGAGCCTCAACGTGGGTGGAGAAAGATTAAGAGAGTGAGATATAAAAGTAAAAAAGTTTATTTTGTCCTTTTAGAAGAGAGAGAAAAAGGGAGGGTGACGCGTGGCATTGCAAAGGAGAAGGGAGGTGCCAGCAGCAAGGCCACGTGGCTTGCTGCTTTTATGGGGACAAAGAGAGAAGGAAAAAATAGCAATTGTGTCAAGGTGTCTGTCTGTCTTGCTTTTTTCTCCGTTCCTGGAGACTTGTTATCGCTGAGACGCAGTCAGGCTCATGCAGGGATGTGATTCTGCCCCTGAGACATGGTTTGGGGCAGGAAACTGAGGCCTGGGGTTTGCCCCCTGCTGTCCGTCCTCGGCGTCTCAGGAAGATCTGGAGGCCACAGAAACAGGCCGTGGGCAGGGGGTAAAGAGACGGACGTGCATTTCCTTGGGCTCTTTTCAGATGTTTGTGAAGACAGAGTCCCTGCAGGGTGCCTGCTGGCTGGGGACAGAAAGAGCCCAGACACAGGTCATAGCTAGGTCTCTAGCTGTTACCCGAAAGTTGCCAGATTAGGTATTTTCCTGTTCTTGCAGCGTGAGAGAGACAGGCAGTTAAGCTGTTTGCTAAATGGGCTTTGGGTGCAAACCGGTTGGGGCCGAGTGTGGCTGGTCGGAGGCAGTTATGTTTAGTTATGTTTTGGGCCTGAACACTCTTGAGTAGGGGTCATGCTCCTTTGACCTCATTAAGTAAAAAAATGTCCCAGGGTCAAATATTGCCCAGGTTAAAATGGCGGGGACAAAAAGTCCTGCATCAGCACTGAATGGTGTCCCCGACACAGGCTTCAGGCCGTGCAGACGGAAGAGCAAACTGTGGCTGGGACCGGTGGCCCGCAGGAGACCTCAAGTGCCATCACCAGGCCCCTGACCATAGCACTGAAGTCCCCCGTGACCCTGGTGGCTTCATTTTCCTACTTTCTTCTGGCTTAGTTTGCCCGTAGTGTCCTAGGTTGGACTTGGTTAGTTTCAACACCCCTACCCACCCCAGAGTAAGAGGGAATGGCCTGGGAAAAAAGGGGGCAGAAAGATTTTCTGTCTTGTTAAAACTTCCCCCACTCTTTTGGGGAACTGCAGCCGGCCTGCATCCCTGGGGCAGGTTAAGTCTTTTGTTGAAACTCCCAGGTGGGCGGCTGGCAGAGTTCACAGGCTTTGTCTTTGGCTGAGATGGGATTAGAACAGTGAACCACAGTAAATGCCTGAAGCCCAGAGCCCTCCCTTTGCAAGCTCTGTATTTCTGCCCACGTGTAGGAAATTTGGGATTTTCGAGACCAGAAGGGCTACCCTGTTTCCTCCAAAGTAGACTCTCTTTCCTTCCTCCACATTCTTGTGACCCAGCCTCGCAGATGAGTGACCAAGCCTCAGCGTTCCTGGGCTTGAGGTGATAAGAAAAACCCCCATCTATTACCTGGCACAGCAGCTACCTGAGACCCCCAGCCCTCAAGGCAGACCTGCATCAGCATACTACTAACCTATTATCTGGCCCATCAACTAGTCTATTACCTGGTGCATCAGCATAACACTAACCTATTACCTGGTGCATCAACATAATACTAACCTATTACCTGGCGGGTGTTAGCCACCTGAGACCCCATCCCTTGGACCACCCCAACTTAATAAAAGTGGGAAAAATCGGGTAGACAGGGCTCAGAATTTGGTGGCAAGACCCCTCTGAGCCTGCCAGCCAATAAACCTTGAGTCTCAGACTCTCCATGTGCCCCTTGGTTTGGGACCACCCGCTGTGACACTTGCTATAACAGCGGCTCCGTTGTCCCACCGCTGCCGTTTGTGTGTGTCTGTGACCAATTCACCCTTTACAAAAATACCACTCACATGGATTAGGGCCCATGACGCCCCGGTGTGACCTCATTTTAACTAATTCCAACTGCAAAACCCTATTTTCAAGTAAGGCCACATTTGGAGGTACTGGGGGTGAGGACTTAACACACGGCATTTGGGGGACACAGTTGGGCCCACCATGTGTACTGCTGGCCTGACCTCAGTCACGTGGCCGACAGGTCAGGACGGGCGTGGTGGCTGGAGAGCGCAGTCACGCGAGCCCAGGTTTGAGACTGAGGCCCACGAGGCTCGGGTGGCTGACGTGGGTGGTGGTGGGCCCAATCCCTCTGACACCAAATTCTAAACTCTATTCACACCTCTCTCTTCTTTTTAGAATTAGTCTTAAATTAAAAGGTAATATATGGATATACTGTTCTTTGGAAAATTAAACCACACAGATTGAGTTAAAATCAACCTAAGAAGAGCAATACCAAGGAGTAACTACTTCTATGAATCTGATGTCTGTCTTTCCAGAACTTTTCTAAAAAACTTGTACATCCATCCTGGAATTGTTCCCTGTCTGTTCACACAAAGGACTCACAGAGGCGCATCCATCTGCAACGCGCTTCGCGGACCGTTGGCATTAGTACCTGAAGCGCCTCCTCGTCCCTCTTAGCTGCCCATACTCCGCAGCGTCTGTTCTGCAGCCGAGACGCTGTCGCGCTGAGAGACGGTCGGTTGCTTTCGGCTTCTTAAAGTCACTTAAGGGTGTTGTGACAACCAGCCCTGCACCCACTTCCCGGGGCTGCTTGACCATGTTGGTCTGAGCAGATTCTGAGAAAGCAGATGCCGAGTCGAGGCGTGTGACTGTGATGAAACCCAGGGGGCCACCTACCCGCCATGGCGCGTCACTCACTTCCCCCGGCTCTGTGGACGGCCCATCTGCTGGCTCAAGAAAGGGTGACCCCGGTGTGTGCCAGCCAGAAACGGACCGTGCTCCCGACAGCCCTGGCAGGGGGCCAGTGGGCAGAGCTTTGGGACAGGTACCCTTTGTGCAGAAAGAGAAGCTGCCCGAGGTCAGAAAATACATGGCTGGAGGGCAGGCGACCAGTTCGCTGGCTGGTCAGGGGCCCGGGGGTCGGAGGTGGGGGACAGAGGCCAGGAGGCTGAAGACAAGGGACCCGGAGGCCATGAAGGGATGAAGGCAGCCCCAGTGGGGAGCCCAGAGCAGGCACCGCCCGTCAGAGGGGCCCCCGCCGGGCTGGACTGGCCGGCCCTGGTCCTCTCGCTGCGCTCGGACACTGGCCAGGACCTCCCTGGAAGAACGACAGCGGCCTGGGGCCTGCAGCTGGGGGCCACCAGCCTGCGGCTGCGTGATCAAGTGAAGATAAAAACACACACAGTTTCCAGCTGCCATGACAAAATACTCCAGACTGGGAGTGCTTAAAAAACGGAAACGAATCTTCTCACAATCCTGGGGGCTGGAAGTCCCGGTTCACGGTGCTGGCCGATTTGGTTTCCAGTGAGGCCTCTGCTCCTGGGTGGCCGCGGACTTGTTCTTGCCGTGTCCTGTCGGGGCTTCTTGGAGTGAGCTGGAAGGCAGGGCTCTCCGGTGTCCCTGCTAAGGACACTAACGCTACGCGCTCAAGGCCCCACCCTGTGACCTCATTTAACCCCAGTTCCCTCCTACAGGCCCCGCACTGCAGGTGCGGCTTCAACTGCAGCATTTTGGGGGACCACAGTTCAGGCCACAACCCGTGCACGTGGGGTGCACATAAGACGGTAAGAACCACGCTTTCTAATACTATTTATTATCACAATAAATACTTCACAGCAAACGACTGCATGAAAAATGTGGGCTACAGAGCACCATGTATGAAATGATCCCACGTACGTAAAACTGTAAACGTATATCCACACGGTGACAGACAGGCATGCACATTGGGGGTCCACAGTGATCACCAAAGTGGGCTGGTGGAAAATGATTTCCTGTATTTTTTACAATACGCATTCATGATTTTTACAAAATCACCAAAGCTATTAACTTTTTCATTTAAAAATCACAAAATTATTTTTGAATAGAGACTTTCAGTCATTTGGCACACCTTGGCCTTCTCTCCAAAACAGCACAAATGCCGCCACCAAGAGGAAGCCCGTCTCCCGGACGCCCCTGCTCCCCGCCCCTCCCCGGCCACTGCCTGGTGCGAGGTGGAACCCAAGAACCCGGCAGGTGCTGGGGGCCAAGGACGCCGCCCCCGGCCCAGGCTGGAAACCCTGTCCTTCCTTACGTGTCTGTCCCTCCAGAAGGCTCTCTCCACACCTCTCTTCCAAAAGGGTTCATGCCAGGGGACAGCAGGGAGCTACTTTTCCAATTGTCCCACAGGGAGCCGGTGAGTCCCACCTGTGAGTCCACACACGGCTTCCTTCTCCTCCCCCAGGGCCACCGGCTCAGGCTGTTCTCAGCCTGCCAGGCCAGCGTGTCTGTCGGGCGGCATCCGGCATCGAATCACAGTGATGAGAACCTTCCGGGACACCCTTCCTTCGCATGATGCCCGTGGCGGCTCCGTTAAGCCTTCAACAGGGCGACCTTGTGTTCCAGAACAGAGTCTTCGCTGATGTTGTAGGGCTGGGTCCCTGGCTCCTGCCCCAGGTATTTCTCTGCAGGAAACACAAGTTGTTCCAGCGCTGAAACGGCGAGGTGAGGACGGGGCCGTACTCGGAAAGGGGTTAGGCTGGCATCTCAGGGACCGGGCACACCGCAAGGTGGCGGGGCTCACCCAGGCCGGCATCCCTAACTGCGAAAGGTCTCACCTAAGTCTCTCCCAGCACGCCACTACTATCTAGGTGACTGCTAATCCCCTCACTGCTCCGGGACGTTCCACCCTGCGGCCAGGCCCGCCTGTCTGTCCCTCTCCCGCACTGAGCTGTGCCTAGCAACAGCCGGGGTGAGCCCAGGCGCAAGAGAGATCTTTACGAAATTTTAGAAACTAACAAAACTAACCTACAGTAGCAGAAATCAGCATGGTGGTTCCTCGGGGGGGGGGGGGGGCAGCGAGGGAAATTTCTAGAATGATCTTGCTTGGTCTTGACTTGTGGATACCAGATGCATCTACCTCTCTGAACTCAAGCTGCACATTTAAGCTCCTCTCTTCTTAATGTATTTAAACTTTACCTCGAACACACACCCCCCCAATAAAAAACAGGTCCCAGAGAAGGAAGGGGCCTCCACGACCACGAGCCCCCCGCCCCGCCCCCTCCACTGGCCCTCCCTCTCACCGCAGTTGAGACGTTCGGCTGAGGCCTGGGGAAGATGGGGGCGGGGCAGCACCTGGCCTGCAAGCCCACGGCAGACACCCTGCACCTCTGGCCGCCTGCGATCACTTCCTCTCCCTGTCCCAGAGTCACAGGCTCTGGAGACACGGCCCTGCTCTGGCCTCATCCCCTGGGGTGTGGGCACAGCCGCCTGTCTCAGCTGTCCAGAGGGTCCCCAACCGCACCCACCTGCTTCCTCCAGGGTGGAGAAGTGCTGGAACCCCTTCAGGTCAGCGGACAGCAGGACACGGAGAACGGGGACCTGAGGGACAGACAGACTTTAACCCAGGGCAGGGACACTCCTCTGTGACACACGGGGCAGGCGGCCTGCGTGGACACTCCGTCTTAGCATTCCCTGGAAAGGAGCACTTTCACATCCACGGGGAAGTGGTGAGAATCCCTGCCCCAGGGGATGCTGCCAGAGGAGCATGTTTCTAAAGGGATCGTCTCCAAAGACCACGAAGACACGTGCACTGTGAACACGACACGGGATGAAAGGTGATGAGCAACACCCTGGACACCCCGAGTCTGAAGCCAGCCTGCCACCCTCGCTGTGTGACCCTGGGCAGGTCACTCAGCCTCTCTGGGCCTCGGTGACTGCGTCTGGACAGGGGAATGAGGAGACTGTGGGCCTCGCAGGCTGGTTTGAGAAGGAATGACACCCAGTGCCCGCTGTGCTGGGTTCGAGTGGCATCCTGTTTCACGGCTAGTTCACAAACGTCTCCTCCACAGGCCTGGGGGACACGCCGACGTACCCCACAGCACCGGCCGGGGCTTCTGAGAGCTGAAGAACCGATTCCAACACACCCCATCCGTGACCTTCACCTGTGCCCTGCCAGGACAGTGTCCGCAGAAACCTGTCCTCTTCAGCCTTCCGAAGCCCCAACACGTCTCTGCACACAATTCTACACTTACGTGTGTTTTGCTTCCTAAACCACAGCTCCCGAGAACAGGGACCAGCTCTCACTCATCCTGTGTCCCCGGCACCGAGTACGGCGTGGCAGAGGACCTGGATTGGCATCGACCACCAGGGAAATGAGGCCACACACGTGACCCCTTGAAGGGCAGGGGGCTGCCGCTCCCCATTTGACAGGATGGGGGGACAGAAGGTCAGACGGGTATGGACACCGGGCAGATGAGAGCCAGAGCCAGAGCCAGCAGAGGGGCTGGGCAGTCCATCCTCGGGCAGCGTCACGGCCCAGGAATGTGGGCCGGCGGGGAGGCCGCTCGGCGGTGCTGACAGGCTCCCCTACCTGCAGGCCGACGAAGACCAGGCTGGCGCCCTGCTTGTGGAAGTCTTGCAGGAGCTCGCCGAGCCCCAACACCACGGTGTAGTCGACGCTGCTGACGTGCGTGCAATCCAGGACCAGGGACCGTGGCGGGGACGCTGGGGAGACAGGCCCGAGCCGGTCACGCCAGGCAAAGCAGCCCGATGCACTGGCCAGGGCCAGAGTGAGGCCAACAAGTGCTCCCTGGACAATGGCTGTTTGGGGACGGCAGCCACTGCTTCCTTCCCAGAACTAGAGGCACCTGGGCGCCCCATGGGCTCCCCAGGAGGAACAGGACCTCGGAGGAGCAAGGTGTGGGAACTGCCACCCCGGATGCAGCACCGAGCAGAGCGGGTGTTAGGCCAGGGGGACGCCCCGTGCACTCAGACACCCCGAATCCTCCTGGCTGGGGTGCAGAAGGCGGGTGGGGAGCTCAGGTGATCTCGGCTCCGTCTCGGCCCAGCGCACGTACCTTCCAGGGCCCGGCTCAGGATGGCCTCCCGCAGGGCCTCAACCGCGGGGAAGTGCAGGCCGCTGGCCGGCTGCAGGACGACAACTGGCCCCTCGGACACCTGGGGGAAGCGAGTGGCTGCTGGACGCAGGTCCGACAGGGTGGCCTCTGCCAGGTGTGGCCCGTCCCAGGCAGGAAGCCCCGACCCAGGCCCCCCACACTGGAGGGGACGGGGAGGGGGAGCTGGCAGGAGCCCCCACGGCCCGTGGGCAGTGCGGTGAGCGCTGTGGTCTGTAACCGGAGGGTGTGCCTGCCTGCCAGTGAGCGGTCACCTTCAGCAGCACCATGGCCACGGTCACTGTGTGAGCTCGCCACCCGAGGGGGTAGTGCTGAGCAGCGAGGCGTCCTGCCCATGGGCGCTTCCCCTGCCCCGAGGCCGGCGGGTACCTGGGTCTCGGGCCGGGCCACGGCGTGCAGGAGCAGGAGCAGGGACACCAGCGCGCCGGCCAGGATGCCGTACTGCACCTCCCAGAAGCACAGCAGGAACGTCACGCACAGCGGCAGCAGGTCCAGCCCTAGGAGAGGGTGCGGCTGAGGAGCCTGCCCTCCTCCGTGAGGCCCCCACTCAGCCTGGCACCCGAGAGGATGCTTGTGGCCTCTCCCACGCTGAGCAGGACACTCACGGACCCAGAGTGGCCCCCAGGGGGACCCGTTCTGGGGATTTGAGGACGGCAGCGGCCAAAGAGGCCACGCCGTGGGGATGGGGGCTGTGGCTCAAGGTCAAATCCCCTCCCCGTCTTCGCTGAGCCACGGTCAAGACCTGCCGGGACAGGAGGGGAGCACAGCAGAGGCTCGTCGGCACCAGAGGAGGAGGGGCCGGGCACAGAGCCAGCCTGAGAAGTCGGGTGGAGGGTCACGTGAGCCCTGGGGACTCCCGGCCAAGGAGGAGGTGTCCCGGGGCAAAGTGCTGGGTTTGGGGGTCGGCCCCGGGTGAGTCCACCCAACACACGCGACTTGGACATCCCCACCCTCCCTGAGCCTCGGCTTCCATCGGTGGCAACTGTTACTCGGCACAAGGGCACGGCGATGCTTCAGGACTGTTCTAAGGATCAGATGCAACAATATACCAAGGGCCTTCCACCTGGCACCTCGCCAGGGCTGACCAAAAAATGCCAGATAAGCTACATAAATCCTTTCAGTGCTGCTCTGATACACAAAACAAAACGAAACTTGTTACATTAAAGGCACAGCCAGTTCAAGAAACCCTGTGGCCAGTGGAGCAAGGTCAGCGGATATGCTGGACCCTACCGGTCCCCCGGGAAGTCCCCCCACCCCAACTGGGCCAGCCAGGGGCGGGCGGGTGGGGACAGGTAGGGCCGCCCCACACTGCAGCTGCGTCAGGACCCTGCGGAGCCGCACAGCAGCCTTTCAGGAAGGAGGAGCTCCAGCTGGGCCCAGCAGCCATGACCTGCCGGCCACGGGGCCACCTCCACCTCCTGGCCTTTCACTCCTCTGTCCTGGGAGCACCTAAGTTCCCAGTGCCAGCTCCCAGCTGGGGAGCGTCAGGGACAACCCCGTGTTCACAGGTGCCGCACCACAGCCCCCCATGCCAGGGACGGGACACACGTACTCTTAACGCGCCAGAGCGTCCGGAAGATCTTGGCGTCAAACAGCGGGGCCACGGCCATGATGATGACCGCGGCCAGCGCGGCCTTGGGGATGTAGTAGAACTGGGAGGTCAGGTAGTCCAGGGACAGCAACACCAGCGCTCCTGTGGGCAGGGGGCACCGGTGACCTGGGGTCAGGGTCCTGCCCAGCAAGCAGCCCCCCTTGCCTGGGACAGGGCGGGTGGCGGGATGAGCACCACGGCCCCAGTCCCCGTGTGGCTCCAGGGGACATGGCCCACTGAGCAGGGCCGTCTCTAGCTATCGGCATCCCCCCCCACTCTCACTGCCCTGGGCACAGGGGGGAGAAGAGGGGGGCTCACCTGTCACCAACCCCCCTGCTGGGGTGCACACCCCGGACTGGGCGTTCACCGCCGTCCTGGAAGGCAACGACAGACTGAATCACCGGGGGCCGGGAGGGGGAAGGGCAGCCTTTGTCCACGCAGCCGCGGCTGATCTCCCAGGGTGGCTCTGAGCGGGGCCTGGGAAGCGGGTGGGGGTGGCGGCGCCGAGGCCGGGCGACTTAGGGCACAGCCACAGGCAGCTGTGCTCACTCCGTCCTGTTGTGTCTTCAGACGATCTGTACCTCTCACTGACCATAAGGACACAAACCAGAAAGTACCAGGCCTTCGAGATTTCCACCCACTTTGTCTTCTTCCCCATCCGGTGGGGCCACCCCGAGCAGGGCCAGGGTCCTTGGCTCTGGGGACCAGGCCCGGCTGGGCGAGGCCTGTTCTTCTCCTTTAAGCCACGGTCACCTCCACCCTGCTATCCTGACCCAGAGGGGCCCTGGGGCTGGACCTCTTCAGGGCAGAGCCACCATCCTTCCTGTCCCAGGTCCCGTCAGGAATGAGCCCTGGCATCAAGGGGAACTCTCTAGGGCTGACCTGCGGTGCCATCTGTCAGCGTGCAGGAGCTGGGGACCCTGGAGGACAGCGGCTCCCAGCCCTGTCCCAGCCACTCAGCAGCGGACAGAGGGATGACAGACACCCCCAACCAGGACAGCAGCAAACAGCCGCTGCACCAGGGTGAAGGGCCTCCCCCAGGCGCAGAGGAGGGACACGGTCACTCACCGTCCAAAGCTGCCAGTGATCGGGTAGGACGAGACGAGGGAGCCCAGCACGTTGGTGAGGCCTGGGAGGAAGCGGAGGGTTTGTGAGGAGGGAAAAGAGATGGCAGCCGGGAGATGGACACCGGGAAGGAACAGGAGGGCAGAGCTGGAGGTATCCCCCACCAGGGGCCCGAACCTGGGGCTCGCCCTTTCAGGGAACGGGGACTTTGTGACTTTGCCGAGTTTGCCAAGACAGATTCTGGCTGTCAGAGACACCTGACCCCGGCCTCTCCTGTGTAACAAGATGTGTCTTTCCCATCCCGCCTCCCCGGAGGGGGTGACGGCTGAGCACCCCTAAGACAAACCCAACATGCTCAGGAGGTCGGCGGCCGGCCACAGTTCCCCACCAGCTCCTTCCAAACCCCCCACTCCATCCCGTGAGCTGAGGCCACGGCAGGGCTGGCAAGCCGTGTGCCCAGAGGGTGCCGCTGGCTCCGCCGGACGACGGACACAGCATCTGTCCCACCCAGGGACTGTCTCAAAGACCCCACCATGGCGACCACCCTCCGCAACAGGGCTCCCGGGTTCAAGGCCTGCTCTCCAGCCCCTCCCAGGTCTTGCAACCCAGCTCCAGTCCCTGAGAGAGAAGGGCCCGGGACAGGAAGTGCAGACACTGTGGGGCGGCGACTGCAGGCTGCACACGGTCACCCTCACTTGTTAGCAGCTGCAGGTCAGAGACCCAACCCCGTGAGCAGCTGCCGACCGGGGACGACCCCTCCTGCTCAGCACCCCATGGGTTCATGCGAGCCTCTCGCTGCGCAGCTGCAGAAAACCGCGTGGCCCGTCTCAGGTCAAGGAATCCCACAACCGCCTTCCACAACCTGAGCGTCGTGGCCTCCACTTTACAGCCTCCCCCGTCTGGGCCGTGTCCGGAACTCACTGTCCCGGCACGATAGTTTTGTGCTGTTGTTGAAGCAACGGAGTGGGCTGGGTACGTGGGGAGTCTGTGGGTTTTCTCTGCCTGAGGGTGTGTGACTCCTGGGAAGCCCAGTTCCACCCATCACCCGGGCAACGCCCCGTTCCCCACCAGCTCACGCAGGAGCACGGGCACTGCCCCTCCGTGGTCCCGCCTGGGACCCCCTCACGCTTTGCCATCCGTAAGGAGCCAAGTGGCTTGAGTCCAAAACTCTCACGAAGGTGTCCGGGTGTTGCTGGCGGACACCTCCGTGGGAAGGAACCCGGCAGTGCTGACTGGGTTGGACCTGTGCCCGCCTCATGAGGGGCCGGAAGGAAAGGAAGGTCTGGGACCCCCAGTATGTTCAAAACAGCAAAAATAACTGAATTTAAGAGACATGCGGTGCTCTCCAAATACACCACCAGAGAAGCCAGTTCATGAGGACTGAAGGAAGGAGAATAACACGTGAAACCCGGCACGACCCCCACCAGTCGGGCAACTCGGGGTCCACCTGAGTCCTCACGCGTCTACGCCCTGGCCTGGAGGGGCCCACAGGGCGGGGTAGGGGCCCCATCAGGAGACTCCACTGAGCTTTCCCCTGGCCACATTCTTCAGATCTTTGACCCCTGGCCCCGGAAGCTCCCTCCCCGAGATGGAACATTCCAGGTGTTCCTCAGTAGAGACCAAGGCTACGGCCCCCAGGGTCTGGTCCACAGCAAGTGCTCAGGAAGTGGCAGTCAGAAGGGACAACAGACGTCAGCTCCCTGTTCCTGGGGAACTAAACTGAACTACGTGGAGGCCGGGGAACGAGTCCGTGCCAACACCTCCAAAGGGCCCAACCGCGGACCTCTGCCCCTGGCGGTTTACCCCGACCATCAGACATCACGATGCCCCACACAGCTCAGTCGGACACAGGGGGGAGGCCCAGGCCCGCAGCTGGAGTCTTACCAATGGCCAGCAGCTCCTGGTTGGCGTCCACGCGGTAATTATTCTGAGACGCTGGAGAGAACGAATGGTAAAGACACGGTTTAAACGGCGTCCGCTGGCCCTCGTTCGTGAAACGAGAGCAGGTTATGAATTTCTACACAGCACTAAGTTCCGTAAACACGCGTGTGCACGTGCACATCACGGAAGGCGGGGAGAGGCAGAATGAGGTGTCTGCAGCAGTTAACCGGGTGAGCAAAGGGCCCACGGGGGACCCATGTCCCCTTCACTCACCTCCGCACTTGCGACACTTTCTACAACAAATATACACAGTGACTGCTTTTATAACGAGAGAAACGTTTTCCACTAAAAGCCTGGCTGATGACAAGCTGAGATGACTAGAAGTCAAGACGAAGCCATCCCAGGAGCAGGGACCTCAGGGGAGGCCACAGCGCGGGCAGGCACTGGCAGACTTTTCCCGCCAAGGACCAGAAAGTGAGTATTTTAGGCTCTGCCGGCCCCACGGGCTGTCATGGCTGCAAAGCTCTGGCTGTCGTACCACGAAAGCAGCCGCAGATGATACGTTCCCCAATGAGAACGACGTGTTCCAGCAAATTTTATTTGTGAACACTGAGATTCAGATTTCATATACAATTCATGTGTCACAAATTATTATTCTTCTTTTGACTTTTTCCAACCATTTAAAAACGTGAAAGTCGTTCTTGGGCCACTGGCCACACAAAGCAAGCAGCAGGCGGAAGTCTGCCAACCCCTGATGTAAGAGAGTGACCAGCTCTACAGATGTGGCCGGGAGGTCGGGTTACTTCAAAAGAAAATGGAATGTGTCTGTCCCAGCTACTCAGGAGGCTGAGGGAGTTCAAGTCCAGCCTGGGCAACACATCAAGACCCTATCTCTAAAAAAACAAAAAAAAAAAAAGTTTTCTAAGTAGCAGACAAGAAGAGTAAAGCCGTAAGATGTAGAACTGAAGGAAACACCTACATTTCTTCTTGCGACAAAAAGATACATACTCAGGAAAGCAATAACTGAGCAAGACAGACATAGCCGTGTATGGAACGAACTGAACTGCAGTGTGATTTTGAGCAGTTGCTGGAATTTGGAAAACCCTCTTGAATTGACATTAGTTAAGAGTCTCCTTTGAATGGGGTGAAGGTTAGGGCCCTGGAACTTTGGAGGAGGGACTTATCCCAGCACAGCCTGGGCTGGGCAGTAAACACCCCTTACGGAATCACAGTAACAGTCACTGTTAACTGGGTTTTAACCTTTAGCATCTACATAAAGGCAAGGAGGACCTCATTACGGTTATAGGTTGGCATGACAGTGGCGTCCACACTGACAATCCCAAGTGGGGAGCACCACGACCCCAGTGGGACAGGGCAGGGCAGGAGGATTTAAGAGCTTAGGACGGAGGGCATCAAGAGTTGCCAAAGGAGAAGCAGATATTTAAGTGGGTCGGTGACCCCTGCCTCCCCAAAAGCACATTGTTGCGTTTGTAGGAATTTTGTGAGCCTGTTATTAAACCCAGCACTTATTATCAATTAGATTAAAACTTTTAATTAAACAAATTACATTAGAAAAGAAGACAATACTTGAACCTTGTCACTTCCTAACTTATCTGACGTCTTACTACAGCTGGCGAGGTTATTACACCCAACACACCTACAGGGCGAGGTGCCACACGGCGGGGCTGACACGCACCCGCCCCAGCACGGGTCACGGTCAGCCTGCGTCGGCTGCGGTGGGAGCAGGTTTTGTTCCACAGAGCGCAGGCCGTTCAAACGTTCACCAGCACACGGGTTTTCACTGTAAATCCCTCTTTGCTGTATGTACGTGTGTGTGTATGTGTGTGTGTGTGTACACACATGAGCGTGTGTGACCTGGATAAAAATTCACCTTTCTCAAATTAGAGCGATAAACGCGAGCAGGAAAGCAGGAAAGCCAAGCCAGGCAGGTGAGCCTCGCAACGGGACTGCCCGGGGTGTGGGTGGCGGGCATCTTACCAAAGGCCTTGGCCACCGCGATGCTCTCCAGGAGGCCCATCAGGGGCACCACAGCCAGCCCTGCCCCCATGTCCTGAGAGGAGAGAGGGGCGGTGAGTGGCCTACCCAGCTGGACAGGAGAGGACGGGGCTGACCGGCAGGGACCCGCCAGGGCGGGCTCCCACCCTTCTCCACATCTGCCAGAAGCCCGTGCGCCTGCAGGGGCGTGAGCTTCCACAGGCAAGCACCACGTCCTCGTCGCAAAAGGACCAAGGTGCCGAGAGGAACACGGCAAACTTATCCTTGGCCAGTGTCCGAAATGGGAGAAACAGCCCTGGGCTCAAGGCAGAAGCACAAACGGGATGTCCCTGGAGGCCGTGCCCAATCTGGGATTCTCTTGGAACTGAGCGCTCAGCAGTCCTAACTGAGCTCAGACCTCCCGTCCCTGGGCAGACACGTCACGGACGTGCAACCAGGCCAGGGGCGGTCCTGGTGCCTGTCTCGGCCCACCTGCACCATCTTGGTGAAGGAGATCGTCCCGTTGGCGGTGGTCACTGAGAAGGGAGGGGTCCGGACTGGAGGGAGCCCCTCGGCCGTCTCCCCGGTGAGAACGAACGGCTGGCATCCAGTCACCTCGAAGGAGTACGCAACCAGAGCCGCGAAGGACACCACAAGGGCGTTGCGGGCTAGGAGAGAAAGAGACGCTGCAGCGAAACCTGCTCCCGGCGAGCACAAGGACGCACCTCCGCACCCGGGTAGCTGGGGCAGACACGCCTCAGGCGCAGACGACGTCCGCCCCAGCCACGACCCCTCACTCTGCCCCCTGGAAACACAGCGCAGACACAAGGTCCGTGTGGCAGGTGTGAGCAGGCAGCTCTGTGGAGCATGCATGACGTGGGGACAGCGGAGCGGCAGGACACAGACCGGTGCACACGCCTCCTGCCGCCCATGCCCCCAGGGACACACAGACCACATGCACAGCGGCAAAGACACCCAGAAATCGGATGCCCAGGGCACTTCCACTTTGAAGCAAGATGGAGGAAGAGACCAGTTATCCACCTGCCTAAAACTACTAAAAACTGGACAAAATACGAAACGATGATTTTCAAGGTACTGCCGTCAGCCGTGACAGACACAGGAAACAATCGAGGTTGAGTCCGTAAAGGCCTCTGCAGAGTCCCCAGGGCCTGGTGTGTGGCAGGTGAACCCCTGGCAGAGTTCAGGGGTCGCTCTGGGTTGAGGGGAGAACACTGGGGGTCCGTGGAGGCCGGGGCCTGGGGCTGACAGGGAGGTTCACGGGAGAGTTCCAGAGCCCTGCAGGGGGTGCCCCGGGTGCGTAGACCAGGGCAAGGCTGTGCGGAAACCACCCAAACCGCCTGGGAGTGGACGACCCCAGGGACTCACACCAGCCAGAGCGAGAAAACCGCAGAATTCACGGGGCGTCGGGACTCAGTAGAGTTTTACCTTGGCAGTGGGTAAGATTAACCCTAGACCTGTGGCTAGCAATTTCTTTCCATAAAGGGCTTGATCGTAAATGCTTTTCATTTTGCGGCCACAGTCTCTGCTGCAACTCCTCAGCTCTGCTGTTACTGCACAAGAGCAGCCGTGGACACTGCAGAAACGCGAGTTCAGTAGAACTACACTTGCAAAACCAAGCGGTGGGCCTGCGTGGGCCTGTTCTGGAATGAAAACTGCTCTGGCCCAGCCGCAAAGCTTAACAGCAAGACCCGAAGTGATTGAACTGTCCTAAGTAACCCAACCGTAGCCCAAACAAAGCTCCAGGAGATTCACAGAATGCAGAGACATCCTGCAGCCAACGTGAAACTCACAAAACCTGGCACCCCACTTGAGCAGAAACTGCGAGGTGTGCAAAGACGCAGGAAAATGTGACCCATAACACGGAGAAAAATCAACTGGGGAAAAACTGACCCTAAAGTGACATAGTTGAAGATGACAGAGTTAAAACACAGGAAGCTAAAATAGCAATTGTCATGAAATTCCACATATTTGAAAAGATAGAAGAAAGAATAAGCCTATTGAGCAGAGATGTGGGAGATACATTTAAAAGGACCCAAAGAAATAACAACACCCTCCAGGACACGGCCTCTCCAGCAAAGAACCCTCTGGCCCAGCATGTCAGCAGCCCCGAGGTTGAGAAACCTGGTCTACCGGCAGGCTCTTGGGAGAGAAAACAAATTCCACCAAGACCAGCCGCGTCTGTTTTAACCACACGCTTGTCAGCGGTAGCTAAACTGCAGCTTCAGGCATGGAGGCTGCAGGCTGAGCCACAGGTAACCACAGGGAGCCTGAGAAAGGCTGTGGTACACACTGCACGGTGACAGGCGCAGTGCGGCCATCGGTGCATTAAGTGGCCATCCCTGGGGAGGCAGCAGCCTCTCCCCAGTGCGTCCAGGACGGGCCCGGTCCCCGTAGCTGAGCAGCGATCACAGACGCCAGAAGAGGAAGGCGCCGCCAACGCTGTGGGCTGGACGCCGTGAGAGGCCGTGCGCCGCAGGGTGTTCCGCAGCATCCCTGGCCTCTGCCCGCCCGCTGCCAGTAAGGCCTCTCCCAGTAGCATCAACCAAGCATCTCCTAGAATTGCCAAACGTTGCAGGGGCAGAATCACCTCTGGCTGAGAACTGCCGCTGCAGACAGCGTTCTGAGCTCTGGATGTGATCAGAACCACCTACTGAGTTTTAAATATGCCAGCGTCCAAGTCATGCCCGCACGGAGGATGTGAGAACCTCTGCAGATGTGACTCAGGGTTCCCTGGGTGCCCAGGCTGCACACGTCTGTGGGGCCCTCACCTGTCGTGGCAGCCCAAACCAGCCCGCGGCTGAGCCACACGCCGGCAGGCATCTCGGGGTGTGCGGGAGGCACGTGGTCCCGCATGAGCTTCAGCACCAGCAGCAGCAGCATGCACACCAGCCCCAGCATGGCGTCCCCCAGCCTGCAGGGAGACAGAGGAGCGTCACCACCCAGGCCTGCCCACGACTCGCACTGACTCAAGCCTCCCGGCCTCCGGCTGCTGCTTCTGCTGGAAGCCTTTCTCCCCCAACTGTCTTTGCGTTTTCTCCTAAGCAATCTACCATTCCACTTCAAAACTGTACCCCAAATTCAGTAAGCACGCAGGCCTGTGCAGGACCGGGCGTGAGAGGCCAGTCACGATGGCGGCGGGGCCACCCTTTCATATTTCAGTCCCACAGCTTTCTGGGACTCAGGTCTGCGGAACTGGATCTGGGGACTGACCACAGGGCATGGAGATTGCAGCCGGTGTACTGTAGGTCCTCGTCTGTTCTAGAAGGCTCTGGCCTTTGCACTCGGTAAGGCCCCTTCACCTCTGACTCCAGTGCCACTCTCTGACCGGTCAGGCTCCACTCCCACTGGCCCCCAGGAGGCCCCTGCCCGCTGCCACATCTGGGAGGGCAGGAAAGCTCTGGCTTCCAGCTGGGTTCAGCTGCTGGGGAACCTCAGCAGCTGATCAGAGGACAGAAGACAAGGGTCCAGGACCCCCCACGCCAGGCCCTGGCACCAGGCAGCCATCTCTACAGCTCCCCCAAACCATCTCCTCCCCGGTCCCTTGCAGCCGCAGAGGGGAGAGCCGTCCTGGCTGCCGCTGGGCTTGTCTCTACTGAAACCACCTGTGGGAAGTGCCGCCGTGGGACCCTCTCCCCAGCGCCGCCTGGATCTCTTCGTCTCTGTCACTACTCCACCCGCCGTCCCTCATCCCTTCCCTTCGGCACCTGCGTTCTGTTGGTGTCACCTTCCCTACACCCTGGGTTCTCTTCCTGGATAAACTACAAGCCCACAAGAGAGGGAGAGAGAGACACTCCCTGCCTTTTCTTTTTTTTTTTTTTTTGAGACAGAGTCTCGCTGTGTAGCCCGGGCTAGAGTGAGTGCCGTGGCGTCAGCCTAGCTCACAGCAACCTCAAACTCCTGGGCTTAAGCAATCCTCCTGCCTCAGCCTCCCCAGTAGCTGGGACTACAGGCATATGCCACCATGCCCGGCTAACTTTTTTTTATATATATATATTTTTAGTTGACCAGATAATTTCTATTTTTAGTAGAGACGAGGTCTCGCTCTTGCTGAGGCTGATCTCGAACTCCTGACCTCAAGCAATCCACCCACCTTGGCCTCCCAGAGTGCTAGGATTACAGGCGTGAGCCACCGCGCCCGGCCTACCTTGCCTTTTCTTTGCAGGGTCTCTCCTCCTTCCTGCCACCCAACAAAGCTCTGTGGCATGCGCCACGCTGCCGGCTCTCAGGCTCAAACTATGGGCTTCTCGCTAAAACGCTGACCGATTCAGCAGGTCTAGGGCCTGGCCTGAGAGTCTGCATTTCTAACCAGCTCCGAGGTGCTGCTGCTGCCCTGGGGACCCCTGTCACCAGTGAGGCCCCTGGAGGAATAAATGCCACTAGGGGTGGGCAAGGAGGGGGAGCTGGGCGAGGAGTATGGAGGGAAGAGCTTTCTTACATGGGGCAAGAAACAAAGCCAAATACCTGGTCTCTCCGATGCTGAGGAAGGTGTGATACACTTGCAGGAAAAACTGCCTGGGGATGTTCTGCAGTCCCAGGAGGTTCTGTGCAAACAGAGAGCTGGTCAGATCACCAGCCCGGACCCAAGGAACTTTGCCCCCACCTCCCCTCGGTCCCTCCCGCCAGGGGAGGAGGAGAATCGGCATCCACCTGGGCCCGGGATGGGCAGGATCCCCGGTCCCCAGGCCCTGCCAGGGGCACAGCTCAGGGCTCTCAGGGGACCACCTGCCCTCTCCCAAGCCCCCCAGGACAGGAGATCAAAGAGACAGCACTTCACAACCTTTGGGTCAATGATGTGTTTCTTTGAGTTACTTTCAAGCCTGAGAAAAAAGCACTCTGTGTGATCCCAAAGCCGGGAGACCGGTTCTGCAGCTCCATGGTCGGGGTCCTGGGAGCAGGCACCTGCACCGACCACTCCCCGGCCTGCCTCCATTGGCTCGAGGCCGCATCCATCACCTAGCGGCCCGCCCCCATCATGCACACACTTGCTGCCATTGGCTCAAGGCCACGTCTGTCCCTCGACTGCCGGCCCGGCTCTACCCCCTGCCGGAAGGAAACAATCACAACCTGAGTGCAGGGGCTGGGGATCCCGGCCGAGGGGGTGGGGCTCTTCCTCGTGCTTTAAGCTCTTTCTGTCTCTCGGGAGCTAGCAGGGAGTGTTAGGTATCAGCAGGGAAGTCGAGGCCAGACTCCCAGGGTGACACATGGGGCTGGGGACCAGGCTGCCAAGCGCGAATGCATACAGGCGCCCTCTACTCTCAGTAGGGCCCTACAAAAGAACATCCCTGACACTGAAAATGAAGGATGTTTCCAGAAGAAAGGACGGACCACCCCAGAGACAGCATCTTCCAAGCTTACCCAGGCGTGTGTGCACGTAGTACACAAGACACATTCACCCTCACCTAAGTTATTTCCTCTCTAAGATGAAGATGACGACAGACCTGCCTCCCAGGGGTGCGGCGAGAATTAGGCACACGGACTGTGTCACCCAGTGCCTGGCGCACAGAGTGCTAAGTATGTCCGCTGCTTTGTTTCCACAATCTCCCCTCCTGGATTTTCCACGGGGCCTCTCCAGCAGCAGGGTGTCCCCGAGTCCGCCATCTGGGCCCCACGGCCCATGTGTGGAACTGAGCTCGCTCCCATTCCACACACACCCAGCGAGCGCGCCCTCCTCCGCACCGGGCAGCCACGGCGGGAGCACAGTCCCTGCCTTGGAGGAACTCAGGGCCCAGTAAAGAGACGATAAATTACATGCTTAACTCAGGGTCATTGACTTTAGGACTTATAGATGTTGTAAACAGAAACACAAAAAACATGGCATTTAAAAAATATCAAACAGATGTTGAAAGAAGCACAAAAACAAACTCATCCAGCTAAATTAGTGTGCGGAAATAATTGCTGTTGGAAGTGCAGCAGTGTGCTTGTGACCTGTGACCGGCGAGGCCTGCGGGTGTGCCCAGCACAGGCAGCTGCCCAGGAGCCAGCCAGGCCCACGGCACCAACACCGCATGAGCCAGCCGCCAGACGAGGTCACCAGTTCCTCAAGTCACTTGCTGCAAAATCTGACCATCACTCAGCATCCCCCCAGGAGGGTCATTTTTTTAATGCGGGACCCATGAGAGAACTGCGTGCTTCTTGACCCACCAAGAACAGACAAGCTCAAACAGCAAGATGGCTGCTTGCCACAAATATCAGGACTGGCCTTGGTCCTGCTCCCAGGTACCCCTGTGCCAACTAGCAGTGGCCAGAGGGCAGTGCTCTGGGTGGACACTGTGCCTACCTTGATCTGTCCAAAGGCAATGGTGACAGTAGCAGCAGAGGTGAATCCTTTAATGACAGGGCAGGAAATGAAGTCCAGCAGGAACCCTGGCCAACCGAGAGAGAATGGGGAGCTGGTTCTAGCTCCGTCTGGCCCCAGAGGACGAGGGTGGAGATGTGGGCTGGGAGAGATGGCAGGGGAGGGACTGGGGAGCTAAGGACTGGTGAGTTACACACCCTGTTCGGGCTGTTTTTGGAGAGCAAGTCTAGTGTCTGAGGCCCTGGGTATTTCTCCAGTGTCCTGGCCTCCCAGCAGAATAGAGTAGGACCGGGGACCGAGGGCCTCACCCCCCTCAACACACACACAGTTAGTCCTTGGGACTCAAGCAAGGAAATGCTGAGGTCAAGGGCATCCCAAGAGGTAGCTGCCTTAGTACCCCGGGAGAAGCAGAACCGGAGCCGGTCCCGCCCGTGGCAGGAAGGCAGAGTCTTACCCAAACGCAGGAACCCCATGACCAGCTGGATACAGCCGGACAGGAAGGCCAGCAGGACAGCATAGGCAGGCTCGTGGAAAGTGTAGAAGGAGACCAGGAGGGACATGATGGCTGTGGGGCCCAGAGTCACATCCCGAGAGGTGCCCAGGAAGAAATACACGAAGCATCCCATGAAGGCAGAGTACAAGCCGTACTGTTGGGGAGAGACGGCCATGAGCACCCAGGAGGCCTGAGGCCCGTCCACACGCGGTCCTGGTGTGCACGTCCAGGCACAGAGACCTCTGGGTGTTGACTGTGCCCTGGGCACACCTGCACATGCAGGCAGGGACTGCCACCGCCCTCTGTTATCCCCTGAGGACCTGCAGTGATTAGGACTTAGCAGCAACCAAATGGGGCCTCGGGGTGCTGACGGCCAGACAGAGTGGGGGGGGCTGGTGCTGCCTGCGGGGAGCACAGAGGCTTGTGTGCCGTCTGGGTCTGTGCAAGCCACCATGAGTCATCTCTCTGGACAACCCAGAACTAGCTTGGTGCCTGTCTGTGACGTGCAGGCAGAGGAGTGTGTCACATGTCACAGACTGTAAAGCAAAGGTTTCTTAGGGCCCCTTGGGTTGGAAGCCTGGGAAGGCTGCAGTCTGGAACTGACACCACGTATTTCCACCTGCTTCTGCGCAGGTGCTGAGGCCTGAGTGGGACCAGGCTGTGGGGAGATGTGGCTGGCAGCAGGGACAGACACCTCACCTGGGGCGGGAGTCCAGCCACTTCAGCATAGGCCAGAGCCTGGGGAATGACTGTGAGCCCAACCGAGAGTCCAGCTATGACGTCCATCTTCAGCCACTGCATGGAGTAGTCGGGCAGCCACGCCAGGATGGGCAGCCACCTCTGCACAGCCCCGGGGGAGCAGCAGCCAGTGTTCGGGGTCATGCCCGGGCTGCAGGACCCGGCCTGACCCAGAGCCTTCATGAAGGAGGGCATCCCTAGGGTGGGGCTGGGGGTGTGAGCAACACAGACCAGCGGTCAGGCTCTGGGCTTCGAGGACCCAGCAATACTGGCCACGTCCGGGGCATCAGGGACACTTTTTTCTCCCTTCTGAAGGGGGTCTGAGCCAGAGGGATTAGATCCCCGGCGGCCATGCTGGTCTGAGAGAGGAAGCCAACACCATGCAGAGGGGTCTGGGCCACCAGGCCCCTCACCACGCAGTCTCCCTGCATCCCTCCTGCCCACCTCCAGGTGCCTTCTCTCCCTCCCTCAACTCTGGCAGATGAGAATCTAAACGATTTCCTAATGAAAAGTCTAAAGACTAATTAGACTGTCTTCCCTAGAGAACGTTTCCCTTTCTCTCCCCTCCCCGGGGAATGTGGGGTGCAGCGCAGAGAGAGGCAGGGTCTACGTGCACTCTGCGCAGCGCCCGGCGGGTGGGGGGCCGGCGGGGCGGGGGGACCATTGGGGCGGGGGCTGGGAGGTCTTGGGGACTCCGAGGATTTCCAAGTGCGCAGCATGGCCCGCGCCACCCACTATGGCGGGCTGCAGTGCTCGGGGGCGTCCCCAACTGAGGCCACGCCTAACTCAGCCCCCCACCTGTGGCATTCACAGACCAGGGATTCTAGTCGGTTCTGAGACTACGTCAGAGGGGCCTGCGTGAATTCAAGGTGCGCAGCATCCTCTGGGGTCCGGCGCCCCTGCGCGCAGAGCCCACCCAGGCCGCCCCTCCCCCCGCCCCTGCGCCTGTCCCTCCCTCTGCCCCGTCCCGACCCCTGTCCCGGACAGGCTGAGCAGCTCTGGACAAAATCCACCTCCCCACCCCACGACGCCTGCCCCGATCCTGGGGTCCAGGGCGGGGACCCCGCACCGGCTGACGGTCCACGACCCGTGGGCTCCCAGCACGGCCGAGGGGGGAACCCGGGCGGGACGCGGTGGAAATCCCCGCGGCAGGCGCCCGCACTCTCGGACCCCGGCGACCCTGGCGTGTGCCGGCCGCCCCCCGCCCCAGGCCTCGCTCGCCGCCCCCCACGGGCCGCGGACTCACCCGCCGCGCGCAGCAGTCGGGGTCGCCCGGCTTCGCCGCAGCTGGGACCGCAGGACTCTCGGGGGGTGGAACGGGGCGGGCGCCTGGGGAGCACGTGACCGAGGGGCGGGGCGGGGCCAAGCCCGGGTGGGCGGGGCCAAGCCCGGGTGGGCGGGGCGGGGCCGAGCCGACTCGGAGCCCGAGCGGTGCTCTAGCCCGAGCCAGAGTCGGAGCCGAAGCCTCCGCCGCCATGCGCCGTCCCGGGCCCGCCTGCTGCGCGCTGCTTCTCGCCCTGGGGCTGTGCCGGGCGCGGCCCCGGAACGTGCTGCTGATCCTCGGTGAGTGCAGCTCCCTGGGCACGCTGTCCCACGGCCACCTGCTGCTGCCCCCGGAGTGGCCGCTCGCCCCCCCAGCGGCAGTGCCGACCCGGTGCCCCGCCTCGGCGGCCCCGCTGCGGTCCCTCCCGTCTCCCCTGCTGCCCCGCACCTCCGTGTGTCCCTCCGAGCGGCCGGTTTGAGGGGTCGCCCGCATTCAGCGCTGCACCCCTGCCCACCGTGTCCGGAGCCTGGGGCGGCTTCGCCGAGCACGGGGCGCAGGTCCCAGAAGGGGCGCCAGGCGAGGGGCTGCTGCCCAGGGCCCCAGAGACGCGGGCAGGGGACCCTCTGGCTCTCCCCGCCCACCCGCTGCCCCCCATAAGTTTGACCCAACTTTCTCAGACCTCAGAGCCTGGGGCTCAGCTCTCTTCTGTCCGAAGGGCACAGCCCCCACTGCGCCCCCACTGCCCGCGCAGCCTCTCGGCCAACCCCATCCCCTCGGGAGCCCACGTTCCTCCAGCACGTGCTGCTCACAAGACTTCCTGTTTGGGTGCCAGGGCCGGTGACAGGCGATAAGGCCTCAGATTCTTTCCCCTTCTGAGGTCTGGCCCCCTGCCAGCCCCGCTCTTTCTGATTCACTCTGCGGTCTCCGGGCTGGAGATTGGCTCATGGTAACATAAACGGCTCTCCCTCCCGTCGACTCACCTCCCAGGGCCACTCGCAGAGGATCTGCTCCGGGATGCAGGTCCTGCCAGGACTGGGGTCAGCGCTGCATCCTTTGGGATCCCAAGTGATCCAGCCCAGGGGTGAGGTCTTGTCTTAGCTCAGGTTGCCATAGCAAAGTACTACGGATAGGGTGGCCTTAACAGCAGACATTTATTTCTCACGGCTCTGGAGGCTGCAGGTGTGACATCAGAGTGCCAGCGTGGTCGGGTTGTGACGAATGCTTGCTGCCTGGCTTACAGGTGGCCACCTTCTCACTGTGCCTCACATGGGCAAGGGGTCTCTCTTCCTTTTCTTTAAGAGCACAGTCCTATTAGATTAGGGCCTGCTGATGATCTCATTTAACCTTAATTAAAGACTGCCACAGATACAGTCACATTGGGGTTAGGGCTTCAGTGTGGGAATTTGGGGAGGACACAATTCAGTCCGTAGCCAAGTGCAGAGATGCTCCAAGTGAGTTTGGAGAAGGGCAGCTTCTGCTCCTGGCCTGCAGGCAGGACGCACTCCCAGCGTCACGCCCCAGCACCCTACCGTCCCTCCTTCTGGTCCCACAGGGTAGAGGATGGTGGTCCAGCTGGAGGCCAGCCACAGCCACCCCTCTGTTCAAGGACCGCATTGCCTCTGAGGGAGCCGAGGAAAGTGTTGCCCTGGGGGTTCCCACCAGCTTCTTCCGGGGTGCCCCTGGAGTGCCCCACAGCAGCGGGAAGAAGCTTGCTGTAGCTGTAGGAGCTCAAAGCCTGTCTCTGCTGCCTGCTCCCCAGCTGTGTGGCCCTGAGGGCTGCATCTCACTTCTCTGGATTTGCTTCGTGTAGGGTGAAGGGGTTGACAATCTGCAGGGTCACTGGGCCTCTGGGGCTGGGTGCTGAGCAGCAGTGAGAGGTGGTGGTGGGATGTGCATGCACAGATCCTCAGACGCGCCCTGGGCATGGTGCTCCTGGCCCCTGCCTCTGCCGCTTCCACAGAGCCCAGGATTGCCCAGAGTGCACTCACAGCGCCCAGGATTGCCCAGAGTGCGCTGTGTCTGTGCACTCAGCCCCTGCCTGCTAACGTGCCTGCTCATGTAACATGCCCAGCTGGGTGGCATGCCTGCTGGATGTCAAGGTTACTGGGGTAGCATGCCTGCTGGGTGCCATGCCTGCCCAGGTATCATACCCACCTGGTTATCATGCCAGCTGGGCATCATGCCCACCTGCTAACATGCCCTCTGGGTATCATAGCTGCCTGATACACCCACTCAGCTGTCAAGCCCGCTGGGTACTGAACCATGCTTTCTGGGCACCATGCCCATCTGGGTATCTTGCCCTCCTGGCGTCACCAGCCTGAGGCTTTGCAGCGCAATGCCAGGCCCCTTCACTCCCACGTGCTATTCCTCCTGACCCCAGCCCACCATGTCCTCCCTGTCTCCCACCTTCCCCAGCGGATGATGGAGGCTTTGAGAGCGGCGCGTACAACAACAGCGCCATCTCCACCCCTCACCTGGATGCCTTGGCCCGCCGCAGCCTCATCTTCCGAAACGCCTTCACCTCCGTCAGCAGCTGCTCTCCCAGCCGCGCCAGCTTGCTTACCGGCCTGCCCCAGGTGGGTTGGCAGGGGGGCGGGAGGAGGGGATGGGGGGGAGCGTGGGTTGCTTCCACCTTTGGCTGTTGTGAACAGCGCCACTATTAATGTGGGTGTGTGAGGGCACTTCCCCTTGAAGTGTGAGCCGATGGTATTACCCCACTGTGAGCAAGTGTGTGTCCGCGAGAGGCTGACACTGGGAGAAGCCTCAGGGGGGAGAGCGTGCACAGATGCGCACAGGCCTCCTGGAAGGTTCCCCCAGGACTGTGAGCCGCTGGCGTCTGGGCATGGGCTGCAGCGGTCTGGGGGGGCCTTTCCTTTTCACGGACGGCAGTCTGAGTTTTTAACACGCACGGTGATTTCTTTTGCCATGTCAAGTAACTAGATAATACAAAGGCGCCTGGCTGTCTTTCTCTCTACGACGTGTGATCCTAGTGGAAAAGTTGGGAAGTGCAGATACCCAAGAACGCCAGAGCCACCGAGCGAGCGGCTGGCCTGTGTTCCTCCGCATCCTTTTCTTTCCCACCCATGTCCTCTTTTCTCGGGAGGGACCTGTGGGCCTTCGGGCTAGGAGTGGAGAGGGAGAAAGTCTCCATGGTGCGGCCGTGGGAGGGCGAAGTTGGGACCCCTGGAGGGCTGCGGCCGGGCCTCATGAGTCTTTGCCGTCTTTGCTGGCAGCACCAGAACGGGATGTACGGGCTGCACCAGGATGTGCACCACTTCAGCTCCTTCGACAAGGTGCGGAGCCTGCCGCAGCTGCTCAGTCAGGCCGGCGTGCGCACAGGTGAGGCGCTTCAAGCCAGGTGCAGGGTGAGATGAGGGGTTGAGGCCAGGGTCTGGGAGGCCGGGTGCCTTGTCCCAAGCCACCCTCAGCCCACCCGGAGTGCTCATCCTAAAGGACTGGGCCTGGGCTTCCTGGCTGGGCTGTGGGTCCAGGAGAGCGGAGGGCCTGGGCGCTTAGGGGCGGAGAGGGGAACAGAGGGAGTGGGAGGCCGAGGGGCTCTGGACAGGCGTCTACCCCGCCCAGGCATCATCGGGAAGAAGCACGTGGGACCCGAGGTGGTGTACCCCTTTGACTTCGCCTACACGGAGGAGAATGGCTCCGTCCTCCAGGTGGGGCGGAACATCACTCGGATTAAGCTGCTAGTCCGGAAGTTCCTGCAGACCCAGGGCGACAGGTACGCCTCAGGGCACCTGCCCCTGCCCCTCACTCACACGGCCAGACCTCCCTGCTGTTAGCCTGAGGCTTGTGTCGCAGAGTCTTCAGTTGGGATTCGTGGTGGGGGGAGAGAAGGTTCCAGATACACAAGGAAGAAGGGATATGGGGACACAGGCTGTTAGGGCTGCAGGGAGACTCTCAGATATAGGGGAGCGAGCAAAGCCAGGAGGGGTGTCTCTGCCTAGAGCCGGGGTTCCCGGGGTGGAGAGTCAAGGTACTGCCCAGGTGGTGTGTTGGCCCCTCCCCCCACGTGCAGGCCCTTCTTCCTCTACGTCGCTTTCCACGACCCCCACCGCTGCGGGCACTCCCAGCCCCAGTACGGAGCCTTCTGCGAGAAGTTTGGCAATGGGGAGAGCGGCATGGGGCGCATCCCAGACTGGACCCCCCAGACCTACAACCCTCAGGACGTGCTGGTAGGAGGGCCCTCACCATGTTTCCCAGGTGCCCACCAGCCCTAAGTCCAGGCACCTGTACCCACTGTGGGCTTGCAGCCCTCGCCCAGGGGATGGGCGGTCAGCATGCCAGGAGAGACCCTCTGGCTGAATTGGGCCCAGGCCCCCATCTGTGGGGTGCAGACAACCCCAGAAGTATGGGGTGATGCTGCCAATGGGAGTTGTTCTGGGCTGACCATTCACAGGCAGAAGGTTCTGGACCCTGGGGAAAAGGCTAGCATCTCCACCCCCTCCCCCATCTACCTGTTCCAAGCTTGGCTCTGCCTCCAGGTGCCTTACTTTGTCCCTGACACCCCAGCGGCCCGAGCCGACCTGGCAGCTCAGTACACCACCATCGGCCGGATGGACCAAGGTGGGCCCACGGGCTGGGCGGTGGGGTATGCCAAGGCTTCCGTTCCTCATCCTGGGCCGGGCGCTTCTCAGACGATCGGGCTCGGCCCGGGGGGTCCCACTAGCAGCACAGTGTGATCAGGTCTTGCTGTAGAGCCCTGGGGCTGGGCTGGGCAGAGACCACATTCAGAGGAGCCGGGCGTGGGCTGGACTTGGGACCCACTCCTGGGCTGCCATGATGTGGAACTGCCCCTGGGCTGGCTCCTTTGGGTGCCCAGAGATTGGGCAAACACTCCAAATACTTTTCCAGCGGTGAATCTGGATTAGATGTGGGGTTTTGGAGTTCCCTAGGTTACGCAGTGTAGAACTTGGCAGGAGTCATTAGTGTTTTTTGCCTGCTGTAACAAAGAACCCTAAACTGGATGGCTTAAAATTGCAAAAATTTGGGCCAGGTGCAGTGGCTCACGCCTATAATCCTAGCTCTCTGGGAGATTGAGTCAGGAGGATTGCTTGAGGCCACGAGTTTGAGACCAGCCTGAGCAAGAGCGAGACCCCGTCTCTACTAAAAACAGAAAAATTAGCTGGGTGTGAAGGCCACGCCTATAGTCCCAGTTACTCAGGAGGCTGAGGCAGGAGGATCACTTGAGCCAAGGAGTTGGAGGTTGCAGTGAGCTGTGATGACATAACTGCCCTCTATGCCGGGGGACAGAGCAAGACTCTGTCTCAAAAAAAAAAAAAAAAAGCAAAACACTACAGAAATTTGTTCACTCACCATTCTGGCGGCCGGAAGTCTGAGATCAGGGTGTCGGCAGGGCTGTCCCCCTGGAGGCCTAGGGGAGGCTCCCACCTTCCCTCTTCTAGCTTCTGGGGTGCTGGGTGAGGGGCCCGGCTGGTGGGAGGACCCGCGGGGTGTTTTAGAGTCCGGCGGCCGCGTGAGGAGGTGGTGAGTCTGTGCCCGTGCCCCCCGCTGTTGTGTCTGTGGCTGAGCCCGGCTCCCCCACCCCCGCCCGCAGGGATCGGACTTGTGCTCCAGGAGCTGCGTGGAGCAGGTGTCCTGAATGACACCCTGGTGATCTTCACGTCTGACAACGGAATCCCCTTCCCCAGCGGCAGGACCAACCTGTACTGGCCGGGCACCGCCGAACCTTTGCTGGTGTCATCCCCGGAGCACCCACAACGCTGGGGCCAGGTCAGCGAGGCCTACGTGAGCCTGCTAGGTACGGCTCTGTCTGTCTCATGCGGGGGACGGGGCGGGAGTGAACCTTTGACCTCACAGCAGTCGTTGCTCTGTGCCAGTTACTGAATGTGGTTCTCACACCACCTGGGTGAGGACGGGACAGACACTCCCATCCTACAGGTGGAAAGGATGAAGTTCAGAGGTGAAATAAGCTGCCCAGGGCCACACAGGTGTCAGCACCAGCTAGGATTCTGGCCTGGCTCTCGCGGTCTCACTGCTCTCCAAACCGTGGCCTTTTCTAGTAGCCCACACGTGAGCACCAGGGTCCCCTGCAATGCTCGTTAGTACCCACATGGCACCCCCAGACTGAGTCGGTGGGCCTGGGGTGGGGCTCGAGAATTTGCATGTCTGACTAGTTCCCCGGTGACAGGACACTGTGGCCCCAGGGACCCTCTTTGAGAATCGCTGCTCCCTGTCATACCTGCCCGGGGACCTGAGCGACTTGTGACCCTGCTCATGTCCACAGAGGCCTGGGGATGTCCAGTCCGCCATTATAGATGAACCTGCAGGTGTGGGAAGACTCTGAGGGGCCCGGGGTAAGCCCCTTGGCCCAGGGCGTAAGGCACCGCCCCTGCCCACTGCCAGGCAGGGTGGGCTCAGGGTAGCAGTGCACTCGGGCCCCTGCAGCTCAGGGCCCACCCACATTTCTCTGTTTGGCCCCAAACCGTGAGCCAAGAGTACTGTGGCCTCACCACAGAGCAGGGACAGATGAGGCTTCCCTACATAGGGCACTTCCTTTCTGGTCCCTAGGGTTTAAGAAGGGTCCTAGATATCACCATGTCAGGGCCTCTTGCTATACCTTTAAAGGCATCGTGGCCCAGAGAGACAGTGTAGCCGTGGGAGGCGCTACACCTCCTTCTTAGGGATTTGACCTCCCAAGGTGGCTGCCAGCTTCCCGGAGCGGCTCAGGCTCCTGGGTCCTAGGGCCGCTGCGCTGAGCCACCACTTGCTCTGCAGACCTCGCGCCCACCGTCTTGGATTGGTTCTCCATCCCCTACCCCAGCTATGCCATCTTTGGCTCGAAGACCGTCCGGCTCACTGGCCGGTCCCTCCTGCCAGCGCTGGAGGTCGAGCCCCTTTGGACCACCGTCTTCGGCAGCCAGAGCCACCACGAGGTCACCATGTCCTACCCCATGCGCTCCGTGCACCACCAGAACTTCCGCCTCGTGCACAACCTCAGCTTCCGGATGCCCTTCCCTATCGACCAGGACTTCTACGTCTCGCCCACCTTCCAGGACCTCCTGAACCGCACCACGGCCGGGCAGCCCACGGGCTGGTACAAGGACCTGCACCACTACTACTACCGGGCGCGCTGGGAGCTCTATGACCAGAGCTGGGACCCCCACGAGACCCAGAACCTGGCTGGCGACCCGCGCTTCGCCCAGGTGCTCGAAACGCTTCAGGCCCAGCTGGCCAAGTGGCAGTGGGAGACCCAGGACCCTTGGGTGTGCGCCCCTGACGGTGTCTTGGAGGAGAAGCTCTCGCCCCAGTGCCGGCCGCTCCACAACGAGCTGTGACAGCCCCTGGAGGCACCTGCCCTACCTGTCCCAGACATGTTCCTGCCGCTAGCCTGCCGGCCTCCTCAACTGGTGGTGGAGGGGACCAGCCTGGGGACGATGACGCTGGCCCTTCCAAGATGCTGGTGTCATTCCTTCCTCTGCCTGGAGGGAAGACCAGGCGTGTGCCCCAGCCCATCCCCCCAGGAGTGCTGCCACCATAGTAGGGGACACCACTGTCCTTGTGTCTGTGTCCTGGCATAGGAATTCTAGGGGGGCCCTGGGGACAGAGTGGGACACAACGAGGGAGTCTGTTTTCTGGGTTGGTTTGGGGACCTGCAGGGGGAGGGACTTGAAACCCTTTTCAGTCTTTGGAGCCCTTCTCCTGTGAGGAGGTAGGGGCTTCTGTGCCACGAGGGCGTGGGTGGCCGGTGGGTCCAAACCACACTCCACGCGGCAACGTGGCATCTGGCTCTTACCAAGCTGTGGTCTGGAGAAAGCCTTTGAGCAACCTGGGGCTGGTTTCTGTCTCCTTTGTTTTGCCCCAGGGTCAGGTATGGCCCAGGAGGGCGTCTGCTGACAGGCGGCTCCCTGCGTGCCCGGCCTGAGCCGGTGGTCTTTCTGGGCAAACTTGTTCTTTCTGAGCATGTCCAAAGACGAAGGTGTGCAGTGCCCCCGTCCTCTGGCTTGGGCTGGTTCTCCTTGGATGGCACCAGCGTTGCGTGGAGAATGTGCCGGACCTGTCCTGCCTCCACCCTGGGAAACCTGGCAGATGAGGGCTCCCCTCCCCTCCCCCGCCATCGACTGCATACTGGGGGTGGGAGTTGGGGTGGGGGGAGAGCCACAGAGTATTGTAAAACTTTTTTGTTTAGTAAAATATACAGAAGTTCACTTTTGAACAGTTTATGATAATGTCAACCCGAATCCTAGAACAACGTCCTGATTCTGGGATCCGACTGTCAGAATGACCTTCAGTTTGGGACAGTTTTGGGGACAGGAGGCAAGGCCAGGACATAGGGGGACCTGGGGGGGGACCCGCCCGAGCCGTGCTGCGTGGCTCCCAAGCCCTGGAGGTGGAGGGAGGATGTTTGGCCCAAGGAAGGGGCTGGGGCACGATGCCAGGTCGGGGGAAGGCAGCTCTTGGGCTCAGGAAGAGTCCTGGGCCTGTCCAGAGGGGTCTGCACCAGGCTTCTCCAGGACACCCCCAGGACCCCAGGGCTGGACGCGGAGGCCACCAGGCACAGACCCACTGAAAGTACTGTTTCCATCACCCGGAAGCTTTATTTACAGGTAAACACGCTGGAATCTCTGAACCGGAGTTACGGAGGCGTCTCTAGGCGTCAGAAGCCGAGAAGTGCGAGTGGGGGATACGGCACACGGGGTTTGTGCCTCTGCTCTGGGCAGGGCAGCAGCGACCTTGCGGGGCAACAGGCTCCCGCCCTGCCGCCTCAGTGGGTTTGGAACGAGCTCTTGCACACGCTGAAATGTGCAAGTGCAGCCTCCCTGAGTTCAGACTGGGCAGTCTGCAGACAGGACGTTTTCTGGAGCGTTCTGGGGCCTCCAGTTCTGGGGATGGTGTGGGAAGACCCCTCCCATTGTAGCAACGTTCTCGGGGTCTCCGGCTCAGACCATGCCCAGCGCTGGGGAAGGGTGGAGATGGTTTCCACAGCAAGGTGAGCACATACAAGTGGCCCCACTGTTTACAGCCTCACACGGTGAGGGTTCAAGGCCAGACCCTGGCCAGAGAGGGGGGAGCTGGCCTCATGTGCTGGGCACCCCATGGCTGTGCCCCAGAGGCCCTGAGCTCAAAGAACAAGACTGCATTAACAGGTACGCGAAGGTCCCCAGAGCCCCAGGAGGGGACACGGGGGTGTCAGGGGGGGCTGTGCTCTGCCCACACCACCTTCTTCTGCTCGTCCGCGATGGCCAGGCGCACGCAGCCCAGCAGGCTGTCCAGGTCGCTCCAGCCATCGGGGGCCAGGCTGCTGCACAGACAGGGCGCTCTGTCCAGCTCTGCCTCCTCCTGCCGGGCCGCCTCCAGGAGCTGCTCCTCCGCGGCGCCCAGCCGCTGCAGGCCCTTCCTGCGCGGGCCGGAGATGGGGCAGGCTCAGGGGACACAGAACCTGCCCAAGTGCCCCCACCTTGTAGAGCAGCCAGGGCCTGGGCCCCAAGTGACATTCCACAGGTGGGGGCAGGCTGTCTGGAATGCAACCTCTGTGCTCGGAGGGTAAAGGGATCTGTCCCCTGCCACAGACCAAATGACAGTTTCCAACAGTTTTAGTCCTCGCCCAACACGGGTTGGATCGCGTCAACTGCACAAGCCCCAGTGGGTGCACAGCCTCAGTGGGGCTGACGCAGGGTGCAGGTCCCCCCCGGGGCGAGGGCAGCTGGACAGTGTTTGGAAACTGCCCTGTCTGCACTCCC
This sequence comes from Lemur catta, assembly GCF_020740605.2. Lineage (NCBI taxonomy): Eukaryota > Metazoa > Chordata > Mammalia > Primates > Lemuridae > Lemur > Lemur catta. Next base: position 55,538,676 of record NC_059142.1, on the reverse strand, counting down.
GGTTCCCAGAAGCCTGCTGGGAGCTCAGAGACCCATGCCATGAGCTCAGGCCTGTCGGACCCCTGCCCGGCCCAGCCTGCACCTACCTGAGTTTCTTTGCCGCCTTCTCGTTGACAGAGACGTGGATGACGATGGGGAAGATCTCCATCCTCTGCAGGGCGCGGACGCTGTCCAGCCGGACATCCAGGAGGGCGTGGGTGTTCTTGGGAGGGGAGAACTGAGTCAGGACCAGGGGCCTCGGAGGAAGCGAAAGGAGCCTCACCCGGGCCGGAGTGTCCCCGAGGTGGGCGGAGAGGACGGGCAGGCGGGACTGGGACTTAGAGGAGGTGGGGAGGAGCGTTTGCCGCTTCCTACGTGGGGGTGCTGGCTGCGCGGTCCTAGGAATTTTCAGCCTTTCACCTGGAAAATCTAGAAACTGGCCGCTGCTGCACTGAGGCAGCCTTTGCACGGAGCCCCCTCGACCTCTGTGGGGGGCCGGCGGGGCTGGCCTGGCCCGAGTGGGTGCGAAGCTCTCCGTGCCCAGTGGGCGGCTCCCGACGGGCAGCGTGTGGGCATCTGCGTTTCATTCGCTCACGGCCAAACACCTGTGCAACGTCTGCCGCGTGAGGAAGCTGCGGCTTAAGGAGTCTGAAGACTCGCCCAGGATCAGTGGATCCTTCCGACTGGCCCAGGCAAGGTGTGGACCCCGCTGAGCACCGGGCTGGGTGTCTAGGCCCGAATGTAGAGCCCAGGTCCCTCAGGCCTCGGGTCAGTTCTTCCCTGTCACCCTCCTGCGTACAGGGGTGTCCCTGAATCCTCCCACCCCCAGAGCAGCCCCAGGCCCCACGCTTCACCTTTTCCATGAGGGACTCTATGGCGTGGCGGGTCACCCAGCAGTGGCCACGGGACACCTCCCCCTCCTGGACAATGTCCCCTCTCTGGCTCCAGGCGTCATACTCCTCTTGGCTCAAGTACTCTGGAGGTGACATGAGATGGGGGGTCACACACCCAGTTGCATGGGGTTCCAGAGAGGGCTCCCTGCTGAGCACCCCACCCCATGAGCCCCCCAGCTCTGGGAGAAGCTCTTCCAAGGCGTCCGCTTTATAACCCCGACCCTGCTCTTCCCACTTGGAGGGGTCTGTGCCCTGCACATCCACGTGGAACCATCCGGACGTGGCAGGCGCTCGGTCAGTATCAGGGTGTGGATGGGGGAGGGGGGAGGACGGATGGATGTGTGTAAACAAACCCCCCCACTTCCCCAAGCTCCACACTTGCATGTCCGATGTCTTACACCTAGAAACCTGGTGACCCCTTAAGTCACTGTTTTTCACCCCGGGGCAGTTTTGCCCTCCAGGGGATACTTGGCAACATCTGAGCCATTTCCAGTTGTCACAACCTGGGGGTGCTGTGACATCTAGTGGGTTGAGGCCAGGACACTCAACACCCTGCAGTGCTCAGGACAGCCCCTACAACAGAGTGACCCAGCCCCGGGTCTGTCACAGTGCCGGCATGGAGAGCCTTGCTCTAAATAAACCTGCTGAAGACCCCACCCAGCTTTTCTTTCTTCCTGAATGTCCTCCCCTGGGGCCGGCACCTTGGTGGCAGACTTCTGCCCTCCAGCACTGAGAGCAGGATCCTGCTATTTTGACCCTCCCATCTGTGGTGATTTGTGATGTGATTCCTCAGAGATTCCTACAGCAACCTCCCCGCTGCTCCCGCGGCTCTGCCGAGCCTGGACCCCTGGGGGCGTACCTGCCGGGCACTTCTTGAACCCTTGGAGGAGGCTCAGCTTCTCGCTCAGCATCCTCCCAACCACCCTGGGCACGAAGAGCACCGGCCGGGGCCGCGCGGGCCTGTGGGGCTGCACCAGGCTGTAGGGCGCCAGCATGACGTAGCTCTCGGCCCAGAAGCACACGGCGGCGTCTGTGGGGAGGAGGAGGGCAGGTGCTGTGAGCTGCCCGCTCAGGCCCCACCCGCCTCCGGGAGGGCCGCCCTGCCCTGCTCCCTGCTGCAGGCCCAGCACCTAGGCTGAGCCACTGCACTCGCCGGGGTGTGACACCATTAACTGTGTCCCACAGCCGCTGGCGAGCGGTTCCTTTGCACCTGCGGGTGAGACAGCTTCGCAGGCTGCAATTCAGTCCCCAGGCAGGAGGCAGGAAGCCAGGGTTTCTTCCTTCCTCCACCCTCCTCCTCAGCCTGTCCCCCGGGGCACAGGTCCCAGCCGTCCCTCTGTCCTGGGCCATTGTCCATAGCCACCTTGTACACACCGAAAACTTTCCAAGAAGACGACAAACTGAGAATGATTCACTCACTCTGCGTCCACCTCTTGCTGGTCCTCACGGTGCAGTGCTACCTGACGGGGGTGGGGTGGCCGTTCCCACCCCTACCGTGACCTCACACACACGCTGTCACTCAGTGGCCGTCCCGGCATCCACTGGTTTGTATAATGTTGGGCATTTCGGTAGTTTTCAAGATTTTACTATTCCAAAAACACTGCTGTCAACACAATTGTACCAGTGGCTTCTGGACTACTTTTTGGGCAGATTACAGAAGTGGGAGCCTCGGTTTATAAGATGTTAAAGATGTGTAGCTCAAATGCTCTCCGGAAGGACACAGAGACACCAATCATGGTTCTTAAAAAACAGATCCTGGCTGAAATGAGTGGCACCCCCTACTAAGCTGACCAACCAGCAGCCCCTCGCCCACACGCATGGAGTCAGCCAGCCCCTGTGCCCGCCCACCCAGCCTCACCTTCCACCCTGCTGGGGGCCAACTGGCCCCTGTCGAAGGATGAATGCAGAGGGCTGGCCTGGGCCTTGTCCATGCTGACGATGCGGACCAACTTCTGTGCCCCCCCAGAAGACTGCTGGGGACAGGAGGGGCAAGGAAGAGTTGAAGCCATCAACACGGGGTCTGGGGCCTGGTGCCTGGCCCATAAGCAAATCCAGTGTGGTCCCTGGACCATCAGACTGTGCCCTCGAGCAGCCAGGGTGCCCAGGCCCGTGCCAGGGGTGGGAGGCCTCAGAGGGTCCTCATGCAGACAGCCCCCCAGCAGGGTTCTACAGTGGGGGGCAGCGGTCCCCCCGAGCCTTGCCCTGCCACAATCCAGGGGAGACCTGTCCCAGCAGGTTGCTCGGGGACAGGCGGTGCTCAGCAACCTGCCTCTGGAGAACACAAGGGGGCCCAACCCAGAGGGATGAGAATTTGGGGAGATGAGTGGCAGCAGGTGGCCTGGGCATGGGTCAGAGAGGAGCAGGGGCCCTGGGGGAGTTGGGCAGGCCAGCCCCCTGGGATCAGCAGCCCACTCTCTCCACACGCCACTCCCCGCCAGCCCCCGCTCCTCTCCCAGCCCACCCCAGGCGGGCTCACCTTGCGGGTGGCGGCGCACTGCTGGGTCACGTCTTGGATGAGCGCAATGAGCCGCTGCTGAGCCCTGCATGGACGGGAGGGCCTGACCCAGCTGCCCGGGCTGCCTCCCGCCAGGGCCGCCAGCCCCCAGGGCCCTAAACAGACTCCAAAGCCTCAGCCCACCCGGGAGATGCTGGGTCCGTTGCCCCGGGGTGGGGCCCAGGGGACACTAACAAGCAGCTGGGGTGGAGGCCACTCTTGCGTTGCACTGGAACCTTCCGTGCACCATGGGTCTGTGCACGTGAACCTCAGAGGTCCCCGTAGGTTGGCCAAGAACAATGGTTTTCAACGGGGAGGGGGCACTGCTGCTCCCTAGGGAGGGTGGCCAAGTGTCCCAGTTTGCCCAGCACTCAGGGGCTTCCCTGGATAGGGGCTTTCAGTGCCAAAACCGAGAGTCCTGGGCAAACCGGCATGATTGGCCCCAACCCCAAGGGACACTTGGTGATGTACGGACACAGTTTTGGCTGTCACAGCTGGGGGCTGGGAGTGCTCCTGGCACCTGTGGCCGGGGATTCCACAGCGCCCAGGACAGCCCCCACCGCAAAGGACGATTCGGCCCCGGGTGTCAGTAGCACCAAGACCGAGAAGCCCTGGCCTAGCGTGTGCTGCAGTGAGCTGAGGCCACCCGTGTTCCAGAGACCAGCACCGCTCGCCAGGAAACCGTCCTCAGCAGTGATCCTGGGGAACCCTCCTGGGGCACCTCGTCACCCCCACCCTCTGTTCCCGGGCAGTGGGCTCTCTGTCGGGGAAGGAATCCTCCGGAAGGCCACTGCTTCCTCCTGGGCAGAAGGGGGCCCTCCATGCTACGCCAGGCCAGGTGGTGCCACCCCGTGGGCCTCTCTGGGGACATGCCAAGGCAGGGCCGCTGCTCACCTTGAGTAGTTGGGGACGGTGCCGTGCACGGTGGTGTCCTTCATGGTGTAGGGGCTCACGCGGTGGGCGTGCCAGCAGCTGCCGCCCCGGAACATGGTGTCGGTGACGTGCAGGACGTCGTTGCAATGCACCTGCAGCTCTCCCTCCGCCCGCCCCTCCATGGCCAGGTTGACCCGGATGTAGAACGAGTCCCCTGAAGTCACCACTTTGGCCTCCAGGTCCTGGACCAGCCTCTTGTAACCTGATAAAGGGACAAGGGACACCAGCACCAGATGAGCCGGGGCTGGGAGCACACAGAGGAAGGTTCTAGAGCATGAACATGGGCGAGAAAGAAGGACTCTGCCCCATCTCAGAGGCCACCCTGGTGCTGGAGTCAGTGGGTGGCAGGTTTCCAGCTGCCTTGGGGGCCCCGGGGACTTGGGGTGCAGCCTGGCTGAGGCGCAGCGGGGGGACCCGGGGTGATGGAGATGGGGCGTGTCTGTACCCTCCATGTTGACCTTCACGGACAGGCAGCAGAAGCCGTCCACCCTCCTGAGAATCCCGGTGGCCTGCTCCAGGGTGGTGTCCTCCAGGACGGCCTTGAACAGGGGCTCCGTGGCCTCGTAGTCAACCTGAGGGTGGGTCGAGGGTCAGCCGCTCAACCAGGGCTCTGGATGCAGGGGTGCTGGCGGTGCTGGGGGAGGGTGCAGGGCACCTACGGGACCCGCTGACCCTCCCCAGCCACCCGCACGCCTTGGCCACCCTCACAGCCGTCGTCTACACGGCAGCGCACAGCCTCCAGCTTCAGGGGACGCGTGCCACCCACACCCCCAGACCGAGAGCCATCCCCCAGCCCTTCCCCCAGCCCTTCCCCAGCTCTGCCACTGCTGAGGACGGCATTGCTTTTGATAGGCAGTTTCCTCTCTTGAAAAAAAAAAAAAGGATCTCCATTCTAGAACATTCTAGAGCATTCTAGCTCAGGATTTCTCAGCCTTCGGATTATTAACATCTGGGGCCAGGTTGTTCTGTGTTGCGGGGGCTGTCCTGAGCCCTGGAGGGTGCCTGGCAGCACCCCTGGTCTCCACCCACTGGGAGCCCTGGCACCCCCCCACCCCAGCCCTTCCCTCAAGGCTTCTGCTGTGCACGTGGTCCCTCCCTGTGTGGTTCTAAACTTAGGACAGGAGACATTTTCACAATGAGACACAAGATAAGACATACTAGAAGGCCATTAGAATGGAATTGGGAGATCGATACTGTCTCCCAAGCGGCATAAAGAATCTGTTGCTTTGGCCGCCACGGGAGTTGGTAACGGGGAACTTTGAGAGGTTGGCTAGAAACGTAATGAGGGGCTTTGGGGGCCGTTTGGAGCGGAGAATATGTGAGACACTTATATTCAGAGCTCAGCCTGCCAATGGTTCAAGCCCTGGGAGAACTCCCGCGTGAACAGCCTGCTCCGAGAGGGACGCCGGAGGGGCTCACCAGGCGCTCCCACCCAAGGGCTCAGCCGCACCCTCCCTCACCATCCTCTGCCCTCCCCCAATGCCACCCCCATCCCTAGTCCCTCCCGGGGCAACGGGCGAGCCTCTAATTTAGGGTGAAGCGTGTCCTGCACATTTCTTGGGTTTTTTCTTTGTATTAGGAAAGCACTGTGGTTTCTTTTCTCTTTCTGTTCCTAGAGATGAGGTCTTGCCGTGCTGCCCAGGCTGGAGTGCGGAGGATTTCACAGGTGCCACCACGGCACATGGCAGCCTCAAACTCCCCGGCTCAAGCGTCCTCCCACCTGCGCTGCTGAGGAGCTGGGACTGCAGGCCCCGCCCTGCCCAGCAGCGTTGTTAAAAAGCATGAAGTTTAACATTAATAATCCTGCTTTTAGGCCACATCAAAGTCACCCCTGCCCACATATTTGCTTAGTAATAATTAGTCAGGGTGTACGCTCACGGACATTGGTCTTCTCAGCAGTTTTGTGCATTTTACAACAAAAAAAAAGTTTTAGAAAATGCCCCTAAGGATTAGAATAGTGAATTTTATATCATGTGTGTATTTTACCGCACAGCCCCCCAAAATGACAATAAGATGATCACAGTAAAGAAACAAAGGCCCCCACACGAGACAGCCCTGTCAGGGGCCTTGTCCACCCTCCCGGAGGGTGTGTCCTCTGCCCCGCCACCCTGCCAGCTTCCAAGCTCCGGGGCTGCAGACGGCAGGGCCTGGGCAGGTGGCCGGGTCCCCCTGACGTGGCGCCTTCCGTAAATGAGCGGGAAGAGCATGGGCGAGGCCCAGAGCAGCTCTGCGTCAGTCTCTGGGGTCTGAAGGCTGCCCGAGTCACCCGCCGCCCTCTGCCGACCCCAAGGAGGGCCTCGCTCTCTCACCATCACAATCTGGGTGCCGGGGCGCAAGGCCATCTCGTCTGCCGCGGAGCCCGGGGTGACCCGGTGAATGAAGATGCCCGTGTGGTTCCCGCCGATGACACTTATCTGCTCCAGCAGCCGGTCGCCCTGGAACGCCAGCACCGTGACCTGGCTCGGGATCCTGCGTGCCGGCCTCCGCCGCATGGGGACACCGCTGCAGCTGCAGCCCGGGACACACCGAGCTCTTGAGCTGCCCGGAGCAGGACAGCAGCAAGGCCATCTCCCCAGCGCCTCCCCCTGGCCCCAGTGTTCTAGAATCCTCTTCCCTGCTCTGTGGCGCCCTCCCCTTGGAAAGGCTGTCACCTCCCAACACAGTCACACTCTGCCCAGCCCCCTCCTGGCCTGGTTCCCCAGTCAGCCTCGGAGGGTCCCCAGTCGCCCCTCACCTTGCGGAGTCGTCGAGGCTTCCGGAGGAGAACGGCTGCAGGCTGCATTCCGGCGGGGGAAGGTCTGAGAGGAAGGGGAGAGCTGCAGGCCCCGTGCGGCCAGACCTCAGGTCACTGCTGCTGACCAGGCTCCCGCCAACCCCTGCCACCTCAGTCCCCACTCCCCCGCCTCAGACGGCTCCTGGCCATTCTGCCCCCTTTGCTGAGGCTGAACTTTCTCCTCCTCCTCCCCTCCCGTGATGCCTCGGACTCTGACGTCGTCTTCCTAAAATCAGAGTGACTGGTGAGGAGCTGCAACGGGGAGGGACGGACCCCCACGTGTCGTGGTGTGATATTGAGTTGCCGGCATTTTAAAAGACAGGGAGATTTCGCCTATAATCTGGATTTCTGGTTTCACTTGAAAATCAAATCTGGTGTGAGCCTGGGCTCGAGTTTCCCAGCGGCCACAGCGCCAGTACCGGCCAGCGGCTGCCCCCTGCGGCCCGGAGGGCGGTGGCAGGTCTCTGAGCTGGCGCTCCTGGGACTAGAGGCTCCCCAGGGCCCCCCAAACTCTCGCGTTTTCAGAGCAGCTCCCCACAGACCTTGGCTGTGCTTCCACCCGTGAGCTGCGCTCGGGCACCGGCGCCAGCGGGGACCTGACAGTTGCTGCTACGGGTGGCCCACACCCGCTCACGGGCCCAAATCCATTCGTGGTTACGTTCAAGCTAAAAGAAATTAATTACACACTCCAGGTGTATTTGAGGTCAATTCCATTAAAAGTGTGCAAAACTGGGCCACGATGTAGAATCTTATCAGAAGAGAAACAGAGGAATAAGCCCTTCCTGTTGATGGTCTCACATCCAATTTGGACGTGCCTCGGTGGACCTCTCAGTTTACCACTGCTGTAAGTAAAAGCGAGAATGCGTCCACGAGGGTCCCGGGACCCACAGAAAGCACAAAAGCGACGCCGTGCGGACGGCGTGGGGTACTCGCGCCCCCTGGTGGTGGTGGAGTGAGTTCCAGACCGGGAGCTGAGCACCTACTGTGTGCAGGCCCTGGGCAGGGAGCCAGGTGTGCGGGGAGGAAAAGGTAAGGGGGCCGAGGACGGGGGAGGCAGTGAGGGCCGTGTGATCACAAAGTGAGGGGAAGCCACAGGACAGGGGGGAATCAGGGCCAGCACCCAGGAGGAGGGGCCCCGGCAGGCGGACATCACCCGGCACAGTGTCGGTGCAGCTGAGCACCTAAGCCTGCCGCCCCTGATCCCACCGGGAAGCCTAAGCACCCACAGGCGGGGCTGGATGTGGATGCAGATACGAGCCCTCGGCTCTGAACAAAAAGACACCAGTAACAGTGCAGCTGGGCTTTGGCTTGAGCTGCCTGGATGTCCCCAGGGGCCAAGGTCAAGGCCCAGGGCAGGGGTCCAGTTCGCTTCTATCCACCCTCCCCTGGCGAGATGCTGGGGCCATGTCAGTGCTTCCTGCTGTGCCGGCAGGTGAGGCGGCTACTGTGGAGAGGGGCTGGGGGTCTCACCTGCCCTGTCCAGGATCTCATACTCCAGGTCTTCGTCGCCCCCCTTGGCTCCTGGGGGGGCTCCCGGGTCCACCTCCAGGATCTCTGGGCAGCTGCTGCAGAGCACAAGGGGCAGCCTGCTCAAACTGCACCCCTGCTCCGTCCAAGTCCCGCCCCCCCAGCACTGGCCCAGCTCAGGGGCCTGGGGGCAGGAGTTGCCATGTCCAATGCCCAGATGGCCCAAGGTCTGGGTTAGTGTCCCCAGTGAGCTGCCAGGAAGGACCCTGATGCTGTGCCCGCCCTACCTTAGAGACCAGGAGTCTTCCCGGAAGTCCTCGGCCGCCCGCTTGTACAGGGACTGCTGGCTGGGGGGCACCGGGCTGCTGGAGCGGAAGCTGTCCCCCAGCTCCCGGCTGGACGTGGCGCTCAGGTCTGACCACAGCTGGGACTGGGGGGAGGGCGGTGGAGGTCAGTGGGGCGTGGGTGGGGACAGCCCTGCGGCCCTCCCTGCAGTCCCACTGTGCAAGAGAGTGAGCCACGGCTGGAGTGGGAGGGAGGGTGCCCACTGTGGCCACGTCCACTCAGCCCCTGCCGTGAGCCAGGCTGTCAGCTGCTCTTCACACCCCGTGGCGTGGATCTCATGGTAAACCTGCGAGGGGGGGCACTGCTGCCCACCCCACACAGAGAGCACCCGAGGCCCAGAGGGGCTGTGACCGGAGGGGAGGGGGGCTGCATTCGGAGTGTTCCGACCGGCGTGATGTGCGGGACGCAGGGCGCAGCGCCGGGGCCACCGGTTGTGCGGTGCAGGCCGGAATTAGGCCCTTCTCTTGGCAAGTGCTCCCTGAGCACCTACTACGTGCCGGGCCCTTTGAGGATGGGGCGTGCACCTGAGCAAGGCGCCATCCTCGGGCTGGGGCACCAACAAGAAACAGATGGCTAGGGTGCAGGAGTCTCCGCCAGGGTGTGGGTGACGGGCAGGCAGGGAGGCCAGAGCGGGCTTCCTGGAGGAGCCAGGCGGAGGCAGGCCCGGGGCGGCCCGGACAGAGCGAGCCAGAGAGCGGATCAGCCAGGCAGAGAGAGAGCGGGGAAGCAGGCTCAGGGCTCCCCTGGAGTGGCCGGGTTACAAAGCCCTGGGGAGGGGTGTGGGTGGGGACAGCAGGCCGCGGGCAGGGAGGTTCCGGCCCTGCGCCCGCGAGGCATGTTAACGGGGAGCTGTGTGCACTGTAAGGAGAGCTGTGGGTGCCAGTTCCGTGCACCCGAGGTCCCTCCCCAACACCGCCACAGGGAGACTGGGCTGGACTTGTCCTGGGGGCCACGGGACACTGAAGGGCTTCAAACAGGGCCGAAGTGTGACCCGGTTCAGTTTGGGGTGTGGCCGGCTCTGGCCTATGGAGCCCTGGCACTGGCACCAAATGTGACATTGTCCCTGCCGGTTCGTGCTCAGTGCTCTGGGGGAAGAGCCCGGCTTCCCCGGATTCCCTGAGGCCGGGAGCAGGTGAGCGGAGCCTGCTGCTCGGAGGGGTGCAGGATGGTGACGGCCGCTGCAGGATAACCCAGGAAGGGAACGCCCAGGCCTGCCCTGGACAGCAGGTCCAGCACCCTGGGAACGTCTGTGCCAGGTTGAACTGTGTCTCCCGAGAACTCATGACCACCCCAAACCTGTGAACCTGGCTTATTTGGAAATAGGATCTTTGCAGACGTCATGAAGGTGAGATAAAGGCAGATGGGATTAAGGTGGGTGCTACAACCCTATGCCTGGTGTCCTTCTAAGAGGAGGACACTGGACGGAGACACTGGACAGAGACACCGGGGAGAACATCGAGTGAAGGCAGAGGCAACCATGGCAGCCGCCAGCCCAGGAGCGCCAAGCATCACCAAAGCCACCGGAGCCGGAAGAGGCCAGGAAGGGTCCCCGAGAGTCTTCAGAAGGAACCTGGCCCTGCCAGCACCTTGAGTGTGGACTTCGGGCCTCCAGAACTGTGACAGTGTCATTTCTGCTGTTTGAAACTCTCAGAGTTGCATCAACCTCTCACCCACGGGGATAAGGTGGAAAGAGACTGGATTTGGTCTGGACAGGATGCACCCGGTCTGACCCGCGTGCAGGGCCTGGCGGGAGGAGCGGCCCTACCTCTGTGGAGCTGAGGAGGCTGCCGTCGCCATCGTCCCGTGGGCAGATGGCACACATCCGCACCAGCCGCTGCTTCACCCGTGGACAGGGCTCCCTGGTGCCAGCTTCCTGCTGGGGCTGCCAAAGACGGACGGGCCAGACAGGCTGTTAGCTCAGGAAAGGTTCCCCCGATGCCCGTGGGCTTTCTGCCACCTCACCACCACCTGTCCCCACCCTCCAGGTAAGATGATAAAGACCCTGCCCTCCCAGCCTGGGACCCCATTCCAGGAGCTGTCGGCCAAGCAGACGGGAGAACCCAGCTTGACACCTGGCGCTCTTTCAGAGAATGTGCTGTTATGCACTGATTCTAAAAATCACATATATTACACACACACATGCACACGCACACACACACACACACGTACATACCATGTAGAAAATCGCAGGGGAAAACAGAACCAATTAGAGAAGAAAACAAAATTCGCCATCGCCCCACACTCAAGAATGACCACAGTTAGCTCATTTTGGGGCCTGTCCCTCCCCGCCAGGGTTTTCCTACATGTCCACATGCGTTTGCACATAGTTGCTCTGGGCAGCTGCTTGTGGGGGAAGGGCTGGATGGACCCTGCGTGGGGCGGGGAGGGTCCGACTGGGCCTCCCACCCAGGGGGGGCTGGGCCCGCCCATATTTAGAGGTTTCCTGATAATTTTGGCTTTGGGAACACAACTCCCTCCCTTCCCTGTGTGTCCATCATTCAGCTCAGGACATGTGACTTTCAAACATTTCAGGAATGCATCATCTCCAGAGTTAGTTCCACACTGATCGCCACACTTGACCAGTTCCAGAACCTTCTGCTAAGCTCCCTCGTCTAGGACACGGGTGATACTGTCATTAAAGACACAGAAGTAGACTCAACTTGCCAACTTGTACATCTTCAAGGTTTCCCGACACCTCCGCTCATGGGAGCCCCCCGCGGTGTGCCGGCCGCCCAGCCAGGCCGAGTTAAGTCCAGATATCTCCGCAGGGAGTGTGTGGCCCAGCCTGGGCACCGCTGGCTCCTGCTGCCCGGCCTTCCCCTGTGCCCCCCCATCCCCCCGACCCCCCGGGTTAGCAGGAGACACTCACCCCGCCTGGAGGCTGGGCCTGCAGCTGGCACAGCTGTGTGCGCAGCTCGTAGACCCGGGCCGTCAGCTCGAACACCTTCCTGCGGAGGGAGTCCTTCTCGCCCAGGTTCTGGGAGATCTCCCTCTGGGCGCTGTCCCTGGCAGAGTAGGCCTGTGGGCCGAGACAGGGCTAAGCACGCCCCCAATGCGGCGGGGGAGGCTCGGCTGGAGAAAGGGAGCGCCCCGTTTCCTGTCTGAGTTCATCCGACACCACTGAGCAGACATGTACAAACTCACGGCTCATCTCAGTTCATGTCCGTGTGTGCAGTTTTAGTAAAACCCAGTATTTGGGGCACAAACTTTCTCAGCATCTTGTGCCAGGAATAAAAGCAGGGCGGATGACGGAGCCTGTGTCCGTCGATGGCAGGGGTAAGGGAGCTAAGAAGCCTGGTGTGGACCCTGGAATGAGGCCCTGAAACCTGGGCCGAGCTGTCATCCAGCTCACAGTCCAGACCAGAGACCATGGCGAGCCGTGACACAGTCCCCTGAACCAGCCCAGCCCTCGGCCACACCCAGACAGGCCAGTGTGGGGCGGCAGGGCAGTGGGGCGGGGGCTTCCCAACTGTGATTTGGCGAGGGCTGGCATCCCCTCTCCCCAGCCCCTCGGCCGGCCTCCCGGGCTACCTGGTCACGCTCCTTCTGCAGCTCGGACACTTGGCCCTGCAGAGCGTTCATCTTGTCCTTGTAGAGCTGGCAGTCCACCTTGGTCTTCTGGAACTGCAGCATGGTCTGCTCCTTCTCCTCCCAGTACTGCGCAGAGGGGAGACACGGCCTCAGAAGGTGGCAGCTCGGAGGGTCCGGGCTGCAGGGTGTGGGGGAGCGAGGGGCGGAGGGAGGCAGTTCTAGGGTTAAGTAGGGTGAAATCAGGCTCCTGTCTTGAGTGCAAGGTTTCAAGCACATCCAGAGAATGGCTACGCTGATCATACTTGAATCCAGTCATCAAACGCGCAGAGTGCTGCATGCATGGTTGCGTTTGGTTTATTCTACATCCCCAAATGCAGAAACACCTCCCCTGTTCTCTCCCATCTCCTTTTCCCCATTCTCTCCCGGACTGAATCCCTGGCTGTCACCACGGTCACCTGTTGCCTGACCATGGTCTCTCGTCTGCACCATGAGCTGCTGCTCAGGGTAGCTCTGACCAAGGGACAGCCTCGCGGATCAACAAATTAGTCAAGCAAAATTGTCCAAGCTTGCTGTGGATTACAGAATGTGCCTTCCCCACGCGTGCAGCCCCTGCCCCCGAGACAACCCCAGAGGGTCTGGAGGAAGAAGGGGCGGCCGGGCCACCTGCTTGCGCTGCCTCTCCGCGGCCACGGCGCGCTCCCGCAGCGAGTGGATGCGCTCCACCAGCTCCTGCCTGCTCTCCAGCGCCTCGTCCAGGTGCTGCTCCAGGATGTCCTTCTCCGCCTGCGGCGAAGAGAGGTCCGCTCGGGGCGCTGGCCTGCCCAGAGCCCCCCGGGGAAGCAGAGTCCTCATCACTGCTCATCAGGCGGGAAACGCGGCACGGAAAAGCCAGCGACCGTAAATGGGAAAAGAGGCACTCAGTTCTCGTTATATCAGTACGTGGTCAAGGAGACGGAAAGTCAGGGAAGCTGAAAACCTCGTAGGATGACAGTCCCTCCTCTCAGCCATTTCCGGCTTCTCCTCCGACAGCTCTGCGAGCAGCGTCTCCGACAGGGGGAGAAACCGCCGGTCACCCCTCCCAGGCCCACTTCCCCGGAACCCAGCAGGCTGCGAGCCGGGAGGTGCCCTGTGCCACGAGTGGTTGTCGGTGGAATATCCCAGTGAGTGGGTATTTATGTAGGGACAGGTACCGAACAGGACAAGCAAAGCGTTTGCGCCATTCCAGGGCTTCGACGTCGCTCGTGCCTCTGCTCCCAAGAGTTCCTCCGACACCCGGAAGGGCAGCAGGGCAGGAGTTTCATAGGCAGAAAGGTTTCTTTTCCCTGATCCTTAAAGCCAACCCCATATGACTTAATCCTTAGTGACTAGCCCAGTCCACCCCAAACAAGATGTCAGCAGGAAGCCAGCCCAGCAGGACACTCTAGTGCACACCCAGCAGCTGTTCATTCTGCCAATGTCCGGGGGGCTGGGGACGGGGGAGGGAGGTAGCGAGAAAGTGGCAGAAATGGGTCACTACGTCGCCTCCTTGGTCTCTGCCAAGCGCCCGGGGAGGGAACCTACCAGGCTGAAGGTGAGCGAGCGGAGCTTCTCATTCTCCTCCTTCAGGCGGGTCAGTTCCTCGTCCCCAGGCGCCAGGTCACTGGCCATCTTCCGGGACCGCTCTTGGAACTCCAGCTCACAGGACGAAACCATGTTCACGCGCTGCAGCTCCTGCTTCACCAGGTACAGCTGCCGGGGAGAAGGGCGGAGGACACACGATGCCACCAGCTTCTGCTCCAGACCAGGAGCCCGTGGGTTTCTCCACCCTCCTCTCCACCGGGGCTCTCCAGACTCAACGCGTCTCCTGCCCCGAGATTTCAAAGTCTCTTAGAGGGTTTCACCCAGCGAACAGCCCCAGCGCCTCACAGGAGGAGAAAGGCATTTGGCTCTTTTCTGGAAGAGGACGGCAGTTAGGCTGCCCGGCCGGGGTCCCCGGGCCCCGGCAACCTGCTCCTCCAGCTCTGGTTAAACCCATAGTCACCACAGCCAAGGAGGAACTGCCAGCTGCCCTGCGCCTCCATGTTCTGCTAAATACATCTGATAAAGGGAATTTGGGTTCCTGAAAATCAGTAAGAAGTAAGGAGGAGGAAAGTGGAGTCAGGTAGGGGTGGAGATGCCTGGGGACGTGGGACCCGGATGCTCAGACGGCAAAGCCCCGTGTGCACTTGCATTCGGCGCGCAGCCTCCACCCGGGGTCTCAGTCTGGGGTCCTGGCCCTCTGGGAACTGCCCCGCCAGGTCCTGCCAGCCTCCTTCCTCTGGGCAGGGGGCCAGGCACCAATGGGCCCGGCCTCTCCCTGCCCTGGGCGTGGTGGCCCCGGGGAGAGGAGATGTCCCCCATAGGCCAGCCCGGGAAGTCTGGGCGTCAGGTGGCCCGTGGCACTCACTCCTGGCTGTGGTCGGGCCGAGAAGGAAGAAGCTTCCCTCCCACGCCCAGTGAGCTCCTTCTCAGTAAGCGAGGACGGAGCTTCTGCTATTGGCCCGCTGGGTTGGGTGTGTCATAGTCTGCATGTTCGAAAAGAAAATTAAATTGTCAAGACCTGGGAGAGAGGGGGAAACCTGAGACTGAAAGTGAACTGACGCCAACGAGCCTGATGATGTCTCAAACGAATCCCGCAACCACAGTGCAGACGTGAGGGAGTGAGGAGAGAGAGGGGCCGCGGCAGCTCAGGATCACAGCTGCTGGTGGCGGGAGGTGGCTCACAAACCCCGAACGCGCGTCTGTGAGCTTGTTTACCGCATGGTGCAGCCAACGGGATTCGAAGCTATTTGAGACGCACTGCAGGGTTGAGCAGGTGAGAGAGTGTATGATGACACTGGGGGCAGGGGAGGAAGCACAGCGCATGGGACGCGGGCAGGCAAGAGAGAGCCAGGGGGCCCGGGGTGGAATTAGAGGCAGGGTATGGACTTACGGTTTCCAGAATGTGCACATGTATGTGTGTGTGTGTGTGCATGCATGTACTTATACACACCATATGTGTACATATATTTATATACACGTGTGTGCACATGTTACCCAACCTTGTCCCCTAAAGGGGCCGAGAAGCAAAGACACCCAGGAGCCGCCAGGTGCCCAGACCTTGCTCTCTGGAAGAAACCAGGGCCCCAGCGGAGCAGCTGACCCCAGAGCCGGAACGGCTCGTGATGCAGAGAGCAAGTCAGTGCTCCGCAGCGAGGGGGCACGTCACAGGACACGGAGCAGTCAAAGGGCTCCCGCTGGCCACATCTGGGACAGTTTGGGCACCAAAATCATTAAGGACAGTAATGGGTCACAGAGCCCTAGAGAACAGGAACCCACAGGCCTGTGGCACCAGCAGACGCATCAGTGGGGTGCGGGGGGGAGGCCGCTTCTGCCAGCAGACGGCCCAGGGCACAGTCGTTGTTCACAGCCCACAGGATCAAGGCCGGTTCCAGCAAGAATGACCACAGCTGCGTCCGGGGACCGTCGCCGAGGACTGGGGGGCCTGCGAGTCCCAAAGCACCTCCCCCAGCCTGCTTCTCAGTTGCAGGGGGAAAAGAAGCAGCGATTCTGCAGCCCTTGACCAGTGGAGGACAGCGATGTCCCCCGAGGCAGGCAGCAGGACCTCGCAGGCCCAGAGGGGATGCCCTGGCGGGGTCAGCTCCCCGTGCAGGGTCCCGGCCAAACAGGCACAACCTGCGCCCACTCGTGGGGAAACACGAAATGCACCCACATGGGGGGGGTCTGTTATCAAAAACATCCATGTCGTAACAGAGAAAGGCTGTGGGGATGTTGCAGACTGCAGGAGGCTAAAGAGACAGAACCGCTGAATGCAACCCCCGACCCCGAGCAGACCCTGGGCTGGGGAAACGCTACAAAGGATGTTATGGGGTCAACTGACAAGACCTGAACTCAAACCGCAGATCAGACAGAAGTACCGTGCCCTGGTCAGTCCACTACACTGGTAACTGTGCTGTGGCCACACAAGAGGACACCCGATTCTTACGAAATACGCAATGAAATGTTTAGGGCTACAGGGCCATGAAGTGTGTAACTCAGCTGGTTCAGGAAAAGATGTTTGTGTATGTGTGCGTGTGTGTGGCGTGTACAGTGTGTGGTATATAGTACGTGGTGTGTACAGTGTGTGGTGTGGGGGGTGTGTGGAGAGAGACAGGGAAAGGCAGGGAGGAAAAAGTGCAAATGATAAAGGGTCTATGGATATTCTTTGTACCATTTTTGGGTGTTTTTTAAAAATTTGAAATTTTTTCTAAATAAAACCTTAAAATTCAAAAATCAAAAGCAAACAAACAACAAATGTCATGATTAGAAGCAAACAACAAATAAAATGACAAGGAATGAACATCCTCAATATTTAAAGACTGCTTATGAATCGATAAATACATTATCCCCAACTGAAGAATGAGTAAAAGACACTGTCAGGTGTCGGAGCCGAGCCTGATACAACTAGTCCTCCCCACATGACCCCAGGACCCGCTGAGGGGGACAAAGGAAGATGCCAGAGACCGACTGTCCCACGTCATTGCAGGGGGCAGCAGTGGCCGCAGGCGGGACTGCCGACACGGAGCCCAGCACCGCCAGGCCCGCCCCAGGCGTTGGCGGGTGAGCAGTTCACGGCCAGGCCAGGGGTGGTTACGGGCCAGGCGCGCCTCGCTGCCGTGTGGCCTACACAGGGGCCAGCTTCCGGAGCGGCCTTGGCCAGGGCTCTGGGGCAGGGAGGTGCTGGACAAGGAGGAGGGAAGGGTGTCCCAGCAGACGGACCAGCGAGTGCAAAGGCCCCGGGGCACCAGGGCCCGAGGGGAGGTGCCGCCTACCTCCTCCTGCAGGCCGCGGCAGCGCGTGGTGGCCAGCTCCTTCTCCTGCAGCGCATTGCTGTAGCGCAGCGAGAGGCTGAGCATCTCGTCCTTCAGCCTCAGCACCTCGTGGAAGTGGGCGCTGACCTCGCCCTTCATGCGGCTGTGGTCGGCCTCCAGCTGGCGCAGGCCCTCGGCGCGGGTCTCGGCCAGGCCCAGACGCTCCTGCAGCAGCTGGCACCGCCGCAGCAGTGCCTCCTTCTGCCCCTTCTCCTGGCTCAGCTCCTCCTGCAGGCTGCCGATGGCCCCCGCCAGGCACTCGGTCAGCTTGGACGTCTCCATGAGGCCTGTGGCAGGGGGCAGGGGGGCAGGTGGGCAGGCGGCAGGGGGGCAGGTGGGCAGGGGGGCAGGTGGGCATTGGGGCAGGTGGGCAGGGGGCAGGGGGGCATTGGGGCAGGGGAGGCAGGTGGGCAGGGGCAGGGGGCAGGTGGGCAGGGGGCAGGTGGGCATTGGGGCAGGTGGGCAGGGGGCAGGTGGCTAGGGAAGAGGTGGGCGGGTGGGCAGGGGAGCAGGTGGGCAGGGGGCAGGTGGGTAGGGAAGAGGTGGGCAGGGGCAGGGAGGCAGGTGGGCCGGTGGGCAGGGGGGCAGGGGAGCAGGTGGGCAGGGGGCAGGTGGGTAGGGGGCAGGGGGACGGGGGACAGGTGGGCAGGGGACAGGGGGGCTGAGGCATAGCCCCGCCCTGTGTCCTTCCCCTTAGGGACTTCGTGCCCCTCGCCCAGGCTCCCCAGCAGGCCCCCAGACCTGACCTGTTGCCCCCTAAACACTTCCGGACCTCAACCAGCCATGGTATTTTGCTTAAACAACAGCGTGACTCACAACTTTGGCACGGGGATTACCCACTCTGGCCTTCCCCGTGAGACCCCGCTGTTCAGACCCAGCGACCCTCCTCATCAGCTGAGATGCGCTCAAGGCAAACTCATTTTAATGTCACCCCAAGAAAAATACATTGACAAATGTGACTCTGCCTAATAGAACTCTAGATAACATAAACATGTACTGTTCGGCCAGACAGACAGAAAGGTTTATTACCCAGTTTTGAGTTACGTGAGTCCTTCTGCTTTGAGCACCTAAATCTTTCAACAGCCCCTCCAGGAAAGCCCAAAGTGACTCAGTTAATGACAATGGCCTTATCTTCCACCAAGCAGGAGTGAGCCTGTGCTTAGACGGGGCACAAAGGTGCGGAAGGCTCCGCTTCCTTTCACCCTCCGACAGGGGCCCCTCGTCCCCTCCTGAGAGCTGGTGCTGGGCTGCCCGGCAAGGGAAGGGCGATGCCAGGAGCTGTGCCAGGGGAGACTGGCTTCCTCTCTGCCTCCTGAATGCAGATCCTGCCCCCAGGGGTCTCCTCTTGGAGCCGGGTATTAGGGACAGACCTTTAGAGCCCAAGGCCCAGGGACTCCTGGTCCCACCCAGCCCCCACACATGAGGGGGTCTGCTCAAGAGTGCTGGGGCACAGGGACAGGGACCTCAGCTTGGAGAGAGAACATCCCACCCAGGCTTACCGGGAGCCCTAAGCTCCCAGGAAGCTCCTGCCGACCCCCCGGTCAAAGGCGGAGCTCTCACCGCCAAAGTTGCTGAAGTCCAGGTCGGGCTGCAGCCCGGTGACCAGGGTGTAGACGTCAGGGTTGTGGAACTTCAGGCTCTCCAGGAAGGCGATGGCCCCGTTCTTCCCTCGGGTCTTCAGCAGATCGAGCAGGTGTCCTGGGGACAGAGAACCGTCTTCTAGCTACCAAGCCGGCTTCCCCACAAGTGCTGGGGGTGGGACACCCTCCCATGCCTCGGGATCAGGAGGCGAAAGCTGTTTCTGGGATCTGCGGGGTGGGATGAGCCCTCTCTGCTCGTGCAGGTTCCCTTAACTCGCGTGGCCTCACCCAGACCTGAGAAAGGCAAGCCTGGGACCGGAGCCCCGTGCTCTGCCAGGAGCTGGGGATGCGGGATGAGGAAGAGGAGCCCTGCTCGCGAGCACCTCCCAGGCAAGCTGGGGGACGGGGCAGGGTACAGTCCCACTGCAGGGCTCCCCGAGCTGTGTGTGGATGAAGTGTTGGTGGAGGAAAGGAGCCAACAGCAGCGCCCCAGGGCCCGGGGGTGCATCCAGGGGGCCTGCCAATCCCAGGGTCCAGACCCCATCACCCTCAGCTGGAATTAGCAGCTTGGATTAATCTCTCCTGCATTTGAGGCTTGTAAGACCAATATGCACAGACGTAATGTTAACAGCCAACACTCACTGCCTGCTGTCTGGGCCCAGACTTTGCCATGGGTGTGTTGTAAACAGTAACTCATTTAACTCTGCTAACAACCTTCTATGGTAAAGCCATTAGCACCCCCATTTTGAATGAATAAACACAGCTAGTCAAACCATCAGAACTGATTCCAAAGGCATCTGTAGTGGTTTAATCATGGGCCCCCCAAAAGATAAGTCCACCCCGAACCTGTCCCTGTCTTTGGGGAAAGGGTCTGTGCAGATGTCATTAAGTTGAAGCTCTTGAGATAAGAGGTAAGATCATCGTGAACATCGGGTGCACCCTAAGTGCAATGACCAGGGCTCGCACAAGGGACACAAGACACAGAGGAGACCCGGCTGAAGAGAGAGGCAGAGGTGGGAGTGACACTGCCCAAGCCAAGGAGCACCTGGGTCCCCTGGAGCTGGAAGAGCAGGAAGGACCCTCCCCTAGAGCCTTGGAGGGAGCTCGGCCCTGCTGACACCTGGGTTTCCAACTTCCGGCCCCCAGAACTGCGAGGGAACACATTTCCCTTGTTTTAAGCCCCCAGTCATGGTAACGTGTTGGGGCTGCCCTGGGGACTTATGCAGGGTCCCCAGTGTCCGGAACTCCAGCCCCCGTGGCGCTGCTCCTTGACATCCCTGCTCCCTACCCTCGCGCGGGGCCTTTGCAGTGTGAGCGTGTGTCGAGCCGGCCAGGAGGGCAGAGCCCGGCGGGAGCCGGGGCCAGGCGGCGTTGCTCACCCACTCTCATGGCGCTGTTGGTGAGCTGGGCGCTGTGCAGCACCTCCTCCTCGTCCAGCTGGCCCAGCACGCGCGCCTGGCGCAGGTAGGGCGTGAGGCGGCTGGGGCACACGCTCCGCACGATCCTGTAGCGGTGGCTCTCCATCATCTCCCACAGCGTCTCCTCGTCCAGGGCTGTCAGCGTGGAGTCCCTGCGGCAGAGTTCCGCCATGACAGCACTGGGGGGACCCTGGACGGGGTGGCAATGGGGTGGGATCAATGAGACGGCTTCTGGGGCCGGTGAGGACTTTCCATGCACACGCCCTCCCCATGTTGCTGGGAGAGAAGGAACGACCGACTCCGTCCGCGTGACGAATGCCCCAAACCTGCACCCACTTCCCAGCCCGGCCCTGGTGTCCTGTGGCCGGTGGGGTCGGGGTCGGGGAACAGCCATCCTTAGGGTCAATGCCAGATCAGTTCTCCCTGAGCAGAGCCAGAGGAAATGGGCCGCATCTGGTTTGGGCAGACTGGGTTTGCCTTTAAAACACAGGAAGCTGCTCCTGGTGCAGGGAATCGATTCACCGGTGAGAGTGACATGAAAACCCAGCCCAGCTCTCGCAGGGGTCTCGAACCTGCATTCTCAACAGGGGTGCTAGGCCCTTTCCCGGGGGGCGAAAATTCTTATTCTATGTATAAAGCACAGACACACATAAACAGATACACGGTATAAGTGATACTAATATTTCGTGGGAGGGCAATTAGGAAAAAGATTTCTAAAAAGGCTACTTGGGAGGTGATGATGAGAAAAGGTTGAGAAACTGCCCCTAGAACAAACCTGAGGGTTGGACGCTCGGGCCGCCGACCCTGCAGTCGGAGGCAGGCCCACGGCCCACGTGGAGGGCTCGGTGGAGGCAGGTGGGAAACAGGGCTGGCCGATGTGCCTCGGACCGGTGCTTGCGTGGGAAGCACACTGCTCGCTTGCACTTGGTGTGAGGACACCTGCCGTTTTTCAGCACACAGGTGACTCGTGGGCCCTGCTTTCTGGTCAGAAGCCAACGTGGCCACACATTCCCTCTCCTTTTTTTCTGGTGGCTGTCACACCTAGTACCTACCCGGGCGAGAGCACCGTCCCGGGACTCTGAATCCTGGCTCTAGGGGCAGGGGAGAAGGCTCAGGGCGGCTCTGGGGTGTGTGAGGGGAATTTCTCCTTGGGTGATGATTCCTAACAAGCAGGCTACAGCGGGTTGAACAGTTGCCACCCCAAACTCACATCCACCCAGAACTTCAGAACGTGACCTTAGTTGGAAAGGGGTCTTTGCAGGCGTACGCAGTTATGCTGAGATCACCCCAAATCCAATGGCTGGTGTCCAATGGTGTGTCTGTCCTTGTAAGAGGATGCATCAGACACACAGAGGAGGAGGCAGAGAGTGACACAGCTCAAGTCAGGGGACGCCTGGGCCCCTGAGCTGGAAGAGGCCAGGAAAACTCCTCCCTGGACACTTTGATGTGGGCTTTGGCTTCTAGAAACGTGAGAGAATAAATTTCTGTTGTTCTAAGCTGCCCTGCGTGTGGCCCGTTGGACACTGACCCAGAGGACACACAGGCAAATGTGTCGGGGGGTAACACTTGGCAAAAACGTGTTATAGAACAAGGCAAAACCAAAGAACAAAGGACACTTTAGCACAGTAAAGGCCGGGACAGCTCGGCTGGGGAGTGTGAGGGTTTAAGAGCAGAGAGACGGCAAATGACAGGACAGCCTGGGGCAGACTGACCGGCTGGTGTCACAAGCCCCAGGTCTGTCTGGACAAAGCGCAGGAAGCAACTCTCTGTGAAAGCCTCGGACCGCAGGCTCTGCGGGTGACACGCCGGCTAGTCTAGAACCTAAGACCTTATGAGTTGGGAGGACGTCGGCAGCCACCTGCCCAGCCTCCCGCTCCCGGGAACACGCCTGGGCGCCTGGCTTTGTAGACGGGCTGCGCCCACCACTGTGGCCACACCTGCGTCCCTCTCTGCCCTCCTGGCGCTGGCACGAGGCCATCAGCCCACTAATCCGTGTAAATAATTTAAAAATGTTTTAAAACTGGAGACTGTTGCAACCACATAAAAAATCCTGCAAAGGACAGAACAAATATCCACATACCTACCATTCAACTGTCCTAACACTCTGCATTTCAGGTTTCTTTTCAAGGAAATGCATCACTAAACAGACAGCTGATGCCTTTTGTTCTCTCTGGTCCCTTTCCCCTCCCTGTCTGCCCAGAGGTCAGTGCTGGGCATATTTTAAAAATCATTCCCTACATATGGGAGTGTCTACACTTCCATATATAACCATACTTCCAGTATAACCACACTATGTAGGTTATACATAGTATTTCTGCGTGATCCTTTCCGCCAAACGGTAACTTTACATCCATAGTGTTGTCACCGGTAACTCTACCTTTAGGTGAACAGTATTGCTCTGTGCAGGGCACCACACTCTGCGTGTTTTTGAGGTTTATCACGTTGACACATGTGGCTTGATGCACACGTTCCTTTTTAAACTGTGTACTGGATACAATTATGTGAATAAACCACAGTTGACGTGTCGGTTTCTCTCCAGCGCACATGGTGCTAGAGCCACCAACGTTGGGGATCTCTAGGGCACAGGTAGGGGTGCGTCCCTCAGTTCTGTGAACTCCTGTGGCTTGGTTCTTTTATCTGGAATGACAGCTGGACCAGCTGGAGTTGCGTACCTCTCAAAGAGGTCTGTACACTAAAGATGCTTAAAAAACAGAGCAAATCAACTCTCGTCTAATAAACAGAAAATAACGGCGGGAGAGCCCAGTCTGCCCGGACAGCCCCACACCCCAGCCAGGGAGCCGTCCCCCGAGTGCTCACCGAGACGCTGGGACTCGTTTCTGCAGGAGGTCCTTGCAGCAGGAGGGGATCCGGTGGCCCCTCTGCTCCGGTGTCTCCAGAGCCAGGTGTGGTGCCAGGTGGGATGGAATTGAAGCCAAACTGGTGCCAAGATGACCTGACGGCTGTTTCAAGCCGTGGGACTTGCTCCAAAGCTCAAAGTTTGGTCACTAAAGGCAAAGGCAAGGGGGAAAAGAAGACAAATGCTACTCCAGGAAATAACTCCATGGACCTTTGGCCCTTGCGGTTGTCTCAGCGAGCGCAGAAGCTTCCTTAGTACTTGGAAGCAGAACTGAACTAGTGTGAACCTGGACCTTGAGCCCTAGAACAGCAAGGAGAGTTGACAGTCACCCAAAGGCCTGCGTGGGGCTCACCACAGGGCCAGACCCCACGCACACTCTTCCCCGAAGCCCCTTACCCAGGGAGAGGGCCTGGAAAGGGGTGTGGACGGGAGAGGCCCAGAGGGGCCAGTGATGAGGGCGGAGGGAGGCAGCCCAGAGCAGCTGCGTCGCTGCCCTTTCGAATCCCATTCCTGTTCCTTCTGGGGAACCAGCGATCGATGCTTGTGAATCGGAGTGTTTGGAATTGTGTCCCCTCAAAAGATGTGTTGAAGTCCTAACCCCTGGTACCTGTGAGTATGGCCGTATTTGGGACTAGGTCTTTGCCGCTGTCACCAAGTTGAGGTCATCAAGGTAGGCCCCAGTCCAGGGACGAGAGTCCTACTTAGAAGAGAAGGGACACAGGCGTTCAGGGAGAGCACGCGATGACACAGGCAGAGGCTGGGAGACGTGACCACAAGCCCAGGAATGGCGAGGGCTGGTGCCAGCACCAGCCGCTCAGAGGAGGGCATGGAACAGACCCTCCCTCTGCAGGGAGCGTGGCCCTGCTGACCTCTGGCCTGCGGAAATGTGAGTCGGTAAATTGCTGCTGTTTTGAGCCACCCAGTTTGTGGCAGTTTATTACGGCAGACACAGGAAACGGTTGCACGGGGTATAGAGACCTGGAAAGCGGCCCACGTCCCAGAGTGCCCACCTGTCCCCAGGGAGGTCCATGGGCATGCTGCACTGGAAGACTCCCCCCCGGCAGAGCCTGTATCATCCTTGCATAATCATCATCACTGCCCCTTTTCGTCCCAGAACTGACTCGGTTTGGGGGTAAATCATCTCGGGGACGGCAGACGCAGGCACCCAGAGGCCCGGCTCCTGCAGCCTCGGAGGGGACAGCAGCAGAGACGTCGCTTTTGCTTCTCCCTGGGCGGGCACGTGGGAGAGGGTGGGAGCCACCAGGGTGACAGGCACTGGCTGAGATGGGGAATGTTCTGGAACAGCCGCGGGAGGCAGGGAGAAAGGCTCGGTTGGACTAGTCCTGCGTCCGTCGGGAAGACGACGGTTTCCTACTCTTGAGGCAGGATTTCTTAACTCCCCACTTGCTGGAGGAGAGCGGAGCACCTTTGTCAAATCCTATGTTCCCCCAAATCTCCCTGGAATGTCTACTGACACGGGCGCTGAGCCCGGCCTGGCTTCAAAAGCAGGTGGGAAACGTGGACGTCGCTAAATTGTGACCTCAGAGACCTCTCTTTGACTGGGTCGTTGACCCTGTGAATAAGTTGGCACCAATGGGCCAATGGCCCAACAGCTGCGGCTCACAGAATATGACTTTTGCTGTCAGCAAAGCCACTCTGGCACACTATCCCGTATTTCATCCCATCGAGATGCCAGGGGCCACATCTCCAGCCTGCTCCAGGCGGCCAGGTCTCTGAGGATGCCCTGAGGACCAGCGCTGCTGACAGGTGCTTCCGACGCCTTCCCTGGGCTGGGTCCAGGTGGCCACAGTCGGCTCCGAGGGGTCTTCTAGTCCAACCCCCCCCATGCTTGCCCGAGAACCACAGGACTCCGTGGGAGGCCCAACAGCACCGCCCTCGTGCCCATTCCAGTCCCATCCAAGTGGACCTCCCAGCTCAGGCTACAAGCTGCGTCCCCAGGGCAGCGACAGACAGGTTCTCCAGGACTTTCTAGACCCCACCCAACGGATTTCAGGGATGCCCAAAGCCCACGTGGGGTTAGGGTGTGAGTGGGTGTAGCCAAGTAGTAGTCACTTGAGCCCATTCTTCCAGCAGCGAAGCAGCTCATGTCCCCAAATGGCAATTAAAACTGTGGGAGTCACACGCTCACGTACACACACGTATAAACACACGTACACACACAGGCAGACACACACTCTACTCCGGAGTGCAGGACGCCAGCACGGGAGGGCATCAGTCAGGGAAAGGGTGGGGAAACTGAGGCCCACAGATGTGTGGGTGGGGCAGGTGGCCACCCCGCGTCGCGGATGGATGCAGCTCAAATCTAGTCCCACAGCACTG